>NC_046185.1:110010202-110310202 GCF_011004875.1 Balearica regulorum gibbericeps | reverse complement strand
TAGTCCAGAAAGCACTCCCATATCAAACCTACCACTGTAAGATGAGTTTCACAGATCTTTTGCCTACTTTTTCTTTTCAGAAAGCACCACAGGATAAATGTTTCCTGCTTGCCTAGCTGTGCAGCTCTTGTTCGAGCACCTCTGCACGCAGGCTCTGGCACATGCCCTACTCTCATTTTGTCCCAATTTCATTTTATTCCCCTTGATGAGATACTGGGAAGGACAAGTGAAGGAGAAAGCTGATGTGCAAGATACATGCACACGATGCAGAGTTTATCATCTACTCCACTTGTGGTGTATCCCAGCTAGAGTACATGCTCCACAGCCATGTTTGCTGATCAAACCACTTGTCAGATCCCCAAACTACCACTGGATATTTATATTGAATTTGCACTTAGTTAAGGTCACAACTCCATGTACTTTTACTAATAAGTTACCTACCATCTCAAAGTCTTACTGGTTTATTTCATGCTTTTTATACCTTTGCTGCATAGCCCATCACACTTTTTACACTTCCGAACACCGTTTTCTTCCACTTCATAAGTATCGGTATTGCAGGAGCGAACGCAGGAGCCGTGGTCTGTCACCACATAGTTGTCTGGAAAAAACAAGGATACAAAGGTCATCAAAATATGAGAGGCATGCACTGGGGGCTGCACAGGCACTTCAATACTAGAAAGAAAAAGGTTTTTTGAACTTTTGGCATACTTAGCAAAGTACAGGCATTAATTATTAATTCTCACAAACGTCCTTTGAAAGTAGATGGACATACAGTGCTATCACCATTTTACAGAGAGGGGAACAGTCACAGAAGGTTAAAACAACATTCCCAAAGTCAGGCTGTGCAGCAGTGCCATAACCGGGATCAATACGTGGCACTTCTGATCCCTCACCTTCACTCACTCTTCCAGGATAAGGGCCAGGCAGGGCAATGGCCAACCTCAGAAAGAGATACCAGTTCTGTACCCTCTCTTACTCTTAAGTCTTGATGGGTTAAGAAACCATGGACAATGAACAGCATGAAAGAAAAAGCAAGCATCTGTAGAGGAAGCAATTATCACAGGCCTTGAGAAGGAGTGTTTAAACCAATGACTTTCTACCAGTCCTAATTAAGAACCAGTAAAGAATTTATACTGCTTTGGTAATCCACAGGATTGATCCCATATGGCCGTTGTTTTGATGATTCTCATAAGATGTTTTTCTCCCCATCAACAGAAAAATCTTCAGAAGTCAAAATGTAATGGTTAAAAATCAGGGAAGGTGATGGATGCAGACACTTTGAAAGGGCTATCTTCTTTATCAGCTATTCTCTCCTTTTTGTCACCTGTTCTTGGTTCGCACAGAAGCTGAGGAGAACAAGAAAGTGCTCTTGCACTTGGCCATAACGCAGAGGGATGACACAAGTCCTTTCCCACCTTTCTCCAACCCCCCACCTCCTCTGCGGCTGCAACCTGAAGTGAACTTACGTGGACATTCCCTCACACAAGTGGCTCCAAAGCTGTATTTTCCATCGGGGTTGACATCCATCTGATACGTGGTGGGATTATACAGGACCAATGGGGGACACGTGTCCTTACAGGTAGCATCATCCCGAAACTTGCGGCATGCCTGTCGTTGAACAACAACACCCATTAAACTACCTTCACCTTAAAAAGCAACAATGGTTTTACATTAGCTCTTTAATAACACTCTGATGGGCTCATTTGTTCTCTGCTTAGCTCTAATGGAAACCCCAAGCACCTACAGGGATGGTCCCTTGTGTTTTGAAGGTGAAAGGTTGCTTCCTGTTGGGCAATCGAGTTTAATATTTGGGAAAAAAGAGAGAACATGAGGTTTTCTTCTTCTGAACAAGAAACCTTGGCACTCTGGTGGAGAGCTGCTGGGATTCACGTGGGAACAGGAGCAAATCTGCATGCCTTAGACAGAAGAATTTTCCCTACAAGCAGTACCCAGATCAAGACAAACGGTACTTTTCTTGGCTGCTTTTTAATAACCTAAATCAAATCAAGTCCTTTCCTGCCGATTACTGACTTTTCTGGCTAAATATGAAACTGAATCCATTATAGTTGGCTGCAGGTAATTAACAATTTAGCAGGCATTTATGAAGTACAAGTTGGTTCTTCCAACCTAATTCTGCATTAAATTAATAATCACTCTCTTTTTCTCTTTTTTCTTCCCTGACTTTTCAGATGAGAGACAATAACTGTCTTCTCTATGAGCCAGTAAGGATATCATAGCCATATACTTTAAAGGAACCAGGAATACAGATAAGAATAACAAAACCCAGACCCGATGGTTTCTGTGGCAATTACTCAAGTGTCACTTAATTCAGAATGAAATGTAGTGCAAACATGGGGAAAAGTTAAAAACACAGCACACACCAACTCCCTGAAACTCTTGTGGAAAAGCAATGGGATTTTTTTTTTTCCCTAAAAAAAGCTCCATTTGCTCCTTCTCTGTCCACTCCCCTGGGTGCCCCAAATACAGTGCTTTTGCAGCAAGAGAAAACCAGAAAGTGAAACCTTGCCTTTGTGTCTGAAATTCAATAAAACGCAAAAAGAGTGAAGATCCATTGTATTTGATTCGCCTTACAAGATCTTGGTTTGGTAAACTAAGATTATTACTGACTAGTGTTAAGGAGCACATGGCGAAGCACTGCACCGTGGTGGCATCTGAGGACCTGGGACCTGTCTATGTGGGGAAGTCACCCTACAGCAAACACTTAGCGCTGTGAAGTTCATGTCCTCCTCCCTCCCACCAACCACCCGTGCAGGGAAGCCCCAGGGCACCTTCCAGGTCAACATCTCTCAGAGGCCTTCTCAGATGAAAGAAGGCTAGAGGACATGCAGCTGAAAGCCTGCCTTGCTGTGCCCAGGGATTTAAGCAATTATGGTGGTGGTGTAACATCATTACCAGGCAGTCGCTCTCCCGAGGCCCTGTGCACCCCGCAGCACACTGGTTGTGGCAGCAGTCGCTGGGCACCTTTCCCCTGCACCGGCCAGAGCACTGCTGGGCACAGATGACTTTCGTTACTGGAAGACACAAGAAAACAGGAAAAACATCAGGAATGAAGAACATTTAAGCTGTACATGCTGCAATGAGATCAAGAAATATGGAGAAAAGGATCTATCAGGATCTGTGCTGGATTTTCCCCATGGGATGCGTATTCTGTCCTCATATAAGGCCAAAGCTTGGGAGGGGTGAGAGCTGGTGGGGGTGGTGGTGAGAAGGGGTTCTGTTCAGCCCATAATTATCTTGGCGCTTGTGAGGTGCTAAGGGTCCCAGCCAGCAAACCATGTGCTGCTTAGAAAGAGCATCCAGGTCCCTGTGGCATCAATGCCTAAACAAAAAAAAAGCCTCCACGGAGTCATTGCATCTTACAGCTGGGCAACAGAGCAAGATCTGGCTCCATTTTGTTCAAAAAATCTGCTGTTACTGGTGCTAGCTTTGGGAAAAACAACATGACAGGAGAACTGCCAGGACTCTGTACTATAACAGGAAACCGTATATCGTTGGTGTGGTGTTAGGATCCCTTTAATGCGCTAAAAATATTTCTGAAATTTGCAGGGAGTGGGGAGACCCACTCAGCAAACTGATTTCATACACATATTGTATTATTTTTTCTTCAGACTTCAATTCCTTGGCCAAATTTTATCTTCATTACTCAACTCCCATAGGGTTTGCACCAGTGCAGCAACCCAGTGGAAGAACTGGCCCTGAAGCAGAGAAGCAAAAACTGCCTGCCACATTTTATTGAGAATCGAGAAATTGTCCCCATTTGAATATCAAAGCAGAGAAAACAATAATCAGAACAATTAAAAAAAAACCCAGAAATTAATGGATAGCATGTGTTTGTACAAGAGATGCAAAATGGGATTGTTTGTTCTCTACAAAAAAATTACTGATCCATAGACGCTGGCATTAGAGGTCAGAGAAACCTGATGGCTAATCCATTGCATTGCAGCACCCTGAGCAACAGGGTGCAAACACCCTTATCAACTTCACAGTTGGCAGAAATGAGTTACAATATCATCAGGAATTCCTGTAAGTCCAAAACAGATGGTTGTTAATTAACAGAAAATTATTGGAAAATGTAGCCCACTACAGGGTATGTAACAGTGATTTTTTTAAAATCATATTTCCTATCTTTTTCCGTTACACACTTTTGTATCCAAATTGTATTATTTCATTTTTCTTGTAGGCCTGTAAGCAAGATATATTTTCAAGGAAACAGATTATTTCCACAGAATGCATTAGCTTCTCTGATAGCAACTCCTCCGTTCAACTAGAAACAGAGGAATAAAAGGCACATTGTTCTACACGAACAGCATTTTGATATAATTTTTTTCCTAAGCATCAGCAGGGGAGTAAAACAGCCATCACTTTGATAGCTATTGACTAGAGCTTCCTGCTGGAAACATATATCATGGCAAATGTTTATATTTCGTACAGAATATCTCACATTCATTGAAGGAGAAAGATACGTATCACCCCAAACTTTTCCACATATGGAAATAAGGGATACATTTTCAGTTGGACAGATTCTCAAATGTCTCAAGAGGAGAGCCAGAGCTTGCAAACGGTTTCATTTTATGCACTCCTAGTCATCCTCCTGAAGCCAGCAAGAGTCTGTAAATGCTGGAAGCTTGCAGAGCTGAGACCTGAGGTTTCGCAGCTGTGCGGTCTCAGCTGCTGGGACCGACCTGGGAAGGGCTCTGTGCGCGCAGCCACTGTCCACCTCAAGAGCAGTTCAAGCTATGAGCCAAACTGTAAAGCTGGCTGAAAAAAACCCCTAAAGCTTATACTAAATGAAGAGAGAGAAGCTGTATGTTCCTTTTTCCTAAGTTCTAGAAGCTGTACAGGTTTAGGTGATTATTTGCAATGGAAAACCGAAGATAGGATGTTGCTTTCATTTGCATTATGTCTAGATCAGCAGTCTTTCCACTGAACTTTACACAAAACCGGCACGACAGAAGAGTCAGAAACAGCGCATTTCCCTACTTATTACAGAAAAAGGAAATAATGAAGTATCAAAACAAGTTAAGATGGGCTTCATCCTCAGCCTTTGTTTTAGGAGAAATAAAGCCTTGCAAAATCTCAAGCACTTCTAAATGGATGTTTCTGTTCCTCTCTTAACATCAGGCAAACATCCTACCTGCAAAATTTTACAGTAAAGCACAGGCAACCAAACTGAACAACCTCACAAAGCCAAATATCAAATTAAAAAATGGCTATGCATTTTCTGAGAGCCTTCCAAAGGTCCTCTGAGTACCCACATGAAGGTGACATCTTTTGTGTTTACAAAGAAACCTACGGGGATTCCAAAAAGATGAATTAAAGCCAGCAAAAATTAGGTTATGCTGTTGCTTCTAAGTAGAAATTAATCCAAAGTATTGTTAACTGGCCTGCAGAATGGCTCTGCGGGAAACAGCAGGAAGGCAAACAATTCACCATGCACCTACTGCGTTCTCTCTTATATGGTAAAATAACCTAAAGAATAAATGTTCCCAAGTGCAGATGGGAGAAAGTTGTGGGCGATAGACAAAATGCAGGAGACAGCTGTGGTCTTTTCCCTCTGGGAGAATAGCACCTCTGCAGGGAAACCCAGACCCAAGTCAAACCCCCTCCAGGTTCCCCCTCAAAACTGGAGCTACTCGAGGGGAGTAGGCACAGCTGTCCTCCCCACAACTGCACTTCTGCAGAGCGGGAAGCAAGTCATATCCCTCTGTGGTGTGCTTCAAGGAGCCCCAGTGTAGTGGGATGCAGAGAAGAACAAGTGTGAAACACGCCACTAATTTGTCCTTGAAAGGTCAGTTTTTTGGTAGATAGAAATTTAGTATGTTAGCGCACACAAGATATTTCTTAATTAATCTTCAGGCTTACATGTCTGGCAGTTCTGTTCGCCAGGGCCCCAGCAGTAGTCTTCTGTGCAGTTCGGATGGCATTTGGGACCTAAAACATGAGAGCAGAGTATTATATTCTATAAACATGTACAACAACAACATTACGTGAGTCACAGAAAACAAAGACTCGAGCTTTCCTTCTCGATAAATCATGGGAGGAAGCACCTATATACCAGTGCTCAAAAATGTTGAGAGCTGGACCTTCAGTCCTTATGCTTCGTTCATTTCTGGTTTCCTATGTGCAGTTCTCCACACCTTTGAGCGGGAGAATGCAACACCCAGCCAGCCTAACTTACGAAAGAGGTATATCTTTCCCAGGAACAGGAATCACAACCACTGCCCAGCTGGCCCTTCTGCCGGAGTTTGCACGCAACGGCAAGTCACCGCTGGCTTGCGGTCGGGCATGTGCCAGCTGCTCACTACAGGCCACATGTAAATCAATGTTTCTGAACAATGCAGTTCTAAAAAGAAAACAAACCCAACTGGATTCACAGGCAACTGCCAGCTATCCCAACCACAAAGTAATTTGACTTGTCTGCTTCGTACCCTCCTCCAGCCCTCTGCCAAAAATACTCCTCGGTGTAGGACTACACAGCAGATGGACAATCGATGGAAAGGCAGCAGGATGGACAGACACCCTGCCTGACCTTCAAGGTTCAGTGCCAGGCTCTTTCCCATTCCTCTCTCCTCACTCTTTTCTTTCTTTTTCTTTCTCTTAATGACAAGCAAAGTCTCAGAGAAAAAAATTATATTAGACTACAGGACTGTTACTAAAACCATAAAGGGCTGTCTAAGCAGATTAATCTGGAACTCACTACATTTAAGAGACATTTCCTACTAGAGTGATTCTTCCTGCTAACAACACGTGATTCTCCCTCCCCCCCCCACTGCCCATCAAATAGCTGAACTAATGCCAATATTTGTCCAAGAGTTGATTGAGTTGGTGCGGGACCAAAGAACTATTTTTTCTTCTTTCTTCTTTTTTTTTTTTTAAGTTGAAATGTTAAAGGTTAACATTTCTCTGTGTTTAGAGCCAAACTCCTGTGCTGACTTGTATAGTTCGCAGCTCCTTGATTACGCTACGGCTCCGCAGAAAAATATGTCAACACAGAAGATGGCTATTAGGTCTCAGGCAATTACGCAACTGGAAGAAGATAAAGAAAATATGTTTTCTCACCAATTTATAGTGCCAGAAATTAAATGCTCAGAAATGAAAATAAACTCTCCTTTCCGTGAAATGACTGGGGATTTTGCAAGGGACTCATAAGGCTGAAGGATTAGCTTGAGCCTGCTCTAAGCATATGCTACACAAACTTTTAAATATACGCTCATCTCCCTGCTGATCTAAAGCATCAGATCTACCTGCCTGTTTATCATGAATTTTGCAAGGATGATCCGTACAGCCTAAACCACTGGATTTACAGCACTCAACTTGGGCCTTAGCGCTAAAAAGGCTTCAAGTCCCACAGTAACTCCATGAAGGTGCTCATATGGGTCTTCTAGAACAGAGCCTTATATTGTAAACAGAAGATTGCTGGAAAGCAAATGAGTGCACGTTATTCTGAGCTGTCTTTGAAGAACACATATGTAGGGTACTGTCTGAAACCAAGAGAAGCTTTCCCAACAACTTGGCTGAGCTATGAGTTAAGGACTTAACCACCATGAAAAATTACATCTTAGGCCAGTGGTGATGAATGGACTTCCGTTGGAACAGGGCTCGGTGGCCCTGCATGCAGGAATTGGTGGATCCAAAGCCCACTGCATGAAAGATGGGAAGTTTGTTCTTCTCTCTGAAATGAGGGAGTGCATAGTATTTTTGGTAAGTTAATACTCACAAGAAGACAGGTTGCTTGCAAATTCAAGCACCGTGAGAGGCTTCTTGCTCGTGTCAATGATGTCATTCCAGAGAACAGTGTCCATGTTGCACAGTTTGGGGTTGTTGCTGATTTTAACACCTCCATTGAGAATTTCTGCCACGGAAAGAAAAAAATTGGTAAGTGAAGCAAACTGCCTAAGTCTTCTGTCTCTGATCTAAAGAAAGGAAAACGAAACATATATTTTTTCGCCTCAGTCACACTATGCCGACAGAAAAGGACAATCTGCATGGCACTGGCACACTTGATGGTACAACTGAAACCAGGCTCAGACTGACAGGTTCTGGAGGGTCAGCTGCTGTTGGGTGCCACTAAGATGCCACTACATGTGGCTTTCTGCCTGGTGCCACCTCCAGAGGCCACTGCGCTCAGCAGAAATGGCACTGCTGGTGTACACAGCCAGAGACCATCAGGTAGAGACCGTGTAAGACCCTAACTCACATACCACCAGCTCCCACTGGAATTTAACAGAAAATACTGACGTGTATGTGCTGGAATCAAATAATGCAAAATAACAAGTGGATACTTCTTTGCTATTTTGGGAGACACAAATATATCTCAGCACCCTGATGATGCTTTGGATTTTTTGTTTTTGCAATGGGAAATCACGAACTTTCTTCATCTTTTGAAGAAGGCCAGCTAGCAGGAAAGCAATTAGGAAACTGGGAAACTACATTCAGATCCTTGTTTTTAAAGCAGGATTTGATGGCATGTGACTCTGAGAGAAGATCTTCAATCGGATCTTGATACCAATAACCTAACAGTTGAAGTTTGCTTTACAGGTGCCTCCACCTCTTGCTCTCGTCTCACCTGACAACCGTTTCATTGGCAGCTCTCGGAGTCCCTGGGTTTTATTCATGTGGTAATTGGATAAAACTGCCAGGGCGTAAGAGTTGTCATACAGCACATTGCCTCGGATGATCTGGAGGTTTTCTAGGGGAATGACATCCACCATGTTAAGCGCGATGAGCACGTAGCCTGCAACCTCCTGTATTGTCTGAGAGAGCAACAAAAGAAACAAGGTGCTTAATCCATAGCACTCTTCTACTCTTAACAGAGTTGCTTCCCTCCTCCCACCCCTATAATCCACCATCTTTCAATTTTAAGGAACGATAAACCACTTAAGCTCATTAAAAAATAAATAAATCTGAGAACAAGAAGGGACTATGTGAAAAACTTTGCTGTCTAAGCAGGTATAAACTGACCCTTAGAGCAGCTACCAGGGGGTCATTCCAAAGGTCCAGCTTGCCCCTGTTCTGTCCCCAAGCATGGGCAAGTGAGGCTGCCTAGGGGATGCAGGAGAACAGGGCAAGCATGTATGATATGGCAACCAAGTGTGATGCTTCCCCTGAATACTTGCCCAGCTTCCAACCATTGGTAGCACAGAGATGGCACCTGATTGAGGCTTTTACACTCTCTCTTCTGTGCCCATTCCCTTGCGGATCCTTCAATGCTCAGCAGAAGGGAAGATGAGATAACCTTCTCCCTCTTAAGTAATGAATAGTTACAGGATGAAAAGACAAGTGAGGCACTGTTCCTGCATGTAGGTTAATACCTGCCTTGTACTGTGAAATGCGTGCATTTCTATCATCTCCTACAAAAATCACCATAAATGAAAAACTCTCAGGCTACCACTGAGGATATTTTCCTATTCTATCAAGACTACCAGTGAGTTTTCAAGAGATCTGTTATGTTCCTGGGAAGACTGAGCTCCGTGGTCAAGTTGTACTTGGGAAAGAAAAATGGCAATTCCATCATATTTGTAACCTATATGTCTGAACCATCTCTTTTCTGATGTTCTTGCTTGTTACTCTAATGAAATGGGGTTCTCCCCTTCTTTGTTTCCTGAGAAGAAAAACTCACACAAAGAGATTACTCCTCTCAACCCAGAGGACTGACTTGTTTATTCAAAGCTACCATACAAGAGCTTTTGATATCAGATGTACACTTATCATGTCAAAAAAACTTCTTTCTCTCCTGCCTCTTTTCTTGAAAACCTCCTAATCTGATAACCAGGCATGCGAAAAGCAATGCATCTAAAACATCTTTAAAAAAGACCCCAACCTACAGTGCAATGCTATTGCCACTGGCAGTAGCCTGGCAGGAAAGGAGCAGAGCTGTACCCCTTGCTCAGTCTCTGCTGGAGGAGAACCTGGAGGTTCCCATGGCAGACAGTGCTTCTCCCCACTCCACAGCTGCATTTTAACATCCATCCCCTGTTTGTTCCCCTCTCAGCTTGCCATTGTCATTCATTCACAAAACAAATGTGTGCACAAAACAAACGTTGAGATGGGAGTAGCCCATGTGCCAACTGCAGAGGATTATCTTGAAGATCACTCAAAGTTTCCACATGGGAAGTTATTGCACAGGACCTGCCTGTCTGCTCGGAATGCGGGAGCTGCAGGCTGGAGAGGCACTCACCACCACGGCAGGGGAAGGGGCCACAGCTTGGAGGGCAGGGTAAGGGCCTCCATACTTCAAAATCTGCCACCAGTGGGTTGCCACTCACTTAGCACTTTGCTTTGGCAACAGCACCACAAAGCCTTTTGCCCTCTGAGGAGCGAGGCAATGGGTAGGGATGTAGTAATATTTATAAATAAGAAGAAACCCATCTACATGGCAGCCAGCACAGGTTGGCAGGTGCTTAAAAACCTATTTCTGGAAGTACCTGATTTGGTATACTACTATACCCTACGGTTGAGCATATCCTGCAGCCTACATGTATGCCGAGACTGATCTGCGACTTCTCTGGCATTAGCTAGCTATGTTTTTGGATCACCACAGAATTTTATAGGTAGCTGACCCTTTGCACTTAAAAAATGCAGTAAGATTGCTTTAGCAGGGAAGGCCACATTGGCCAAGAACGCTAACCTTCAGGAAAGAGAGATCACGATTGTGCTCCACATATGTAATCTCCAGGTTGCTGAGTACCACCTCGCAGTTGTTGTACATCCTCTGCAGGCTGGTGAAATGGTCTTCTACATGTCCCAGTTGGGTCAGCTTGTTATTTGTCCCTTGACAAACTGTGGAGGAAAGAAGAAAGATCCATGAAGGAAAGCAAGAATAAGTACAGGGTAAAGACTTGTTGCCCACCTAACTTTACAAGCACCACACTAAGTGAAGCATCAGCACAGATTCATAAGAAACAAGAATGTTATCTTGCATGACCCTAATGGCAATAGAACAGGGATCATGCGACATTTCCCAGGCCCAGAGATGTACCTGAATTAAGGGCTGGAATAACCCTCCATCACTTTCTGTTATATTAAAAAAACTCCAATATGAGACTTTTGCACATAAGTAGCACTAAGTTTTCTGTTTCACAAACATAACTCAATTCCTGAGGAGAGGGCATTGATATAGTGCCATCAAACACTACTGTAAGTGTTATGCTGCCAGGTATCACCAAAGGTGATTTCCCTGAGGACCCATTTACAATACTTTCAGGGGCATTGGGTATCCTTGTAAGCTCAGTGGGAGGGAGCAAGGATTTTCTGCAGGAGCCCTCAAGCTACAAGTCCGAGTTTTAAAAGCAAAATGAACCTCCAGGGCTCACACATCTCTTGCCACTCTCACATATTGGGAGTACGTTAGATTCAATTTCCTGGCATATTCAGCTTTGGCACACAAATCCATCTAAGCCTGCTTTGCTGGTGGGAAAGGAAGTCATACCACACAGACCACCACTGAGATTACAAATATTTAAAATGGCATGATGGAAAAATTAGCCCCACCTGAAATTCTGTTACTCTGCTTTACCAAACCTACAGGAACTAACAAAAGTTGTCACCACTATATTCGATTGCAACGAAAGAGGAAAATGCAAAATGCTTTAAAGAAAAAAACACCGCACACAAGCCCCAGAAATTCTGTACTCATCCAGTCATTCCCTGGGCTACCCCTACATAGCTAAAATTAAAACATCTCTGAGTTATGCTAATACAGAGGAAGGGAGAATGATACAGAAGGCAACATGGTAAAAATCTTCACAACACTTTCCAGATGGAAAGCGTCAGCCCAACACTGCTCTTCAGTGGGAGCAAAAGGAGGCAATTATCTCATAGTCGCTATAGTGCAACCCCAGCCTGACCTCATGGCTTTCCATAAGACATTGAAAGAATTGCATTCTTTTAACTTGGAGAAAATAATAAATGAAACTATATTTTTGTGGAGCCATAACTCCTAGAAGCACCAGTCAGAAACTGGAACATCATTGTGTGGTGCACTGTAAAGCAAATAACAAAGACTCTTGACAAAGCTGGAAATAAGTTTAGAAGCTAGTAACATAAGACAACACCTGTTGAAGATTTACCAAACAACTGATCTTTTATTAGTAGGAAAAATAACTTCATAAGCAGTGATAAAAACACACTTATCAATCGTCAAAACCATTCGCTGAACATGTGTTACTTCTCAGTACAGTCATCACCATTAAGGAGCTACAGTGATAACAGATTATATACTCTTCGTCCATGTTTAAAGCAAGGCTATTCAGTCACATTCCTCAGTTATTTCTCATTTTATGTCTAGATAAACATTTGGGTGTTTGGGATCAGAGTGGCAACTGCTAGTAAATGGGGACAGTTTTAACAGAGGCTGTGACTACACCATCTACGCAGCTTGTTACTACATGAGCCTCAAGTGTAGAAAATGCCCCTTTTTACATTGAATTGAATTGCCTTGAATTTCTGTAACAGATGAGAAATTTCTAAGCAGGATTTTCTGTTCCAGTTTCAAACTTAACTGTTACAATGTCGTCATGCTTAAAATCTGCATTTGCCTTCTTCTGCCTCAAGTATGAGGACCACAAATTATTAGCCAGAGTCACAGGAGGGATCTTATTCTGTGGAATGGTCACATTTTGAAGGCAGTAAGTTAGAAATACTGTCATATGCTGGTCTGCCCTGGAAAATGTGGTGGTGTTGGGGATGGGGGTGAAGCGGCTTTGAACTGATTGGAAAAGTCAGAGTCCTCCCAGAGGTCATCTTGAACTTTAAGCAATGTTATCCTCCAACCCAGGAAAAAGACAGTAATAAAAGATTCTCAGACGGTTCAAAACCTCAGCTCGGATGCGCAGTTTAGGCATCTCAGATCTGATCTCTAAATTGATGTGATTTTGAAATGCACTCAAATACAATGCAGGAGCAGGTGCAGTTTAGACTGCTCACAGAAATGAAGACATATAAGTCAGCCTGTGTTGGTCTTCAGGGTCCACAAATGTCCTGATGCTCTCACTGCATCTCGGGTGTTAACAGCAAAGATCTGCCCTGGTATTCAAGAAAGGACATATGCAAAAGCTGCAGTGTTTATACTACATCTGAACCGAAGGAAGGGTGGAAGGAGGAGCCTTCTGTGGCGGCATCCTCCTGGCCACTCGTGCCCACAATTGACCCTACGTGGCTTGGCAACAGTTGGATCATACAGTCCAGCTCAGTGAAGCAAGCCCAAGGAGAAACTGTACGCATTTGAATGTGCTTTCATTGGGATCAGACAAGCGTTGGAGCTCTGAACTTGGGTTAGCCATCTTGAGAAACACAGACTTTTTCACTGCTTACTAGGTCAAGGCTGATGCAGCAGGCAGAGGGCATGGTTAGTCTTGCGCTTCTCCCTCTCCCATGGGGCTGCTCAGTGAACCATGCCAAAGAGTTGATCCAAGCTACAAATATGCAGAACAATAAATAAATAAATGGACAGAGGGTATTTTTAGCTCAGGAAAGCTCACTGATTTGGATCGCCATGGTGCCCCATGAACTGCTGCACTGGAAACAGCTCCGAGGATAGAGAGAAAGCAGGAACAAATAGTCAAGAGAAGGAACGTGCAAGCTTGTGAAGCTGCAGAGGGAAACCCAGACATAACGAGCTCCAAAGAGGCTTCACGTTGGTCCTCCAGGACCTACTTTCTTTCCCTGTTCTGTGAGTAGAGAGCACTTTGATGTCTCTCTACCAAAGGTGTCTTAAGTCACATGCAAAACCACTTCTCCCCTACATCAGGCTCATCACATCCTCTATGCAGTAAACAGAAGATGTAGGTAAGATGTTAGTTAACATCCAGAGAGCAAAAGAAAATGGGTGGCTTCTGCTAAGATCTTAATAGTATATGGCTCGTGTCAGTCAGAACACCCTATAGGAACTTTACCCCTCATGGACAATTTTTTGTTTGCTTAAAGAGACATAAGGCCAAATCCTTGTTTGCTGCAAAGAGATCTAAGTACATCCAAAAAGTGAACTCTATCACAGCAGTATTTACCAAATGAGAACCTGGGTCATAAGCAGTATATGCTGAGCAAATAAAACCCAAATCAAACAAAATGAGCTACAGCCCTGCAGCAGTATTACAGAACTCAGGCAAAGGTGCTGAATAATTTTCTAACTAGAACATTTGGAAAGAAAAGAAAATAGCCTGCTGGTGTCTGATGAATAATACCATTCCTGCAATTTCTTTGCTTATGAAAACCGTGTTCTGAAAAGATACATACTATAATTATCTGTATATAATACTACAGTGTGAATGCGATTCTGGCCAGAGGCAAAAGCACAGACAATGCAGTGCTCGCCTCACCCCGCAGAGTTTTAAGTGGGACGTGCATGCTTGAGTGGATGGATTATATTACGATTTAACCTCTATTGAGCCTGACCTATTTGCCCTCCAAAGGATAGATTTTGGTGCCACATACATTCATTATATACTGTTGTTTCAATGTGCAGCAAAGCCAGCACTATCCAGGTTTAGGAGTCAATGGTGGGTATGGATACTTACGTGGTACTGCTGGGGGCTGTGGTAGCACATACCACATAATGTACATCCCATGTTGACACTTACACATGGCTGCAGCACATTTTAGCTATAAAGGAGAGTAAAAAACCCAGAGAAGTTTCCTGATGAAAATTCAGGGTGATAATGTCCCCGACTGGTAGAAAAGCTGAGATCCAGAACTGAACTTCAGGGCACGGGCTGATCCCTAAAAGACAAAAGCTTTGCTCTTCTCTGTGATGTTAATATAATAACAGATACAGCCAGTCTGGAAAGTTTTAACACAGAGAGGATGTCCCAGGAGGCCGCTGTCTGCAGCAGTGCTTAGAGCGTGGCTGCCTGCTGGGAGCACCGGGCTTTCCTGCCCCAGCCCAGGCGATCCGCTGGACCCCCTGAGCCCCAGCCACAACCCCTGCAACATGGAGGCAACCCAAAATGCCTGCAGGGCAGCAGCATGGGATACCACCGCCAAGCATTTTATTTCTGTATGATGTTGCTCTTAGCACACATGCCATGCTTCCAAAATGCCAAAGTAATGTTGGTCTTGCATCAGTTACAGGATTACCTCAACAGACAGCCTAAAAAAGGGCAGATATTGCTGAAATGAGCCAAAATGTCAGGTGCTGTATAAGACAGCAGCTATCAAAGAGCTGAAGAAAGAGGCACACTGTACTGACAGACGCAAACTCGCTGAATTTTAGTGCTTATGAGAAGCGCAGGGTTGGCTGCCCTGGATACTAAAATCCTGTCTCTGTCCCCAGACATGCTTGCTCCCCTTCTCTGCCTCAAACTTGGCCTTAACGGAGTATTTCTAGGTGATGCAAACAGCTTCCCCCTCTGCAACCCTCTGCTCCTTGGCCTTTTTTTTTCTTGTACAGCCCAAAGAAGTGGAGTGAAACCAAAGCATTTCCTAAATGGCATTTTCCACGAGTGATGGTAGGGAGACAGAATGCATCTGTCCAGCTGTAACACTAAGCGACTGTTTTTTCCCAAATCCATACAAGCTCAGCTTAAAAAAAGTGGTCCTTGCAGCAATTGCCCTGATACAAGTAAAATCTGTTTTCATCTTTTCCCCAGAAAATCTGATTAATGCAGTCTCAATCCTGTCACGCATATTTGTCCCAGACTTGAGAAAAACCCTGGAGAATGCTTTGAAACCAAATTATCACCAATCCCCAGATCATCAGCTGTTTCTGCCCATGCTTCGCCTATGTTAGTCTCCCTGCAGCTCTCACAGACACATCAAAATACTACCTCACAAAGGCAATTTCAGAGACACGCAAGTCCATTTCCATGCTTCATATATCACTTATAACTCTATAAGTCCTAGCATAATAAATTTATATACCTTTTCTGCATGTTTTCTAGCCATTATTGACAATAATGCAAAACTTGCAGACGAGATATTTGTTTCATCTGCCAGCACATTTAGAAATATTCCTCTCTCCTCACTCATTGGCAGTAATTTCACTTTTGATTTTTTTTTTTTTTTTTTTTAGGTATTTCATGGAAGAGCAGTACTTTCCTGGGCACTTGGTCCAGATACAAAGCTGCCTGTGAAGGCCAGGGGAGATAATGGCACTCAGTGTCCTACCGTCGGTGTTGCCCACAACCAATTCCCCTTAACCAGAGCATGGGGAAAAAAAAAACACCTTTCAAGTGAACTGGAATAATTTTGTAAGAAACACTGCTCAACATGGGTCTGTATGGGCAATCACACCATCCCAAAACCCTGCCCCTCGCCCCCCCGGGTCAGCCCGTGCCTTGTACTTCCACACTCCTACCTAGGAGAAAAACTGTTTCCCCTTTACGAGGGCTGCCACTGATCTTCACCTAACGGGGCCTCAGATATTACATGAAGATCCTTGTGTCATTCAAGCACGAATCTGTACACCAGCTATAAGGGCACGTCCTGTATATCAGGTATTTTTTTTAATTAACCTCAAAGCATTCCCTTACACCTATTGAACAGATCCACATAACCTAGTCTGGAAACCAGAAAAGTGCAGCTAATGCTGTCAAATGATCAAAATAATGGCATTTAAACTTACAAGGAAGTACTAGAGCAGACAGGACATTTGTCATCATGACTAACCTTATTTCTGATAGAAAGAGAAAGAACCAGGCAATGCTTTCCCAAAAGAAAACAGGGTATGAGATGTCAGAGGTTGGGGGGAAAAAAGCAACATTTACATTATATGTGATTAACCATTTAAATAGAAACACTTCATACATTAACCAGTTCCTGAACGCTAGAGAGAGATGTGATGGAGAAATTTTGGTATTACTGGGTTGTGTGTGTTTTACATACTAAGAATTTCAAGAAAGTCCGCATGATACAAAAAGAAAAACAAATCTGCTGTGTCGTGCTGTGGGAAGTTACGAAAAGGAAAGGAAGAGCTAGAAAACAGGTGAGGAGTACAAACAGTGCTCAGACATGGGCAGATGTTTTCCCTTGAGAACCATGGTTGCAAACACATGTGACGTCTAAAAAGTTCAGTTTCAGCTTAATGACAGCAGCATTCGGGCACTGGAAATGCTGTTGCAGAAGATAATAATTTTTGCACATATTCAAATACTTTCATTTAAAATATTATGAAAAATAGTCTCATGCGTCTGTACTCAGTCCCTCCTCAAAAAGTGTGGTTTAGAGTAATGCAGTGCCTGAGATTAATTCTGACTTTTAGACACACAAGGAAAAAACAATTACAGAGCTCTTAAAAATACTTAGATGGAAACTATAATTGCAAAAGTGACCCAAAAGTAATGCCATAGTGGAGAAAAAGAATATGCCTTAAGGGAAAGCTTTCCCACATGGTTTCTTATTTCTGTTTACTTGATGAAAGCAACTTTTCCAGCTAAATCTAATTTTAAGTTTCCCTTTCTCCTGTTAGAGTGGAGACCTGCCCTCCCATGGCAAAAGTCATGTCCTGAATGACAAGGGAGATGATAGACAGCATGACAGCTGGATGGCCCAATTGCTGGTAAGCGCCTTCACCTGAAAGAATAAATTATCATATACAGAACAACTTGCTCCTGAATGAAGACCTCTCCAAAGTCAGAACATTTCGGACAACAAGGGATTCAGCCTTATTAATTCCCTAGGGTGCTTTTTTTCCCCCTCTCCAATATAATTTATTAGTATTTCTATTTTTCTTCTCTGTTGCTATTATTTAATTCAGCATGTATCTTCATTAATCCGCCAGATTAAGGCCAGACCAGGATGTACTTAAATCAGTCTTTGTGCTGGCTTCAATGCAAACTGGATGGGGGGATTAAATTCTTCTCTCACTGATGCCGGTGTAAATTTGGAGCAACTACAAGGACAGGATGGGCTTGCCCAGAATTTGAGCTTTTCCCTCTGAATGCTTTAGGATGCAACTGTAGGAGGGATACCAATAATTTCTGTAAATACCAGCAGAATTTCAAAGAAATGGAAATTGTCACCTTGCAATTTTTTACAGTTTGGGAAAAGGTCTTGATTTCTAAAGGTGAATAACAGATCACAGTCTTTGGAGGGGGTGTTTCTAGTGAGGTACTGTAAAATAACCCAGTTTTACATCAGTTTTCTTCTGATGGCTTTGTTAGTGGTCTGTAAGAAGACACTAAATCACTGCTGAGGATGCCTGCAGATGACACAAACATCACTGGGGTTCTAAATAATAAAGAGGGACAGGCACCTGCACAGGCTGGTTTGCATAATTTAGGAAAATGAGCCCTCTGAACAATATTTATTTGAAATATAGCCAAAGGCAAGGTCTTATTATCAAAGACCGCAGAACATGTACTAGACAGAAAACAGGGAGCTGGGATGCAATCGCCCTGAAAAGGACTTGGGGATAATAAGAGGTGACCAGCGCATCACTTGATGCAACAGAAAACCACAGCTACTGGGTTCATCAGCGGGAAAATGCCAAGTGAGAGGAGGCAGGAGCTGGCATTAATCGCCGGCAGTGCCCCAGCATGCCCGAGAGCCTCTGCACTAGAGGGCTCTCCTCTCCCGACAAAGCAGGTGCCGCGGGGCGCAGCTCCCGCTCCCAACGGCACCGGGATGCTCCACTCGGGCTTCAACCCTTCTCCAAGCTGTATTTCAGCCCATGTCCGTGCCACATGGCCAACAGCTACTGCAGTATGAGTAGTTTGCCTTGAGTTTTGTAGTTTATTTATTGGAAGTGATGGCTGGAAAACCAAGATCCCCAAGATGTCCTTACCAGCAGCTGGGGTGCTGCCGCTGGGTTGTTCCTCCTACTGGCATCCTTTGGGGAGGCTGCTATAAAGGAAACCAAGAGCTTGCGTGGGGTTTTTTCTGTTGAGCTGTTGCTCAAGGTTAATGGCCAGGTCTATCTCAAGTGCAGTCACCAATGAACTCAAATAATGAGCTGTTCCTATGATTTATCACTGAGGAAAATCCAAGAATAAGGAAACTTCATATCTATCAACTGCTATGCAAACATACGCACCCATATATATACACAAATGATAACAAACAGTTTATAAATTTTATACACATCACTTAATAAATTTTGTACAGAAAACCACACAGGCACCTTCCACCCCTTTTTAACCATCTTTATAGAAACTCAGGCTATACTGACTGTGTTATTTGAAGTCAACATCGACTTCGAGGTCCCCCCCCAGAAGTTTCTCCATGTGAACCTGACAGAGCAGGGTGAGGAGCTTGGCCCTACAAATCTATCAAGACCAGGTTGGGCAAAGTGATGAGTTCATACCATAGCTTGCCTTTTTTAGGCCTGCAGTTCCCTATATACAGCAAAGTGACTGAAGGTGGGTGCTCTAAGGTGCAAAATGCAGCTCTTCAAGTCAAAACATTAGCTGCAGCTTGGGCATCCAACCAGTGTACAGCACAAGGAAACACCATTGAGTGCTACAGAGAGGAACGAGACTTTGGAAACTACCTTGGAGGAAATCGAGGACGGGGGAAAGGCAGAGTTGGTGGTATATTGGTAACACTGGATGGAAGTATTGCCATCCCACTTAACGCTGGGTCCTCCAAGAGAAAGCATTGCCCGTGCCTATGTCTCGGGACAGTGATCTTTTGTTGTGTGAAATCCACATACTGATCAAAGTAAGTTTGTCTTGTACTGTGGAAGACAACCCCAAGCAAGACCATGCAAGGGGCAAAAGACCCCGGTGTCAGTCCCAGCAGGCTCTGTGCCCTCCGATGGTGTCCCCCAAGGATGGGCCCACCAGGTAGCACAGCCTCTGGCTAACAGTCCGTGGCTGCAGCCCTCCTGCCCTCCAGCTTCACACACCAGTATAGCTACTACACCCATCACAAAAAAGCCATATGCATCCACTGGGCAGAGCTCTGGAGCGGGAGAAGGGCCATCACACAGCCCCATCTACTCAAGGTTCAGGCCCTGGGAAATGGCTCAGAGAAACACAACGGTTCTTGGCATCCACAGTGAATTTTGTATTACCGTGTTACTGCAAGTGGTGTAAAAAGCCTGCGTAGAGCGCAGCAGCAAGCAGCCAAGAGACCTCTGACAACAGGCATGGCTCATGGAGCCTTTAATCTGTTGAGACAGATGTGTGGCAGGGGTGTGGCATCTCAAGATTTACACTGGGATATTTGGGAAAACAAGTGGATGACAACAGACATGTGAGCTTGCGCTCTGTGATCTAAAAAAATTACATTCTTTGTTGGTTGTTTGTTTTGGCACCATCTATGGAGCAGCAGGATTTTATAGCACACTGAAAAGAAATTGAAGATGTGTGCCCATGAAAATGTGGAACTGGTTTCTAGTTACATCAGCATTGAATTGTTTAAAATTGTTTCAAAATGAGTTAATTTGAGAAATGAGATTTAAAAGCATTAAACTATGCTGTGAACATTTTACCACGTAGGATTTCTTAAGACACTGCAATTGCATATTTTAATTTCTGCCTGCCAATGAAAAGAAATCACATGGTTTTATTTATATTAAATCAAGCCTTATGTTGAAATAAGCTGTGGTGCTCATACATGTACTTCTGAATTCCTTGAGGTGTAAATTCTACGTGAGCACTCACACACTGACTCAAAAAGGGCAAGAGAAACCACTTACATCTGATTCCAAGTAGAAGACTAAAAGCTTGCTATCACAAATGCTACGCATTGTTGTGGGTTTTTTTACCAATCAGTATATATCTACATATACACATACATAAGTAGCTCACCCAGATGACTAGACTGACATTTCTAGAGACTGCAATATATCTGGAGAACTGCTGAAAACACAAAAGCAACCGTGCAAGTTTTGTTGACTGCCTTTTGTTGAATGCCCACCTCCACGATAACCACATCTACTTCTCTGTGCGGTTCTGCCCGCTGAAGTCATGGCAAGTGTTGCCAGCAACTACAGCGGATGCTGCATCAAGCCTCTGAGCCCGTATAGCTGCATCACTGCATGATGCTTCCTCCAAAGCTGGTCCATAGCAAGGAACTATAGTAAGTTCCAGCCTCATACAGATTCAAGTTGGAAAGCTACAGAAGGGAGGATTTATACCACAAAATTCCCCAGGAGACATCTTGTCCCTTAGGAATGAGATCATCTTCTCAAGTGAGGCTAAAACAAGACAAAAAAATGCAGACAGGACTAAGATAAACAATATTTGCTGCTTCAAACAATAAAGGTACTGTTAAGTTATGTGTACTAATGTAGCAAACGTCCTGTCAACTAACTACAAAGAACAAGTAAAAGCTGATAAAAAGCTTTAAAAGCTTGTCTACAGCTTCATGGGAATGAATGCTATGGTTAACACTTACATTAGGGCTTCCAGCAGAAATTTGGATATTTGCACATGTTCACAAGCAAGCAAGTTAATACACGCTGCTGGGTTTGAAAAGCTTCCAATAATATTTAAGTTTAAAAGGAATAGCTGAAGAGCATATTAAATGTAAATGAGCTCTGGATCACCTTCTGATCTTCGTTTAAGCCTTGACTAAAACTCAATGGAAAGACTGCTACTGAAACCAATGGGATCTGAATCAAGCTCTTATTTCACTTAATTTAACTGTGTGAAATTCAATAAATGAGGTAAATAGACTTTCTACCACCCTTTTTTCTGGAAGGAGGAGAACTACAATTACAGTTTGAAAGCACAGCTAAAAAGCCACAAAGTGATTTAACAGCACCTGGGTAAGTTTTGAAGATGGAGTCCAATTTATCTTCAAAAGTCTGGGAAGAAAAAACATTGAATTTAGTTGTCGGTACTATAAATGTTGCATGTTACAGCAAGTGGATTGCTTTTAGAGTCAGTCTTATTTAGCAATAGGGAATCTCAGCCACATTTAATGCCAGATTTTAGTTCTGTGAAGAAATGTAAACAAGTTTGAACATTTTAAAAGGTACTTGAAATGCACAATTACACTATGTTACATGCTGTTCAAACTCTGTAAAAGCTCCATCTCTTGATTTGCACGGCTAACCTTGGCCATGCAACCTCAGCTTGAAGGCAAGCAACCTTCCTCACACTATTTCACCTTCTTCAGCAAAGCAACTGCTCCATGGCTTAGTACCGAGCCCAGAAATTCTGCAATCTGAACTCCAGAAATATAATGTTATCCTAGACAAACCTCTGCTAATGCTCTCAGAGTTGCACCTTCATAATACCCATTCACACAGGTCCCAGAAAATGAGATGCTGGAGTTGATATATATATACTTTTTTTTAACTGGTTTTAGAATAGGGCCCAGGCACACGTTTTATTTCTCTCCGACCTTGCCAAAATAGCCCTTCCACTGCCTCGTGCTTCTTTTTTCCCAGTTCTTTAAAATAAACATTTCTGATTCTGCATAAAGTATTTTGAGGCCCATACGTTCAATGGGCTGCACAAAAGCCTGTAAAGCAACTGTTACAGAGCAAGACTTTTGAGGGCCCATTATTTATCTCTTGCCTTTGAAAACACTAATAAATGAAACATATTAACAAATGGGTTTTCCTTTCTGAAAAGAACAAAAGTACAGATTTGTCAAAAGCTGAGACATCATCCTGTACTAGTCTTTTTAGGTCAAATTATTAATTCAAATATACTCAGACTTTGTGGCTGCTTAAAATCATCATGAAGATGACTGCAGCTCTTAAATTTGATTTTGTAACTCTTCTGTCCCCAAAGTTTGAGAGACATTACCAGTTTTGTTTTCCTCATGGACCTGTTCTAAGCAACAAGGCTGGCAAAATGCCGTGCATTTGCCGTTCTCAAACACCAAAAAGCCTACATGCAAATAGGAAAATCCAGAAGATGACATGCAGATAAGGATTAAAAAAAATCCATCCTTACATAAATGCCACAAACCTGCTTTAACGCATTCCACTCCCAGCACAAAAAGTTGCCAGAAAGAAACTGCTCCATCAGTTTAGTGATGTCAATAAACATACGCTTTTATACAAAAGGCTTCTAAATTAGCTACAACCTAAGCGACAGCACAGAAGTAAAAATGTTATCTGTAGCAGTCGGTTGGACTGTGCTTATCTTTGCGAAAGATGTCTTGAGGGGGGAAAGAAAAAAGAAACTTTTTACTAATGCAGCAGAATTCAGTAGAGACATGAAAGCCTGACCATAAAACTGATCTCATTCACTCCTGCTCCCATCTGCTCCTCCGTCCCCGCAACATTTCTTCTGCAAAAGATTGAGCTAAAGTATTTTGATGGATGGAGGGTTTTTTGTAATACGGTGGGTTTTAGGGTTTGTTCTTCTTTTTTCCACTCTCTGACTAGAAATAATCAACTTTTGTCTTTTACTGTATGACAGAATCTTGGAAACTTGCTGCTGTACACAAGTTGGGGTCCCTGGGCAGCAAAGCGATTGCCGACCTGCAGGCAATGGAAAGGTAAGAGCAGGTGTGTAAGCCCTGCTGCACCCCATCCTTCCCCTGCGTGCACCCAAGGTGTGCCAGGGAGCAACAGAGCTCTTAGTCCTTTCCTCCACAATGTGAGAGGGGTTTTTTTTGTGTTTTCTAGAAGAAAATGGAGGGGAACAGAGCTGGGAACATCCCAGCATAAACTCCAGCTCTGGAATTACTGCTGCAGGGCGTCTTGGCAGTGTTGCAGGAGGATGGCCCCTGCCCATCTGCCAAGTGCATATGCCATGTACACACTCATCGCCCAAACGCTGCTCGGATGCCTCCCACTACAACTGCACCTGCCGAAGAAACCCGCTGCACTTTGTGTCCCTGGCATTTCCTTGCCTTCCATTTTTTTGTTGTGAGAAGTTTCTTTAGCGGGAGAATTAAAATCACATTCTGGCATATCTCTGGTACACCGTGTGGAGGTGCCACGCTTTTGCCTAGCCTGTTTCTTACATGGAAATTCAAAGAAAGACAGACTTGGTGGAGTAGCAAGCTGTGAAGAAATTAAAGGCAAGCAGTGTTAAGATTTGAGATCCACCACTCCAAGAATTTGCATGCTTGAATCTTTTAAGCTTTCAAAGAGTTTTACTGAGTACTAAAAATATCAGAAAAAGAATTATGCAGGCACTTATGAACCTCAGTTGAAAAAAAATAAAAATAAAAGAAAAAAAAAATCACACTTAGTTTTCCACAACATGACATTAATTTTGGAAGGATCTGGCTTTGGCCACTGCATCCCAGAAAGTTTCCAAAATTGCAAAACAATTGCCTTCTGAGCAAATACACACGTCACCCTGCCAACTCTCCCACTCCATTGCGAAGCTGCTCCTGCATTAAGTAACTTCTGATAAGCCTTACTAAAACCAGAGCCGTCTTATCTGGGAAAAATGACACCTAGCAAGTTTTTAAAGCCGTAGGTCTGTTCAGCTGCCTTTGATGCGTTTGCCAGTCTCCCATTGCTATCTATCGCTTCATGGAGGAGCTGCAGCAGCTCTTGGGAGCCCTGTAAATCACCTAGCTGCAAGCGATGAAATGCTACCAGCCCCAGAGAACAGAGCAGCTTTGTGTTTTAGCAGCTTTATGTTGCCCTCGTCTTTAACCCCCACCAACAAACTTGGAAAGAAATACCCAACTTGAGCAAATCAAGTTATTTCTTTCCCAAATCTAGAAATAAAACTTGCATTACAAAATTTAGGTGGAGGTTTTCCACAGTAGGAATAGGAGTTTGGCACACAAATTATATGGCATGCAGTGGGAGGTAGACATCAGAACTGGCTTTTGAAAATCTTTTTAAGATGGATCAATACTGTTCAAGAATGGATGGAAGTTCTGCCACTGAAAAATGAAGTTTCCAAACCTACTATGCCTTAGTGAAGAAACTTTCTGAAAGAACGAGAGCACAAAGTTTACTTGTTGGTATCAATGCATTAGAGTATTTCAAGAGCCTGTCTCACTCCAAAATGACTTTGCTTAATTGCACTGGGCTGCAGTACCTTGAAGCAGGCTCCTCATTTTTAAGCAGAATGCAACACAGTCTTAAAAATAATAGCTATAACATTAAAAAAAAAAAAAATAATAAAGATGGGCTTAGAAAAGACAGAAACCAGCTGCTGGTAGATGCATTACATCCTCACTCAGCTTAGAAGCTCCCAAAAGGTTCTGGTACAGGAGCTGAGAAAACCCATGGGAAAATCTAGCTTGTGATGTGAATATGTTACACAGCTATGGGATGTCTCTGCTGTCACCAGGTTTGCTTTTACAAGGCAGCCTCCAACAGAAGGGTTTTGTGTTTTAGCTCTCGGATCTCATAACAAAGATTATTGAGTGCTTTCAGAGCTTTGCCAAAACAAGTTTCCATTAAAAGGCTCAAAACAGTCCTGCTATACTCTACTGAACTCTCCCAATAAATGGCAATACAGTTTATCCTTGTGGGAAGAAGCTCTGTCAGTGTGCATTTATTCCAGATAATGTGCTACTAACACAACCCAGAAAAGAAAATGTAGGTCCAATAGTAACTCCAATGTGGTTTTTAGGGTGTTGCTCTTCTCTCTGCACATTGGAGCCGACAGTTGCACAGAGTCCCACAACTCTTGCAACTGCATTTTGCATGACATGACTGCAACACACCACATCGCATGCTGCAGGACATTGGGACACAGCAAAATACTGGTTTGAGCATGCATTCTCAGGAAAAAGAAATCCTACCCAGAACTGTGTGGATGCTCATAAACAGCAAACACACTCTTAGCAGCTCCTAGTAACACGTGTCTTGAAGCATGCAAAATCATCTGCTCTTCTTTTTCCATTTAATTGCCTTTATCTCAAAATTTGGCTTTCCATCAACAAGGTAAAAAACGTTTTATGCTTCAAGAATAAAAAACTCGTATGATGGAAAATCTGTGTTGGCCTAGATCAGTGACCATGTAAAGATGATGTTGCTGAAGCTTTGACAGCAATACTGTCGCTTTTGAAACTTCTGCCTTACTCCATTCTTTTTGTTTTTAAGCTCTTTTTTAGACCCAAACTTGGCTATAAGTAATCACGCCCTATACCACAGAACTGGAAGGTCATCTCTTGATGGAAAGCTTTTCATCGTGGTCAATATGTGAAAACTTATGGAGAGGTAACAAGATTTCAAAAGCACTGAATACATATGCACATGTCTCAGAGACTGGAAACTTATTTTTGCCTGTATTTTAGTAGAGGAATGTTATTAGTCTCTGTGGTTATTACTGCAAAAGTGTATTGTCTCATTCAATCCGAGGCATCATTTAAAGTGCTTCCTCACCAGTGATTTTGACAGAATTGTAGAATGACAGAACAGTTTGAGTTGGAAGGGACCTTAAAGATCATCTAGTTCCAACCCCCCTGCCATGGGCAGGGACACCCTCCACTAGACCATGTTGCCCAAAGCCTCATCCAGCCTGGCCTGGAACACTTCCAGGGATGGGGCATCCACAGTTTCTCTGGGCAACCTGTTCCAGTGTCTCACAACCCTCATAGTGAAGAATTTCTTCCTAATATCTAATCTAAATCTACCCTCC
The DNA here is from genome assembly GCF_011004875.1 of Balearica regulorum gibbericeps. NCBI lineage: Eukaryota > Metazoa > Chordata > Aves > Gruiformes > Gruidae > Balearica > Balearica regulorum. Next base: position 110,283,779 of record NC_046185.1, on the reverse strand, counting down.
TTCAGCTTACCTTGTTCTACCACTACATGCCCGTGTAAACAGCCCCTGTCAAGCTTTCTTTTTCAACATGTGCTCTGCATCTCCCTGGGAGTCCCTGGATTATTTTCATGCCCATGAAAGGTAAACAATGAAATGCAGACTTACACTTGCTAGACAGAGGTCTGTAGCCCATCTCCCTTAGAAATACTGTAAGTGCCTGCATATTGAGCAACGCTGGAAACCACTGGTATTGTGTAATCCCATTCTGAATGTCCTGTGCACTCCTTCAAAGCAACTCCTTCCACTGCCTTCTCCCCCATGGCACTGCATACGCACATACAGATATATTTTTTTTTTTTCATTTTTAAAGATATTAAATAGTCTCTTGAAGTCACTATAAATCTACCTGAAGTACTTAAAATTGAGACTAAACTTGCAATTCTTGAGCTTGGAAGATATGTATAAATTCTCATTTCATAGATAAAGAGAATCCACATGCCTAATTATGATTAACAATAGAACAGTGAATGTAAGGAATAAGCTACTTAGTTGCTAGAACATCAGCTCTGCTCCATTTAAACATCACAAGCCCTTGGTGTCCCTGCTCGCTAACCACATCAATACTCCCCATGAAGGCACGTGGCTGCAGAGCTACCGCTGCTGCACCATGACAGTCCCACTCCCACCACAGTACCTCCACTCCTGTGGAATTTGGGTAGCCAGAGAGAAAGCATGTTTTATTGTCAAAAAGGCATTGCTAGGCACTTCAACTTTGCCAGATGGTGCTAAATGCTCTTTGTTGCATTTTAACACATCTCTTGTTCAGGAAACACATGCATGAGCAGGCTGCAAGGCAAGGTGACTCTCCAGTTTGCAACAGTGGAAATCAGCAATAGGTGAACAAGCTATTTACACCCTCTTGAGCTGGTATTTATTATTTATTTTCCTTCTGTTAAGGACTGCAGTTCTTAAAGGGGAAAAAAATTTCTGCCTCACCCTAATAACTCAGTGCCAAAAAGGAAATATATCCTAAGCCTGCCTCCTATTCCTAAAATGAAGCTTCATGTCCTGACCCACATAAAGAAGCTGACATCTGCTGAATGCACAAAACCTTACTTGACCCCAGCACTACCAACTCACAGCAACCAACAGGCTGGTTTTGGGCACCCAAAGCTGTGCTCCAGCAGCTTGGGCAGATGTTCTTCAGGGCTGCCCCGGGGCAGACAGGCGGTATAAGCACTGCACATGGATTTTGAGCTCTCCCCGAGCATGCACAGTGTCTACTGGTCTCCCATAAAGTCTCGGGTGCTAATGCGCAGACTCCTTAACAAGCAAACACTCCCAATCATGCCTGTGCTTACACAAGTCTCCCCATGGAGCCGCTGTCATTTCTTCCTCTCTTATTTTCAATGAATGCATGTCATCAGCTTTAATTTATACAGAGCAATTAAAGTTCCAGATCAGATGCATAAATACTCCTCTAATTGTATAATGAAAATCCCAATGATGAAGACACAGCGTGCTAGGAAGTGCTCTGGAACAGCTTCAGAAAAAAGAACAGAGATCTAAGATATTTTATAGCTATATATGATACTAACAGATACACGGCTGTGGGCAAAAACCCATGCTGTCTCGACTTCCACAGGATTTTATCATCACATAACCCAGACGCTGTAACTATTTCCTTGCTATGACATGAAAAGCTTCTTTTCTTGTTCAACAATTGCTTGGAAGAAAAGGAGGGGGGAAATTACAGGGCTTTGTGGGGCTTTTTTTAATGTTCCCCTATGACAAACACCTAAGTTAGAAAGTGCAATAATTATTTCTTAGCACTAGTATGTAACAGTGTGTTCTTAAATAAAAGCAGTCAGCATATTTATCAGTGACTTAAAAATGTACTTTATCCTCTATGGCACAATACCACGACTCAAAAGCAAGCATGAACTCTTCAGCCAGTATTCTTTCCTCTAGGGTCATGCTCCTGTCTTGATTAAGAAAAAAGAAAAGGGTTTTGTTTGTTCGAGGTTTTTTTGAGGAAAGCATCAGATTTTCTTTAGTTCTGTTATGAGATGAGATACTACTGAACACAGGCTACAAATATATGACAGCGTAATAAAGACTATTTAATAGCCTGGGAATCTCTTGCTCAAGAGTGCCAAGAGGTCAAAAGTTACAGTGTAAGATTATGATATGGCTTTGACATATAACATATGCTTTCTGAGTGCCTTCTAATTGAGGAGATGTTTCGATTTTGCAATCTCACAAATATTCCTGAAGACTCTGAGGTATTTCTCAAAGTGATTCACTCACGTGGGATTTAAAAAATCGACGCTCCCTCTGACCACTTTACATTAGCACAGAGTGCCTTAATAAATGTGTGCTTTAAGTGGTCATGCACAGCTATAGAGGTATTTCCCCTCCTGGGAGGGCCCCAGGGACTGTAGTGGTGGTATTATATGCAAAGCGCTGCAGACAGAGGAAGAGATCACCCATCGTTATGCCAGCCATAGGATAAACAAATATCAAGTCCAACTGTACTGAAAATATACACAAGCCCCATCGATTCCTGGCTGGTAGGGCTCAGTCCCTGCCTCTGCAAGGGCAGAAAACCCACGTCACGCCCCAAGCTTACCGCTCCTACTGACTGGCTGCTGCTGAATCACCCACACCGGGAAAAAGGTAGCAACAGACGCAGTTGCCTTAATTAGGAATGAATGACATCAGTGATAGCTATAAGCAAATTACTTATCCATTGGAACCTACAGGGTCATATAATGTTCCTATAGGTTCCTTGTGTAATGCTCAGCTGTACCATGCCACCCCACTCTGGAGACACAGAGCTCCAGTCAGGCAGCAGGGCCCTCTGTGCCTCTTGGGATGTTGCTCCAGACCTTCATCCCTCTGACATTTATGAAATTTGCTTCTAAATGTTCAGCCTAAACTCGGGCTTTACCTTTCAGACTAATGTTCCCCAGTCTGGTATTATCTTTTCCAATGCATATACCAAGTCTCAGATTAATTCAATTTATTCAACTAGCCAGACTCTCTTAGCCCTGTCTCATGAAACAGTATATTTTCCCTTATTTTCCTTCTATTATATCTCTTCCAGTTAATATCCATCTTTCATTAAGCTGGGGACCAGAACTGTACACAGTATTCCTGGAGAGGACTTAGCAGTGCGTCGTAAATGGTATTAGTGCTTTACTCCTGCTGGGACATTCTGCACAGTGTATCCTTATTTTCTGCATATGCACAAGGGCTCCACTGTTCTTTGGTATAAAGCGGTCAGTATACGCTTTTGGGTCCTGCACAACTTTATCTAACTTTTATTCCATTTCTTAGCATCCTCCAATTCTACTTAAATGCCGTCCAGACGTTCCTCTTCCTTCTCAGTATCTCGCAGCTCTCCGTCATGAAACGCCACTGAGATAAACTCATTTTTCCCAAGAATAACCCTTAAGGATACCCAGCAGACACCTGTCTCCAGAGCTCTTCTGATACAATCTGTTGCGTCCTCTTTAATAAGCTCTTCCTGCAAATTTAAACTCTTCTACTGAACTTCACCTCCTTCAAGATACACAGTAACTTTGACTGTTTCAATATTTATACTGAAGTACAAATAAGTAATTACCTCCCTAAAATAAAACAAAATCAAAGCCCTAACCATCTCAACAAGACAACCTGGTAGGACTGATCTTTGCTAACCAACTAAAGCTTTTGAGTATTTTCCATTTACTTTATTAACTTCAATTTTCCTCTCCTTCAAAACACTTACTGAATCTGAGCATGGTCTCAAAGGCAGAATAAAGGTTCTATAGCTATGTGGCTTTCTTCATTCCTTGAAAATATAGCGACCTCATTTTATTGTATAGGCATGTAGAATCACGATTGCCTGATGACAGACTAAATTGCTAGCTTTTTAAATAAAATATTTATTACTCCTTCTAAACTATACATAATAGGAGCTTGACCCGAGTATGCTGTGACTGGGGAGTGATGGGAAAACTGGAGATGATACGTTTCTCTCAGCGAAGATTTCATGGTGGCAAAATCCAACCTGACACAATTTGGAGTTAACCTCTGATTCATTTCCTTCTTAATCAATGCAACTTTCTGGTTCACACCCTTTGCAGAGACATAAGGAAGGTTGGTCTTTTAAATCTAAGTTAATTTTTAAGGGCAAATATGATTTAAGAAAAAAAAAACCAAAACCAGACAGTCATATCTGTGTCACGGAGAGTCTATGAGCTGTACCTGATAAATCATCTGTCTACAATGCTTCAGAAAATACTCAGTGCTGCCTCCCCATACACCTTGTTTGTAAAGCTCTGTTTACCTACCTGTCACTGTTTGGCTAACTATTAACCACAAGTAACCTGATGGGTTTTTTTTCCAAACAAACCAAATATTTATCAGAAAAACAAAACTTATTCAGTAAGCCAAATGCAAATGTTGTCTCAGGCAAGGTCAGAGAGGTCAGGGGGAGCAATAAGGCTATATTTCCACACGCAGTAGTTTGCTCATTATTGCTGGTTGCAAATTAGAGGGAAGTAAGTGGAAGATCAGAACAGTAATTTTCTGTTCATTATTGGCTTTCTTAAAAAGTATTATTTGCACAGTGGTATGTAATCCATTTCCACAGTTCAGGGAGGGAAAAAAAGCTGTTTTCAAGACTGCTTGACAAAAACATTTTAAAATTCTCTGCAATGCCACTGACCAATTTTGGGGTTTTTTTCTTTCCAACTGGCTGCTTCTGAATAGCATGCAACAAAATATTTCTGGAGCGCAACAGATGTCGCATCCTACCAACAACTTCTGCATCCTTTACTAACCTCTCACTGGCACCTCCACTCACTCTAACAAGGGGGGTGAGGGCTTCTGTCCCGCTTCTGTCCCTTTCGCGGTGTCCCTGGGACAGGCTTGCAGGGCTACACCCACGACAGAGCCTTATTGCTCTGAGACACCACTCTCACACGCAGTCAATGCTCTCGTCTCCCCATGTCTAAAAATCACCAGAAATTAAAGGAGGAAAACTCAACTTTTATACTAACAGTGCCAAAAGTAGCCCAGGCTATGGCTGAAATAAAAAAAATGTAAAAGACACTTTAAGGTGATACTGTAAGTGCCAGCAGATCAGTCTTACTTCCACCCTTCCCAGGGGCCAGAGGTGTTTCACCAGATACTGCAGACAACTAAGCTGAGAGCTCAACTTGTAATAAAACGTTTCACTTTTCCCAGACGGTGTTCTCCTATTCGAGGATGTTTGTGAAACCTTGCTGCCAAATCTGTGATTTCACAGACTTTTCCACGGTGATAACATAAACAGTGAGTAGTGATTTATCTGTAGGATCAAGCTGCGTTAAAATGGGAATGTGAAAAAACGTGTATTTGAAGACATTCTCTCCCCCGAGGGAGAAGGAAAGCTCCTATACATATATAAAATGAACCACATGCCCCAGGCTTGCTAGAATCAGAGCTTTTCTTTTTGTACTTTCTGAAAACCCATGTCAAATTCAATGAATTGAAAAAAACGGCAAAATAAAAAGTCCTTTTTGTTAACTGAATTAACCCTGCCTTACATCTTAATAAAGTAAATTTGCAAGATTTGCATGACAGACCACTAATAATATTCTCTATAACCCACTGAGCTTCCAGCCTTCCTTTTAAACTAGCAGGTGATGGCTTTCTCAGGGATGATCAGATTTTGCTCTCAGTTACATCCACATCAAAACAGAAGCAATGCCACTGACTGGGGTAAAATTATTCCAGATTTACATCTCTCTCATGGACACCACTGAGTAACAAACGTTTAAAGACAATCCAGTTAATTAAATCCAAATTCATCATACTTTTAAAAGTTATGAGCAAGAAGAAAAACTAGTCTTAGCATGTTAGTCTCATTGACACAAAGCATTATAAAACCCCCTTAAACTCATGAGAAACGTGCACATATGTTGTAGCAGTGAAGCTCTGGCAGAAAGGAGAATAACTTTCTAACTAAGATAACTGGTTGATCTGGAGTTTTGATTAAACGGTCCTTCCAGTAAGAAGTTATCGTCTAAGAGGGCAGCAGCCTTGAATTCCCCCTCATATTTCCTTAATGGCTTTCACATTTTATTTTCTCTGCTGCAGTCAAAACAACTTCTTTGGCAGTCGTATCTTCCTGCACTCCGCAGCCTGTGTGACCACTCTTATCCCCACCAAAGGCATTTGGGGCTATGTTCTCTCCTGGATGAAAGTGAGAGCATCTGTCTTCACCATCGAAATTAAATCCTTCTTATTTTTGCAGAGCTCTCAGGGCCCTGGTTTAAGTACTGGGAGAAAAGGAGGATATCATATAGGGCTGCTTATGCAATTATCAGGATGTGCATCCACGGTACACAAGAGGGTCAGGGGAGGGAGAGGGGTGCAGCCAGCTACCTGTCCCAGCATCTGCGGCTTGCCCTGGTGCTTCTCCCTCCCTGCTCCAAAAATACACACCCAGGTTTACAGCAGCCAGCACTGTTTAGAAGAACCACATGATCAGAAAGTGCTTTCTAATCTTTGCTTTGCTACTCAAAAGGGATGCTCAAGTGAGTTAAAAAAAGTGATAAAACTGCCCATAACATAAACTATCCTGTAGTTTATCATGTACTCGGGTACCACTCACCGTTGGGCAGCACTGTGCAGGGAAACAAGCAGACCAGAAAGGATGAACTCTGCCCAAACACATGCTACTCTGAAGGCCAAACGAACATCAACCTCTCTCAATGTAGCAAAGAGAAAAATGCAAAGAGAAGAAAGGTCTCGTTTCAGAAAAGCAAAGCCCAGGAGTGAGGAAGGCATGAGCTTACTGTGCAGTGAGGAGCATGCCTGTGGGCTGCAGCCTAGGTGGGTTGGTGTGGGCTGGGGGGGCATCACTCCTGCATCCTTGTGCCATCCCACCCTAGAGCCAACATTTTTTTTTCCTTTCCCACTGCTTGACATCATCATCCAGAAACCCTCAAAAGCAAAATCCTTTTGCCTTGTTATCAGCACCGTCCAAAACCATTTGCAAGCTGAAAATAAGGGCTGTGACACACTCAGAGTAAATTTACCCAGAGTAAATTTAATAACTAACAGCAGAGTTATTGTTTGTTAATGTGTGGGGCCTTGTACCTTATCACTTTATTAAAATGTCTACATGTATTTATCCCCTTTCAGGAGGCGTTTAATCTCCTCTGTGACCACTAATAGTGAATCCCTGCCAATATTTGATATTATAAAGTGCTAGGCATTAGTGAAGTGCCAATTTCCAGGACCTATGAGTAAAAACTCCCTCGTGAACAGATCAAAAAAACCACAAACCTAGATTATTTAGTTCTCTGAGCCGAATGAAAAATAAATAAATAAACCTCACTACAAATAACAACAGAAAAAATATGCAAAAATCAAGACAGACACATTTTAGGATGCATTTTACTTCTAGTGGTCAATGGTTCTCTTCTAGCAGCTATAGGGAAAAGAGGTGCTGGGAGTGATCTGTGATGGCAAGGAGGTGAGAATTAGCACCCCAGCCTCCTGACGTGTGGACACCAAGCGATTTGCAGAAGGGAGAGGTGACATTTCTGCTCGGGGAGCACAACCAGGAGGTGGATCCCAAAGGATCCGAATTGCCCCGTGACGTCTCCATCAGCTCCGTTGCAAAGCAGCGCGAGCTGCCCATGCCTCCGGCAGTGCTGCTGGAGCTGCCCCCGGGTCAGCCCCTGGTGCTGGCTCAGCATCAGGCAGTAAGGGCTTTCCCCAGAGCAAAGCGGGATCGCTATTTTCTAAAGAGCACACCAGTCATGCTGAGTGCATATTGTTAAAAAAAGAAAGAAAGAATTGTTGCAAGTACTTTTCCAATTACTAAAATGCTTGGGTTTTATCCTTCGTTACAGCCCTAGCTTTCTTATAATAGCTCATGTTTATTTGGGGCCACTAAACACTCTCTGCAGCAAGCCAAGCAAACCTAGCTCACTCTGGATTTCCACTTGCAGCCCCAAAAGGCCATGTTGGGAGGATTCTCAGCTTCTGCAGGGTGCTGAGAGCTGTCCTGCCCACCATCTGGTGCTTCATGGTGCAGTCAGGCTCCTGACGAGCAGGGCTGGGCTTCAGCTGCCATGACGAAAGGCCAGGTAAGCACCACAGAGCAAGATGCAGCTTGCCCGAGTGTGATGGCTGGCTGAACTCAAAGTTACCATGGGCTGTAAGAGCTCTTGCCCTGCCATCCCAAGGCACAGACTGGCTGAGCAGAGAAGCCAGGGTTCTGCTGCAATACAGTGTGTCCCCCAGATGTGTTAAATCAAAAATAATAATTAAAAAAAATTAAATTCACATACTGAGTTACGTACATGGGATTTGGGAAGAGAGAAGGGGAGGGGGCAGTGAAGAGCCGGAGTAGGTGCAGTCAGCTGCTCGCCAGCATGCGCCGAGTTTGTTCAGCCACTGAGTCAGCTTCTGGGCTGTAAACAGAAAAATCCAAACCACAAGCAGCAAAACACTGCACATAGGAGGGACGGACAGCCAGGCACCTACTCAGGGGATGGACTTTTCACCGGATCCATCACCTGCTCAAGTCTGCTTTTTACATTTTTGGGAAACCAACACCTCTGCCACCTCCATCTCCACCACCCTGACGTCCCTTCTCTCCAGGGCAGTACCAGCCAGGATGCGGATGCACCATGCAGGGCAAGAAGAGACTAAGGGTGTAGAAATCCTACAGAGTTCTTGCACAGACTCACCAGCCATCTCTGTTCTCCCTCAGAAGCAGGGTAACAAAACCAGCTGGCTGGGACACAGGATGGTGTTGGCTTTCCCGCCTACCTGCAGGTACACTCCTGCTCTGCCGTTGCTGGCCGCTACCCAGGGCGGCACTGGGAATTTGATCCCACAAAATGCATCCTCAATAAATACATTGCATCTCATCAGAATTACGCCCAGCAAGGGATAAGGGAGCTACATGTCAGATATTACCCAAGATTTTATTGCTGCTAGTACCATTCACGCAGAGCTCACAGGCAGCCAATGCGAGGCCAAACGGGAATTACTCATAGGATTCGGTGTGACACGTTGTTTTCCTATGAAGAAACATGGGTCATTTTGGTCCACTCGATGCCAGAGCCTGGGGAAGTCTGAAGTCAGTGCAAGTTATTGCTTCTTCAGGCCTCTCCGAAATACATGTTAGAGCCATTTAGGTGCCCCTGGGGACACCAACACCTCTGCCACCTCCACCTCTACCACCCTGATGTCCCTTTTCTCCAGGGCGGTACCAGCCAGGATGCAGATGCACTATGCAGGGCAAGAAGAGTCTAACAGCGTAGAAATCCTACAGAGTTCTTGCACAGACTCACCACCCATCTCTGTTCTCCCTCAGAAACAAAGCAAGTTATAGCATCTGGGGCCGATTTGCATAGCTGATTGAGGCTGCTAATTGTCAAAGGGGCTCCAATGTACACACACGTAGCTGACAATACACCGGGTATAGTGTGAATTTTCCTGTGGATTATGGTACAGTTCCCTTTCTAATTTCCAGTGCTACAACAATGAAAAGTTGAAATATTTGCAAAATTCTCCATATAGAATAACTATCTTAACACTCCCTCTGAATGACAGCATGAGGGGGGTGCCACAGGCCACGTACTTGGGGTTATTAAACCAAATTCTGCCCTCACTTAATGCTATTCTCTGACTTGCAGAGATAAAGACGCAGGGCAGAACACAGTCCACAGCACACTGTAAGTAACAGGAACAATAAATGCAGTTACCTGTGCCCCAAAGCAAACATGCACCTCCCTGAACTGCCTGCCATGGGAAACTACCCCGTTCAAACTACCAGTAATTCAGCCCAGCGTTTCACATCATGTTGTTGCCCGCAGCGCTGGCAAGAACACTGGAGGGGTTTTCCCTACGCATGCTCTAGCTTTCCTGGCAACAGGATCTCTGGACATCGCCTAAAACACGCAAGGCAGTGCTTATCCAGATCCACATTTTATGGCCCAATTCCAGGACTGCCTTAAAAAATTAGGTAACTTAAGCTTTTTTGCAATGCAAAAACTGTATTAGGGAACATGAGCAATGGTGCTGTGAAGCTGGTCTCAAAGAATGGTTGGTCCACTAGTGAATTTGATAGTATTTCTTTAAATCTCCACTCTTTTTCTTGATAATCTGCATAAATGGCAAAGGTAATATTATCAGGAAGACTGACTCATCTGGGAAAAAGCAGGAGCTCCCAATTATTTTTCTCATACCTGTCTCTTCTTGCTTTGCAGCTCACTACTTGTAAAGAAGAGAACAACTATTAACCAATAGTGTGCTACCCCACCTTCTTTTTTAAAGCAATCTGAGATCACCTGGTTTTTTTTTCCCTCAAAGATACACAACTGAGCCCATCTCTGCACACAGAAGGGGCTTTGCAAGAACTGTGGCAAGATTAATCTTTTTTTCCTTCTCAGCATTGGCATAAGCCTGTCTGCTTCCCCATCCTTTCTGCTTTCAAAAGTTATTTTATGGATGAAAAGTTATTGAAACCAAAAACTGAGAAATCTGTTCTTGGAATTGGGGGGGGGGGCAACACACGACACAACCTGCTCCTAAAAATTTGCAAATTTTTAGCAACTTTTTCTTTCTTTTTAGCAAATTATCAGAGCTCACTGTTGGTACCAGCAGATGAATACATCTGCAATGACACGTGTCATATTAATGAAAATACCTTTAAAATGCAAATTATTCATGGCCCATTAATTGCGAAGGGCACACCTCCAGGCAGCACCTGCAGCTCTCTGCAGCAGGGATTGCCCCTGCCAGACCTTTAACCTTTCAGCTTAAATCCAACACGGCTGGCCCACAGTGGCACGGGATGGGAATTTGGTGGCAGTCAAAGCTGTGATGGTGACTTAGTGAGCGCATTTTAATTCATATGGGACGGTATTGCAGGGAAGGGGACAGCAAGCTGTCTCCACCTCTTCTTCTTTTTCTATTGCAGGCAGATGCCTCTTTTTCAGTCTTTTGTGGAGTGAACAGAAAGTCAGCATCTAGATACCAGGAGGGGTTTATGTACTGATGCTCTGTATATTTACACGACCTTTAAATATTTTTCTTAGCTCCCAAACAGTCCATCCTGCCTGCCGGTGACTTGCTTCAGGGCCTCACAGATATGTCTGGTGGGCATAACGGTGGAAAAGGGTGACTTTATTTTGTACCTTTTTTTCAACAAAACTACTCATGCTAGCTCTCCTCAAATAAAAGTAGAATTTCACCAGGAAGGTTTGAGTACAAGGGGTGGTTATTCCTGCTCTCCTCTGCCTTGTGTTTACCAGGAGTGGCAGAATTACACAGAAACTAAGCAGTTTACACAACCACCTGAAATAACAGGATTTGTACTGTTTTAACTCTATAGGAGTTCGTGACTCACTAGCAATGATAATACACTTCAAATAAAGACATTCAGCTCCATTTTTTCAGTTTAGCAACCTAGCCTAGCAGGGGAGGTCCAAGCTGTCATTCCTCTATTAATATTCTTTCAATAATTAGCTGCTTCTCACAGTTTTCCGTTTTATTTCATGCCAGAAAGCAAGCCTTTCCATGAACAACATACCAAAAGAGAGAGCTACTATTTTAAAGCGTCTGTGTTCGCAATATGAACCGTTCTGTGTAAACAATGAGATCTTCCCCTGCCTTGAGTGAACCAGATGTTTCAGGAAAAAAAACCCCAATCCTCCCCACACGGAGGACAGTTATGGCAGAGAAGATATTCTTCTACCAAATTGACTGATGGACTTTTATCGCTGGTGGAACAGGTCCACCTTTTTATTTCTTCCAGCTGATCTGAGCTATTCAGGCAGAGAGGTATAAACCAGTTTTTCACAGTCATGTCTTAATAGCCAAAGCTTTAAATGCAAGGCCATATCTTCCATCTTCCCTGTCTCCTCTCTCCTACGCAAATTACCCTTGCTATGTTAAGATGTTGGATATGGTTGATCATAGTTTCTTAGTTGTTTTCTAAATCCTGGCCAAGGTCCATTTGGTACAATAAAATACTGTTTGGACACTGCTGGGCAGAGCATTAAACAGTACTGCCTTCTCAGGTGGCAGAAACAGAGAGAGAACCAGGCTATGAAGATGCATCTATTCCTCCTGGTACTGCTTTCTGTCCCTGACAAAGCCTGCTCACATCCCACCTCTCAGCATGGGTTAAAGTAAGCGAGGTTCTGACTGTGGCTTGCTCAGAAGGGCTAACAGAGTGGGGATCAACCCAACAGAAGCTCTTTACTTAGTACTTGCAATGATAATTTCCAATGGCAACATGCTGGACTTTGAGATGACTGTGAGACCATCTTATGGTGTTTCACCTCGTTACAGAGAAATCAGTGTTCAGTGTGTTATTAAAGATTGCATTTAATTAGTCAACAGAAGAAAAAAACCAAAAAAACCCAAAATAACACAGCCTTGTATAACTTCCAAAGAAGCAAACACCTACATGATTTTTTTCCTCTTTCTCTCATGAATCAAAATTCAATTTCCCACTAAGGTGATATAAATTTCATTTTCTGAGGTAAACATTCCTGTGCTTTCCTCCTGGCTCCTTTTATTGTTAAAAGAAAATCTCAGAATTGCACTAGTGAGAAATGAACTTGCCCTCTCCTCTGTCTTAATAAGAAAAATTGATTGTGGGTAATTGTGTTGTCTGTCTTTGTAAAAAGCCAATGTAGATGCAAAATGTTCGTAGCCGAGCTCAAATTATCTTTCAGATGATGAATGTGAATAAAGAAATTGGGCTTCAATACTAAAGTCAAGCATCTGATTTTATTCTCTGCCTATAAAAATGAGGAGCTGAATACATGCTACTGCTTAAGAAATTAAAATCCCAATTAAATGCATTGAACATAGTCAGGGGCCAGAAAAGCATGGAGGCATTGCAGTGCAGGCTCTAAATCTTCTTGTAAGTCATCAGTCAAGACAAGATTATTTTTTTTCTCCTGTTTTCTAACAAACAGGTTGACTAAAGGGCCCCAAGGAATCTCAGTTCCAGATGTGTTTGTACTTCCAGCTTTTCATCCTGGTGTCCTCAGAATAGCACAAATAAAAACTAGAACTCCTATAATGAGGTATCTAAACAAAAAATACAAACACAGTCTGCATCAAAGAGCTTGGGCTATAGGATCCCAAATTTCTCTAAAGTACAGCTGCTGGAGCTATCCTCCACACAGCTATTGTTAATTCAGTTAAACTGCTCAACCAGAAGGGGTATGGGCTGTTTTAGTAACCTACCAAGTCCTCGACTTACAGAGCCAGGGACATGCCCAAGAGCTCAGATAAGTTGGAAGGAGATATACTTCTGCACGGGGCATGGGAGGAGATACCTTGGGACTACTGCACCTCTTCACGCCATGGCTGCAACTCCTCCAGTCCTTTCCTTCCCCCCTTGCCCCCCCTGCCCACAAACTCTAGCAAGCAGCCAAAGCCAATACTCAGCTAGTTCTCAAGCCGAACTGCCTCCCAGCCCACTCCCCATTTATATACAGAGCATGATGTCATATGGTATGGAATACACCTTTGGCCAGTTTGGGTCAGCTGTCCTGACTGTGTCCCCTCCCAGCTTCTTGGGTGCTCGCCACCTTTTCATTGGCAGGGCAGTGTGAGAAGCTGAAAAGTCCTTGACTACTTGGCAACAATTAAAAACATCAGTGTGTTATCAACAATATTCTCACCCTAAATTCAAAACACAGCACTATACCTGCTACTAGAAGGAAAATTAACTCTATCTATCTCAGCCAAAATCAGGACATGGTCTTGAGGGACAGGTCATCTGCTGGACAGCCTTTATACGCCAGCAACCATTATGTGAGCAAATATGGCATCTTGCCTTCTGTCAGTGAGGCTTCAGTGCCTCACAACTGAAAAGAAATCCTGAAAAGCTGTCAAACTGATTGTCAAACTAACATTACTGTCATCTATTTACAGTCATTGTGTAGTGTGTATCATCACTTATAAGAGAATAGCATCATAAATTTAGAAAATTAGCAAGAAGCTGAATGATTCAAATCCCTTCCCCAGTCATGATACTCAAGTCTTTTCATAGCATCTGCTATGCTACTAGTCAGGCTCAAACCATAGCCTGAAGGTCAACAGGCTCCAGTTTCTGCTAGACCAGGAAGAGAAGTCCAGACGTCCCATCTGAGCGTCTTCTTGCAGGCTCCATGGGATTGATCTGCCCGAACCAGGGTTCTGGCAGACCTCTGCTTCTGGAAGGGGCACAGCATCGAAATGGCCATGTCTGCCTAGTGACCAACCGAGATGATCAAACCATAACTTGCTGGAAAATCTGCTTGAAATTTAAGACTTTGGGCAGAAGAGCAACTTTGCTGAAATGTGTGCTCCCAGACACAGTAAGTATTTCTAGCAGGGTTGCAACGGTTACCTTCAAAACCAGAAATACAGGCTTTTTCCTATCACTAATATTATTACACAAAAAAGTACATTTCTGGCACTGTTTAAAATATATATTTGAAAAGAAAGTTCACATCCTCTTGGTATGCAAAAATGACTTGTAGGCAGTAGACTACATAGTCTATTAAGAAGCTCCCAAAATGGCCCTAGGATTGATGAACAGGCAATCATTTACTTTTCCAAAGCACTTCCAAGTTGGCAAATGTGACCTTTTGTTTGCAAGGAAAAACACAAGTTGCCTCTACCATTTTCCTCCCTTTCACTTCACTCTGCAGTACCCAGAGGATCTTCACAGTATTTTCCTCTGTCCTGTATATTAGAAGTTCAGCTGAAATCTTTTCTGCTTAAGCTTAATGAAAAATACAGATGATAAAAATCCTTTCTCTCTTTTTCCCCCCACTCACTATCAAATACCTTTTTGGAAGGCACTGAAACCGATAATGAATACACCAGGCTTTCTAATATGTTTGATTTCCTAGACTGGATAGGACTTTTATATTAATACTCTTTATATTAAACCCGGATGGATTTAATAGAAAGACAAGAAACAAGAAAAAGTCTATAGGAAGAGGGATAGTGAAAGGGTAAGATGTAGTATGAGGACACAGTGTGCTTCTTTTTTGCTGTCCAACTAACTACACTTCATGGTTTGGGACCACATAAGTTAAAAAGGACTTACGGTGTACTTCTAGCTGTTGCACATTTTTATCATTAAAGATTGCTAAAGACACTTAAAGATTCTATTAAAATCCCCAAACAATGAGACTGCTCTTATCAACATGATTACCCTAAATAGCAGAATCTGCCCAGAATGAGGTCTGCATCTCTTTTGGATCCCAGAAACACTAGTGGCAATTTTGGGGTTGAAGATCTGCTTATATTTCAATTCTAGGCAGTTTTCCCCAGAAAATTCCTTTGCCAAAAATTTATGATCATGTTTTTTCTTTGTAAACAATACAATTGCAAAAGAAGGAGAAAAGGCTTTAATATTAAAACGTTTTGAAAATCTGCACACACACAAAAATGTTCAAAGGTTGTTTCCATCCTTTATCAAAGTTTGAGCTATAGAGACAATATCATGAAAAAGGCCTCCTAAGCTACAAAAGTCACTATGCCCATTTGAGAACAGCAACCAAAACTGCCATCAAAGAAAACAATCTTTTCCGGCCTTGCTAATGTTATTTGCAGACTAGACTGAACTGAGATTATAGGCTACATGCTTGTTTGAGTTTGTCATGACTTAGCACCCAGCAAAAGAAAACAGTAAATGTGAGCTCCCTTAAGGTTAGAGTTCTACAGATAGTGGCACGTCATTTTGACTCTTTTATTGAGATGCATGAATTATGATACTGTGCACAACCAGTTCTCTCATGCCAAATAACAAGGGTAGCATTAACTTCCAAGAGTCTCATCAGACATATTTAAATATACACACAACAGCTCCATAGCTGCACTTAATCTTATTTACAGCCAAGATCCCAATGACTTCATAAGAGCAGAATTAGGTACTTAATATATGCTGAGCAACCAAGTTACACCCATATACAAAAGCTAAGCACCTTTCCCGAGTTTCTAATACTATTAATCTGGAAAAATGCATTCATAGAGAGTCCCATAATTCTGCTTATAAAGTAGCTGGGTGTAAGAACTACATCTAGTATGTACCTCTGTTATGAGCTTCAGCTCCAAATTGTTCTCCTAAGTTGCCTTCCTCATAATGGCTTTGCACAAAGCTCACACACATCTGTGTGTGTAGGAACACACAGATGTGTAAGAACACATCTGTTCTTACAGCAGTTATCCTAAAAACAGACTACAAACAGAAAATAAATTTAAAATAGTAAAGAACATCCATGAAATCAGCACACACAGCTGATTTTTTTCCCTATTTTCTATTTAAATATGTCTACTGCTGCAGCAAATCTCTTAACGCTCTTTCAAGATGCTTCATACTTCACTCAGTAGTACTGATAAAGCATAAGAGCAACAAAATGTTAACTATAAACAAGAAAGTCCTGTTGTTCTTTGGCCCTTCACCAGAAGAGCCAAAATGCTTAATTGTATGAGAAAGGTGTTATACTTTTTTTCAATAAGAAGAACTGGATCAAAGTTCAGAGACTTTGAAGATGCTGAAGAAAAACAGACTGCAGATCAACTGCTGTTAACCCAATGCATTTTTTCTCTCATACTGGCCTGGAGAAAATAATAAACAATTGGTTTAGGACCAACATTCCTTTCATGCACCAAATCAGGTCTTCTTTTATCTTCCTGGGAAGCAAAAAAAAAAAAAAAACCAACACCCAGACAGACAAATTACAACAAATGTTCTTACAAGATATCTCTGATACAACTGTTTGCTGAAAACATCTGTAAAACCAAATACAGTCCCTGTGTGTAAAACCCAGCTGAGATTGCATAGTCTCATGACCATGAGGTCATGATTCACAAATGGAAATGTACATCTATACAAAGCTCTTGAAGTAATTAAAATTCAATTTACAACTAAAGGAGATGTAAAAGAGAAATTTGCTGGCCAGATCAGCCTCCACAATTTATTAGGTAATTTATTATTTATTAGGCAAGAAGGTCTCTTTGCTGCTTAGGACCTTCAACTTGGGAGGACTTCTGCTTAATTGCATACAGTACAGGTAGAGCATAACAGGGGTCCCCATGCAAACCACCACCAGCACCATAAGCTGTAAGGTCTGACACTCCCCAGAAAACAGAGAAGAAGGTGAGTACACATAGTTCTTAACTAGGCGTGATTGAGTTGGGGAAGTGATTGCTGTATTAATGCACTGGGCTTCAATAACAGCAGCAATAACATGCCTGTTGCTTAAAGAGAGGGCTGAAGCATCTGCAGTACTTTAAGCATAAAGAGCAATATCTTGTAGAGTGACATGGTAACTTTACTGGAAAAAGTAAAAACCTACACTTAAGTCCATGTAGAAGCCTCTGGACCACTCCCAACTTACTTGAACATCATGCCATTAAACCTAACACGTGTACAGTGGCTTTTCATAAAGCCTGACCTTTAAAAACAAGCCAATGGTATTAGACAACAAACACCAACAAAATACTCAGCATTATGGAGGGATAAAGGAGAAAATCCTCTTCCCAAAGGAAGGTCAGGCTTCAGGACTGGAAGGCAGTGCCACCTGCCTCAGCATACCTCATGGGCCATCAGCGTGGCCCCAACTGACTAAAAAGTTTATAAAATTTCCTTTTTAATAGAAGATCCACAGACCACATTCTGTGGCCTTACAAGCCACCAAGACATCTATAAATCTCTGCAGCAGCTGGGGAGGGACAGGTCTTGTGAAGAGAGTGCCCTAGTGCCTCAGGTCAGGCAAGGGATGTGCTGGTAAGGGAAGAAGTCTCTTTGGTTCACAGACACCCAGACACCTCCCCCTCCCCCTCCCCACATTTCTTTGGGCTTTATAAGTGCAGCATGGATGACAGATCCTGGCACCAACTCCACAGGGCGCACACTGCCTCAGGCAGAAGCCCCAGTTTCACTGTATTTCCTACCAACCAGCAGAAGTTAAGCATATCCCAATATCTCATTAATTTTGCACCTTGGTACCATGTTGGAATATGGGGACACCATGCTCTTAGACTTCCCTCCACAACAATTCAAGGTCAAAAAAGGCTCCAGGCTTTCCCCTGTGGCAGCAGCTAGTAATGCAGCTGCTGAACACCCACCACATTAGCAGCATAAGGACAATCCAAAGGCACCTGGTCAATTCAAGTGGCAGGGGTTGAGCCTGCGTGTGGTAGAAGAAGCCAAAGGAAAAAAGCAACACAAACAAAACCTCACCCCACGCCCCCTGATTTCCTTGTTCTAAACAGTACCATAATAAACCAGCTGTGCGTGTTATTGCCTTTCTCCGGAAAAAAACTCTTCTATTGCAGTTTTTTCTTCTTCCTTGTCACACAAGTCACCAAAAAAATGTGGCAAAGAAACATCATGAGCAGTGTCCTCAAGAGGGAAGGAGAGAGATGCCTAGAAATACAATATGTACTGAGTACAAACCCTGCTGGATGCCAAGAAAAAAGTTGTATTTCCAGGAAAGCAAAGAGAACATATCCTCTTATTTTACCTCTGGTGGCTCCGTCTCCACTGATCAGCTTCTGGATGGGGGGGTGTATGTGTGTGTGTGTTGGTTTTTCTTGCTGCATTCTACAACCATGAAAAAGGACAGCATAAGGGTTTGACTTAGGCACTACAACTGAGATAATATAATTAGCCAAATATTTGTACAGGAAAATGATGGAAGCTTTGTAGCTGAGCTGCATAATGATAGGGAATGAATAGCAAAGAGGCTGGCAAAAGGACTCCAGGGTAGCTTCTCCTCGCCACCCAGAGGGAAGAGGAGCATTTAAGGGACAGGACACACATGCAACCTACCCTAAAATCTAACTGAACTCCTTCCCCCTACTCTGTTTGTAGGATAAGCCACAAGCCAGTCTTGCACGAAGCATGCTAGAAGCCTAACCTGAGGGCTTCAATGGCACTTAAAGGCTGCAGAGCCTTGTGCAAGCTACACACCGAATTTTAGCTTTGAAGAAAACAGAGCGACCATCTAGTTGCTGAGCACTTCGTGTTATGTTTAGGCTTGGCGTTGAGCGACCCCTCCAAATCCCCAATGCAAATCATCAGTTCAACCACAAAACAAACTCCCCCAGTTTACACAGGAAACAAGAACCTGTCCCCTGGCACAGAAACAACCCTCACGCACACCCGATGCATCAGCGTGAAAGTAGAAGAAGACCTGGAAAGAGAAAGCACTCGCTGTGCTCTTGTAACTTGTTTTAGCCATAGCTTGCAACTGTGGTCCCTGCGATCACATCAGAGAGCTGGTGCAATAGCAACATTGAAGGGATTGTTGAGAAAGGCAGTTGGGATCCTCTTCCTTCTTGCCACCTCTCAGGAGCCAGTTGATTCCTTTTCCTTCTCACCACCTCTTGGGAGTTTTGAATCCACTGCCAAACCCATCTTTGAGAGTGAGTGTATTCATTAACCTTTAGGAAAATGCCTCACCAGATGAATTAAGTCAAGTGACATTTTATAGGCAGCGAGTGATTTTCCAGGAACGTTTCTGTACTCGTTAGTAATATATTTGGATAAAATTTCAGTGTTGTTCCTAAGGCTTAGAGCTGGAAGGAGAAATGAGCACACTTGCATGATGAGGAATGGGAAACAAGCGGCACCAGTCTCCCCCTTCGCTACAGAAAGTGATGTTTCCTCTGAAGGACCACAGATGAGAAGCTCTGGCACATGTTAGGAAATACATATGTTTTGCTTTTCTAACAGCCCTAGTCTATTATTCCCTAAAAGTTTGAGGCCAAACCTTTTAAATCATTAAGTTTTCATTCAGAATTCAAGCATAAAGAGACCAAACCAAGACTGTAAACTATTCCCATTTCTCTCCATCCCCAGGAGATCTTCTCCCTATACCACAGGCTTCCCTCTCAAAAACCACTGTCCCCAATTCCCTAGAAAGCCTCTCCACATCAGTCTCCTGCCACCCCGTAATGCCCTCTATTGGGAAGCCACTGATTTTAACCCCTCAGCAATGCTTCCCCTTGACTGAGCTGCATGTGGGCAAAAGTCTTCACAACTTACTCCTCTGACTACAAACCCTCTCCAGATAGGAGTGTTGTGCGCTCTGTTGGTGAAGAAACTCTGCTCTTAATTTACTTAAACTCAATTTACTTTAAATGGAGGCACCTCATGGCTGACAGATTTAAGATCTCGAACATTTGAGTGGAAGGAGGTAGCCGTGCCTATGCACCAACTCTGAAGACATCCACCACTTCATATGGTAGCATTCAAACCTAAAAGGAGCAGACAGACCCCCGTGGCTGAGAGCACATGGACATCTCCAAAATCATTCACAAGCAGGACGGAAACTGATAGTAGGCTGGATCTGAGTGTGGGATGCCATGGGGATGGCCCTTGTCTGTGAGGCATAGGTGAGATATAAGCTCTGTTAACAGCCCTTAGTAGCCCTGCAGAGTTTTATTAAAAGCAAAACACCTCCCCACACAACCCATGCCAGATCTAGAGGTTTACTTTTATCAGGAACATGCAAGTTAATAAATAGGACAGAGAAGAAGGTGTGGCCACCATAATAATTGTTTGCTCTCAGGAAGGCAATGAGATGTCATTTTGCGTATCACGATTTTCTTCTCTACTGCAGATACAGAAAAGATTTCAAAAAAATAAAAGAGCATTTCAACTAGATTTTTACAAATAGGTGTTTATCAATCTGAGTGGACGAGAATCACTCTTTAACAACAGAATCATGTTTCCCTCTGCCAAACACAGAGCTATTTAGAAGCTGAGCAATATACCACAGATAGAAATATTAACCAGAGTGCTTTGTACTAAAAAGCCACAGATTTATTTTTTCAATGTATGGACCATAAATACTGTTAGTGAAGAGAAACACTAAACATACACCATCTGGCACACATCTTTAACTTACACACCAAAGTTGTTAGCAGCTTTATTTCAAACATGGATCTATTCTAATGAGGCCATTCCAGCTTCTAGCACTGTATTATATTGTTTCAATGTACAGCTGAAAAGCTTCCATTATAATTAATTTTTCTGCATTTTCAGAGCCCTGTTTGGCTTTTTAATATTTGGTCTACAAAGGCTAGAAGCTCAGCTGGTTGAAATCAAAGCAGCTTCAGAGCAGGAGACTTTTCAGATAGCAACAGCATCTCTATCGGACCATACTGTACTGGCTGTTGGTGATAACTGGAAAGGGCTGGAAGACACCGCGGTGGCAGCAAGGGAACAGTTAAAACTCAGCTGAAGAGCTTCAGCTAGTTAAAAAGAAAAGCTCCGCTAATATTTCCCAAACTTCCTTTTGCAAAGGGTGTACTAAGTGAAAATACAAAATACGCCACCTTTTCTGCTCGCGTGACTGCACAGAGAATAACCCAAACAAAGGGGAGGGGGAGCCTTTTAGATGAAGAATTAAAAAGCTAGTATGTTAATTACGTGCCCAGTCCTTATAAAGCAGAGGAGTTTATAAACAACGAATTCTTTCTGGCGAGTGGAAGTGCTGGGGGTTAAGCTTAATTGTGAACCTCTGATCCCTTCCCTCTGCTTCTGCAATCGCAAACTCCACATGTACTATGTACCCAGCCCCTACATTAGTAGCTCTCCTTATATTTGGGGTTTTATTACAGACTCCTGCGAAAACCTAATGAGCAATAAACTTGTCGTCTCAGACGTCAGCAATGACCGTGACAAGGGTATTCTGACTAAGTTTCCCTGAATCACCCAGTTATTTATCAGTTGACTAGAATAAATATTGACTGTTCTTTGCACTGTCCTCTACAAATACAAACCCACCAAAGGGCTCAAAAGGCTAAAAAAAAAAAAAAAAAAAAAAAAAGTTACTAGATAAATATGAAAAAGAGATGGTTATTTGCCATGGGATTTTCTTACTGTTTCAGATTTCCAGTGTATCATAAAATGGCATTTAGAGAGTAATATTAAAGAAAGAGACCTGATATTAATATAAAAACCTGAGTAGCTTAAGTTTTTGTTGGTCTCTTTGTTTGTAAAGGAATTGTCCAGAAGAAAAATAAAACCAAGAGACCACTTTTTCAGCCGTGGCAAAGTTTTCTTTCCAGGAACACAGATAAACACACATATTCTGATTCGCATAGATTTGGAGAAGCCAACGGCAATTAAGCCTGGAGCTCTTTCCTAGATCTTTAGCTATAAGTTTTCTGCTTCTCTCTCTCCTCTATTGCTTAATTTTTCAACTACAATCACAGTCTGGGGCGTTTCCTTTTTTAGGCACCCAACTTGAGGCACCTTTCTTTCAATTTTCCAAGGTGCCCATTTCCAAAAACATCAGTCACAGTTCAAGGGATGCAAAAGAGCACCTGAAAGCAGCAGACCTCGGCATGTCCATCTGAACGCTTGGCCAGTAAGGCACTCAAAACCACAGAGCACTTGACAACGTGATGCTTTTGTTTACTTGCCTGTATCTTGCCCAGAGCAAGCAAAAAAGCAGTGAAGATGACATAGAAACCAGTCTCCAAAGTCACTTATGCAGACCAAACACGAGTGCAAGCCTTGCTGCACGTGACCTCATATATAACTTCTTCTATTATTGTAATAACAAAACATATAAACTTATGGGCTTTAAGAAAGCACAGCCTCATATGACAATGTTTCAATTCTCCCCTCAGCACCCTTATTTAGTGAACAAAGGCTCTAGGGAGCCAAAATAGAAAAAACTTCCATTGACCTTGGTACACTGTGGGTCAAAACTTTAACTTCTTTCTCCCCGGGCACCAGCATTAAGTTGAGTCTTCCATTCCTCAAGTTGAATGAACCATCTCCTGAATTCAACCATGGGCAAGTTGAATGAACCATCTCCTACCCAGCTGGAAGTTACAGGGGAGGCCAGCAGTGGTGGAAAAGGAGGTCATGAGAACCCAACAGGGAGGGCAACTGGGGCTACTGTGATTAGATACCACATCCAGGAGACACGGGAAACATCAACAGAGAAACAGCTCCTTTAATTCCACCACTCACAGAGTCCTTGGTGCTCAAAAGTAACATTGAGTAGGGAAAAGATAAAAACCCAGAAGGAACACTTTCAGGAGTAACTGGATGCAATTAAATTGTCTATGGTACTCTGGATAATAAGAGAGTCACTTTTAGCTTGAAAAAGTCTATGACGTATGTATCAATTTCTGCTGCTGGTTTACAGGTAAAAAACCCAAATCACACAAACAACAAATCCCTCTAACCTTATAAGAAAAGAACTGTAGCAGCAGAAATACCGGTCAAAGGCAGTAAAAAGGAAGAGTCTTTCAATTTTAATTAAAAAGAAAAACCTAAACGCCCTGTTTGGATGGCTGTCAGACTAACACTTTCTGTCTCTATTAGTTCCCCTAGTAACAGTGTGCATCTGGTGAGCATTAGCTAAGGGTAGCACTCTAGGAAGAGAAGGTGCTCTTCCCGTGATGCTTCTCTTTCTGCGTGAACATATCCATGGAAATTCTGGAGGCAAATGAATATAACTCCTCAAATGAAAAGTATGTGTGTAATTCAAAGATACTGCACACACCGATATAATTTTTTTATTAAAACATGGGCTCCAACAAAGCATTTTCAATAAAGATCAGGCACCAAAAGATTCTTTTAATGTTTTCAAAACCAGTTTTAATCTCATACTTAATGAGACGCATTTCACTTTTCTAAAATTCCAGCCTTCTTCCAGATAGACTAACTTAAAACAAAAGAAAAGAAACTCCACTGGCTTCAAAGTCACTCCAGCTGCACGGCCCAGCTGGAGGGAGACAGAAGGCGTTACTCCACATCCAATCCTTCAGGGGCTAGAAGAGTCCAGTATTGTCCTTGATGGTTTGATATGTGGAGGGGGAGGAGAAGAAACACAAAGTTAAGAGCCATCGGAAGGTCAGACACCTGGGCGGGACCCCTCCCTCAGGTACTGCTGTCCAACATTGGACGCTCTCCTGCTGCTGGCTCTGCTGACGGGCTCCATCAGATCCCGTGGACATCAGCAGGAGCCTGTCCATTCGCTTCAGTAGCATTTTAGTACCAGGCCCCCATGTAAGTAGATGGAATTTTAATTAAAGAAAGAGAAAAAAATGTTAATCTCATTATTAACTGTGGAGGGGAAAACCTACTAAGATGAAAGCCTTGTTTTCTAGGGGCATGAGAAGAATTTCCCTATGACTTGCACATGTAGTGCTTTTTACTCGTCTGTCCATCCATCCTTCTCTTCAGGAACATTTGGCCAGTGAGGGGTTTATTGCCTGGGAGGGGATAACATCACACTCCTGTCACTACCCTTGTACTAAGCACCATCAAAGCCAAGGAAAGAATGCATATAACAATAGGTAACTTAATGCATTAAATCAATAAAACCATCCAAAATGCAGCATCCTCGTGATGGTCTTTGCAGTGTTGCACATGCAGTAGGATATCTAAAAAAGAAGTATTTTTGCAAGGCACATTACAAAAGCACATGATAGATAATAAATACACTAAGAAAAGAAAGTGCAACTAGGAGGAGTGACAGCAATCCTGCTCACAGCTGAGTGAATCAAAGTACACTGTAACATTTAAAAATATGATTGTTCCGGTAATTGCATCATCATAAGGGGTGCAATTTGTGTTATGCTGGCTGCTTACATATGCAATAAAAGTAGACAACAGAACCAATATGAGTAACTGATCTCAGGTTATTTCAAAATTTAAGTCTGTCCTTTTGTTAAGGAAGTGAAGAAAAATCCTCAACATCCAAACAATGTGGCTAAACTTGT
This sequence comes from Balearica regulorum gibbericeps, assembly GCF_011004875.1. NCBI lineage: Eukaryota > Metazoa > Chordata > Aves > Gruiformes > Gruidae > Balearica > Balearica regulorum. The sequence goes on along the minus strand of NC_046185.1, from coordinate 110,259,020 downwards.
ACTTGGCTGATAGATGAGAAAAGAGAAACGGGTTACAGAAAGAAAAGGGAAGTATGTTGAACAAATTTTCAGGGGCTGTTCAAGCAATTTATGTTCTACTTCTCAGCTGTGAACGCCCTTATTCACCTGACGTGGAAGCTTTAAATAGTCCTCTGATCATCAGTAAGTAAATGAAATGAAGTATAGATGATAAGGTTTGTAAGCTCTGGCCTCAGAGATCCCTCTGAAATCAAAGAAAGCAGAAAGTGTTTATCACCTAAGAAACTTTTAAGTGTCTATTTGTGCCCTTGCTCTGCAAGCTTATCTCCTGTTGACTTAAACCAAGGACAAGATTAGACTCAATAATTAAATTCCCATCAGTTTGTTAAAGAGGGGGACCATTTTCTGCTCTGTATTTCAGAAGTCTTGGATTCCTGGAGTGCAGCTTAGATGTAATTGCTGTGAGAAGAGACTCTGATGCCCATGAAATGAAAATAAAAGACTTGCCTGGAAAATGGAATAACACCCAATTCATCAGAAAGGATTCTGTGCTGGCAAATGTCACCAAAGCCACCTTGTAAATTTGTTTATTTGTACTAATTAAACATTAGATAATCTAGAGTTTCTCTCTGATGAGTTATTTCCACATAACATTTCCATGAAAATTTTCATTTTAGGGGTTTTTTAAATGCTCTGAGCAGATGGACTGAAGTAAACATATGTCAATGCTCTTATAACTTTATCAGCTATGAAACAAATGCACAGGGCAAGAACTCTATTAAAAGAGCAGCAGCATACATTTTATCTAACCTACTTTGTTAATATTGTGCTGGATGTCTGTCTTGTGCAGTTCAATATAGCATATGGTACTAAACTGGTTATATCCCAGGGTTTTTACCCGGAACTAGAATTTCTTGCATGCAGCTCAACACTGCTTAAATTAGAGGTCTTAATTAATTTTAAAAATTTAATTATGTTCTCTAAACAATGAGCTAAGAATTCATGCTTGGGAGATGGCTGTGGTTAGTATCACTTGACCACAGCGAAAAGAACACATAAATTTTATATAATTTCATGATTGCATCTGGTTCAGCAAAATTAATCCAACCCTTCCCTGAAGTCTAAAGCCTGCCATTTCCAGGAGACATCTGAAACTTAACAATATTCTTGTGTAATACACGGGATGAGTTATATCCTAAGTGGGTGTGCAGTTTGATACCGTACCAATATTTTTTTTCCATCAATGGCAACTGCCATCTGCATAGAAACAAAAGTTTCAAAGGAATAAATGTTATCACCAGGCGTCATCCCCTGGGACGCAACCTCAGGAATTATGTTTTCCTCTTGCAATGTGGAAAGTTGTTCAATGTGCAGCATCTCTGGGAGCATTGTGGACAGCATGTTCTCTCGTTAACTTGAGAAACATATTTAATAAATGCCTGGGTTTGCATTTGATTGCTATAATATGCCTCTCACCTTATTCTCCTTGGTTACGTGTAGAGGGTTTCTTAAAAGAGTCCTAAGGCATGACTTATGAACACAAGAGGATTCACTATAGCAACTGGATGCACTTAAGAAAAGCCAAGACCAGCTCTAAGAGTAAAATACTGGCAATTGTGACTGTAGTGGTTCCATTACTGGTGCTTCAGATGTTTTTTGGAGCTATAGAGGAGAAAGAAGAGGTTCGAGGACTCTGTTTCTCACACTCTGCAAATCCAGGAAGGCTCTTTCTGCATGCCATCACATCCATCCTAGCCTCCAAAACACTTGGAGTAAGAGTTTAATTAACAAATGGCTTACATGTATCTTTTTAAGACCATTAAAACTGCCTTAAGATGGACGAAGTCTCCTCCTACATGCTCAAAAAAGCCCAGCAACCCACTTGAGTTTTGGGCACAGCAACAAAGAGGGGGACAGGCCACCCTGGGACCGGTGCTGCTTGCCCCCCACCCCCGCTCCTTCAGGACCATAGCCCAGAAGAGCCCACAGGACCCAGCATAAGCCTCTTACTGGTCACAAACATGCTCCAGACTCACTTGCAGCACACATGGGGAGGGGAGAGAGCTCTTTTTCATGCCTTGCTTGCCTGTCTTCCATAAAGTTCTTTCAAAGCATCTTACGCAAATATTAATCTCATTAGCGTTGAACTACAGCAGCAGTCACTAGATTTATTTGGGGTGTTTTAGCTTTAAAATACCCAAAGAATAAATGTTATTTGTTTAGTAGAGCTTTGCAGACTTACATGGTTGGCACAAGAGCACGTACATGCAGTGAGAGCTGGTGTGTGTGTGCTCATGCAATTGCAAAGGCTTTACAGGCCAAAACATCCAACTGCTCATCCTGAAACCACTTTCAGAACACCACAAACCAACTATACCACACGAACATTAATTTGGGGTTCAACAATCATATAACTATTTTCTCCCGCCTATTTGCCGCCCTAACATGGATAACTTATCACCTTTCCCTTCCTCTTCTACAATAAGCAGCACAAAGTTCCTAACAAAAAGTAGATCCTGCGATTTGTCTCATGCACAACAATTTTTCAAGTGGCTCATCTACAGGTTGGCTAGATTACCTACATTATGTTTGAACGGCAAAACCAAAGCCACAAGTTATCCCAAAGGGATGCTAAGGAAGTCCTGATTCCCAGCCCCCCGATCCCACCCCCAATCATTGTGCTTCATGATGTCCAGAAGACCTGCTTCAGGATTCCCACTACGTTATTGGCAATAGCTTTCATACTCTGCCATTAGTACATGTTAAAGACCTACTGCAACTGCACCCACAGAAGGGGATAATTAGACTAAAGCTGCAAATTTAGCAAACTTCTGAAGCAGCTTTTCTATAATTAAATAATATCCCATAATATAAATAATACATAATATAAATAATATCCTACTGATACCTTTTAAATAGTAGATTAAGGAGAGGAGGAGCTTTTCAGTCTTCCTCTGCACTGACTATAATACCCTCCCCCCAGACCCCAGTTTGCTGCTGGAGCAGAGCAGGAAGTGGGGGCTCTGGGCCGTGGCCCCATGAATGAGACAGCAGCGCAAACCCCAGTGGGAAGGGCTGGGCCAACAACCAAGGGCAGCTGCTGGTGGCGGCTCGGGGGTCAGGAACGCGAGCCACTGGCCCTGGTGGGGATTTAGTGGGCAGAGTGCAGATGGGGCAGTCACATGCAAATGCAATTTCTGCATGCAGCTATCGACTGCAGATGCACAAGTTCACAAAGGGCCCTGAGATCACTTAGGAGCTGTGTGCTTGGAATGCAGAATATACATTATTGATACAGTCTGGTTCAAATATATATGCTTGCTTTTATGGAGGATATGCATTCATGTTTTCTGCTCCAAACCCAGCCAGGGCAAAGAGGGAACAATCCACAAAGTTGTGCCAAATCCCACACCCCAGGCCAGCAAGCATTACTGGGATGAGGCTAAACCTAGCACACACCAATGGACGCCAGTGAGCATGCATTTGCACAAGCAGGCTGCCTGCTGGCAGCGTGGGTGGCCATCAATAGCAGAGGATGGGCCAGCCTGCAACAGCCTTGCACCAGCACCTCCCTTTGCTGGGAGTGTACCTGTGCCCACCCCGAGACCTCCACCAGACTGCATATTTGGATGCAGCAGTCCCACTTTGGTGCCAGGACATGGAAATCCAGGAGAAAAACCCCTGGTGAAACTTTGTAGTTGATAATTTTGGCCCTAACCATCTTCAACAAAAACTAAGGAGGAACAAACATATAAAGGACAATTCCTGTGCTATGTTTTTTTAGTACACCTCTAATTTTTTAGCTTGAGTAATGCCACAGTGTGATTACTACTTGTAATAGAAATGCTGCAAAAGAGACGCTACAATCCCATGCTTTTTTTTTTTTAAAGAGAAATGCAATTTACACTTCCAAACAACTCACTGGCTCTATAGAAAGAGAAAGAAGAACTAGAAGCCTTTAAATATTTGACTTGCCAAATAGTCCTTTCACAGGATATAGCAAATACATCAATAAATGCCAGCATTTCAGAAGAGGAGTTGAAACGGCAGCTCTGCAAAGACTCCTCTGATTTAGCATAAAGGAATGGAGTGGATCTTTTCTTTCACCTTTGTCACATAAGGGAAGATTTCTTTCAAGTGCCAATTGATGCGGTAATCACAGGGGTAGCTCACACTATAATACACTTACTTGACTTTACTATAAATGTCACATGCCCATACGTGTTCCACTGTATTATAATTTGCTCTATAATGTAGTATTACCTGAACAAAATAACACCCTCAGATTTTATTTTTAAAGTTAAAAAGACCTGGCAATTCACTCAGAAATTGCACTGAAATTTTCTTCATTTGATGTCACTAACCACACGTGTTTGAGCTGCTCGCTGCCTGAAAACAAGGGAATTACCATGGGAAGGGAATAACCTCATCTGAGAGCTGCCCACTGGAAGGTGAGCATCATCCACCAGCCAAGGCCCACCTTCTCAGCGTACGAAGATATCAAATGGACGATGAGAAAATGACCAAAATCAGATTAGTGACTTTGGATTTTAAGCCCTACTCCCAAAAAAGAAACCTAGAGGCTCTTCTCATATTGTATATGATATTGCATACAATATTCCCTTGACCTTCAGAGCCAAACCTGCCTGCTGTGTTGTTTGGAAAAAGGAAGGGCTGAGGGCTAACCAGCTTCAAATTACTTCTGACTTGCTCTTTGCTGTCTCAGATCCATGCATCCTGCCAGTTAAGTAAGTGGAGTCTGAAGAGAAGTTGGCAAAATAACTGAATGCTTGCTTTTTCCTCTCAGTGCAGTGTTGCTCCATATATTACTGTATGGCACAGTCCACATCAGCTATTTTCCCAACATACTGTTACTTTTGAGCAGCAGATACACTTGAATGACAACTTCTAAGCAAATATAACCACCAAAACACCCTTTGGGGTTTATCATCCACTGCCTAATCTAAATTTATCACAATATTGCCAGCATGCTTCAAAGTAGAGGAAAGGAAGGAAAAGATAAGTGTTTCTACAACGATTAATAAAGAAGTGCTCTTATCTGATTCTCCAGTTCATGAAATATACCCAAATAAAATAAGCATTTAATATCTATAACTTCTGGGCAGCCCTAATGGTGAAAAATTCTTCAATCAACATCATACAAAATTATCAATGCTGCTGGATTAAAGCATACACGTATCGCTTTGGGGGTCTCTCATGTGGTGAGTCCCCCAAGCTCTGCCGAGAAGATAAACGGGATGCTTTATTGCCATAGTTGGGTTTTTTCCTGTTGTTATTGTTGTCTTTAGGGGAAAAAAAAAAGTTTCCAGATGAAAAATATGCGTGAGTGTAATGGAAATGACATGCAGGCAACAGCCTCCCTCCCCCATTTGGCTGTCAAATTAAGCTCAGGCTAGAGCAGCCCAGCAAACTGCATGGGGGGGGGTGAGGGGGAGGTTCAAGTGGGCACGGGAAGCAGTGAAAGCCTAAATAAACTTTGACCATTAGATAACAGGGCTATTATTGCTCTGTAAGACTTCCTGAATGGCCTAGGAAAAACAGAGACCGTTCTTGTTCCTGCCTGAAGGAAAGGAAACACAAGGATGAGTGCTCAGTATGTCAACTGAAAACTCCCGTTGTTTCCTTCCTTCCTTCTTTCTCTCTCTTTTCTTTTTATTATTTTTTATTTGGGTTTTTTTTTTTTTTCCCTACTTAAAACCCATGCTGTATACTTAGCCAAAGCCAGGAGGATCCTTTCTTCATGCAAAAAAAAAAAAAAAAAAAAAAAAAAAAACCAAACCAAACCAAACCCTTTAAGTTTCTATTGCGGGACATAAAACCCACAGATTTCGCACAGGTGCTGGGCGCAGGCCACCAGCTGCTCGGGCTGCGAGGCGATGCATCCCACCATGCTGCCAGCAGCACCCCGGCAGCGCTGGCAGGGAACAGCCGCATCTCCCCTGCACCTGGATAGCAGCGACAAGAACAAACAGAGAAAAGATAGGAGCATCCCTGGTAATTAAAAGAACTAAAAGGTAAAAAATAGGAAGGAAGAAAGAAAATGGCTTTTTGAGGATATACAATAATTTTTAACAGTAGGTAATTAAAAATATGCATGCTTTATGAAGGGTTAGCTCTCCCTCCCCAGATTTTATACTGAAACAACTGGCTGGCAAGTGCAAAAAGTCTGTCCCTTCCCGTATCTTTCCTTTTCCCTCCAATACATCACCTCTCTGCACAAAGACATTTCATTCTTTCAGAACTTCGAAAAGGTTTTACTTACTTACATCACCTCAGTCAAAGATATTCACTGTTGTTAACCTTTGTGCTTGCATATATAATGTTGATGTGCTAAAGCTGTTAGATTCATTAGGAAAGCATCTACACTAGTGATGTATAATTACAATTCCTTGGCCTCAAACCAGATGCTCCAGACTGTCACGAAAACACTAACTTGTGCTGTTTATATTCACTGTTCTCTTTTAAGGTGAAAGCAGTGAGAAGTAGATCACTCAACACCACAACTGGAAGATGGTGTGACTTAAATCTGGAGTGCCAGCTGATCTTCCTCTCTCAAACCATTACAAACTTCTCCTTTCCACGCCACCTCCTCCTGGTCCATCAAGCACTCCCCATCTGCTGCGAGCTCCCACTCTGGCTGCTCAGCTTGCTCTATACACAAATGTTGCTACAAAATGCAGTAACTAGGACAACCTCACTGCGCTGCCTCTCAGGCGATGCTACTCACCTTCCCAAACCTGCTCACCAGCTTTTGTACCAAATGGGAACTTTCTACCTAGCGCTCTCTGCTACTGCAGTCAGGCAACATCTGCATTTTCCACTTAATTCCACACTCCTTGTTGTGTTCATGCTCTTGTCTAGACTCCCCACTTACGTAGAATTTTTCTGTTCTTCCCCAGCTCCCCATTGCTCTGTACTTTCTTCACAGGCATTTCTCATTCCTTCCCCACTAATCCACTTCAAAGCCTTTATTCTTGCAGTATTAAATATAAAATCCCACCGAGAGCAACCATCTCTTTGGCAGAAGAAGGGTGGGCTGGATCTGCACAAGACTCCTCACATCCTAACACCTGCTCCTACATTTTGAGCAGCATCAGGTTGGCCATTGGGTTGACTGGTGCCAACCGCTGAACAGGAATGTCAAACTGGAAAGTACTGATCTGTAACTGGAGGTAAGGGGACAACCTTTACAGACACACACCTCCAATCTCTGTGCACTCAGAACTGAACAGAAAATACATGGCTAACAGGCACACACATTTCAAACAAAGACCAAATCCTTAAATGCCCCAATTCTGGTCTAGTGGCCCTAATATGTTGCTTCTCACTTGAGCAAAGAGTATGTTTAAAAATCAGAAATGTAGAGAAAGGAGAAGAAGCTCCATCCCCAGGAGACCAATGAAGGCACCAGGAAGAGAAGAGAGAGAGAGTGAGAATAGCAGGTTGCTGAAATGTAAAACTGAACTTGTGGCAGACAAGATGAAAATAATGGTTAAACAGATTTCTGGTGCAAATAATCATGATTTAACTTTTCATAACTCTTTTCTAATATTCACCCAAATTGTTCCTCCTAAAATACCTGCCCCTGGCTGGGAAAATGAACACCTAGAGGGAAAAAAAGAAAAAATAGAGTAAAAGCAAATTTTGCACTTGTATTTTAGTAAGCCTTCAACATAAAACATTCACCAGCTGTAAGCTCATCCAAAAACCTTAAGAGGTAGAAAAGTCATTCTGCAGGACTGGAAAAAATGATGTTAGTTTACTTTTAAGTGACTTAAAGAAAAGTCTAAGCTCGTTTCCTCCAGTTTCAGCATCCTAGGAACGCCGAAGAGTCAATTCAGGAGCCCTTGTGATCCTAAACAATTTTTTTTCCTGGTTAGTGGCTGTTTAATTTTTTTGTTCCCAGAAAGGTTGTCATTAAATAAACAACAGGGTTCACGTATGAAAAGACAGACATCTTTCAAGCCTGAACAAAGAGAAAGCAATTCTAAAAGGTCCTAAAATGAGCAACCAGACAAGAGAGGAGGACAGTGTCAGCTATGACTCAAGGTCTGACACTCCTCCAAGCCCCAAGGACTGACCTCGACGGGGCGCTCAACAGGGAAAACAAACCTTTCCAGAGAAAACAAAGCCGTTACACGTAACATGGGTGAGGAAAGAAAGGAAACCTAGGCTTGCTGGTGAGAAGCCCTGTCACAGCATCCCATAGGTTTGAATTAAGCCTCAACATGGCCTGTGGTTTGGAAGACCTCGTAGGGTACCTACAATGGGGCAGCTGGCTGATATGCAGCAGACCTATGGTGGGGTTAAAATAGAGGAGCCAGAAGTGCTTGTGTGAGCTGCAGGACACTGACTAGCATCTAGTACTTGGCTAGCACATGTTGTAGCTTTAAACGGCTACAGCAGTTGTTAAATGGCTCCTCTTGTGATATCTCAGCGGTACAGGCAGGACTGGACCCTGCAAGTGCATTCATGGGGTCCCAAGGAGGGGGTTAGACCCATCCCTGTGAAGGTGAATAGCACCAAGCCAATATGACATGTTGGCTTTGGTCTTTGGCCTGCGGTGGGTTTCCCCCCCTAAGAGCTGGCTGGTAAAGTCTTCCAAGAAATAAGATTGTTCTACCAACTCCTGTGTGCACTTGACGTTGGCAAAGCCTCACCTACGTGCTCCAGCAGCATATTGAAAAGCAAGGACTTGTGACGCTCTTGAAGCCTTCAGGGCTACTCAGAGCTCATCAGGGCAGCTCTGAGAAAGCAACTGCCCTAAAAACAATGGATCCAGACCAGTAAACACACTAGAAATCAGTTGCCAAAGTCTTGCTGAGAAGTTGCAATTAAATATCAAATCTGCCTAAATGCTAACGTTGACTTTTGCCTGTGCCATTACCAAGTATCATATCTGACTGTCTTTTCTGAAGAAGGACCTGTTGGAAGTCCTCCATAAAGATGAAATCATTTACCATGGCCAAGTGCAGTGCAAGAGTTGGTGTCTGTTATCACATGGTAAATGATTATCAGAAAGGGTTACCTTGATGGTGGCTGGAAGGAATATTCCCATCATGACTGCACTAGGTGTTTTGAATTAAGAGTGTCACCACAAAGAGAAGGCATAAACAAATCTGGAGAAAAAAAACTCAAAAAGAGATGTTCTTTGCAGCAAGACTCATAGCTTCTTGATGCAAGCATTTCAATGTAGGAAAAATAAGAGACAGAGATTTCCCATGTTCTGTTTTTATTAGACCTCCCCAAGCAGGGGATGCTTGCTCCAGGCTTGTGGGAGCAGCACATCAGTAAGGTTGGGGTTTTTTTGTGCAGCTTTGCATCCATATTACTCAGAATGAAATTTCTTTTAAGTGCACTAAGAGGAGTATTCTTGACAATACACTGTTAAAGTTAAGTAGCTTTAAAAGGGAAAAAAGTATGAAAACAGGTTTGAACTGGCTAATAATATTTTTTTCTGGTTGAATGCATTTACCTCCGTGCTCATTTAAATGAAAAGAATGTACTCCATCGAGTCCTATTAGTCTGTATAACTAAGGAACTTGGCCAAAAATGAATGAATGAAAGAAATAAATCCTACATTTTGCTGTAGTTTCTTGTTTCAAGCTATCTGATCAGCACATTTCCTTTTCCTGTCCTCAGCCCCCTGAAGCAGTGGCAAGGTATTCTCTTTCACAAGGATCATTGTCGCTTTACCTGGATAATTCTACCACATGAGGCTGAATCCCAGTTTTTCACCAAGTGATACTATTACTAGATTACCTGAAGGAAATATAAGAAACAGGACAGAAATGTAAAACATGAAATAAGTTTCTGAATATGAAATCACAAGGGGAAGGGCTGGAGAAGGTCAACATAGTCCTTTTATTCACTCTGCACTGGGGCTTCCTGTGTAAATTGTTGAAAGCACAAGTCTGAAAGGCTTCTGCTTCTTAGCATCAAACTGAGATAGCCACTAAAAAAGCTTAAACAGTTGTGCCTTGCACATCTACTTCTAGGAAACAGCACTTAAAAAAACCCACCACCAAACCAAACTGGAAAATAACTCCAAACAACAACAACAAAAAACCCACAGACCCAGTTATTGATAAATAACGTACACTAATACATCTGAAAGTTTCAATGAGAGATATAAGTGCCCATCATTCCTTGTGACACAGTTCATACCTTGTAAAACTGGAGAAAAATACATCTTCCAGATTACTGAGGGTAAACAATAAGGATGTCTAATGAAATAGCAAGAACACGAGGTAGCAGTGATTTGCAAGGCTGCTTCTCTTTTAATGCCTGTCCATGTCAAAACCCCCGACCTTTTACATTACTGTCAGTAGCATGGCAAGCCTCAGCCTATCTCTTCTCCTCCAGGACAAGGCGGCAGCCACGGGGGCACAGCAGGCTCCTAACACCCCCCCAAACATTTGGGGGAGTGTGGGTGGAGCTCACCCTCCACCTAAACCTTTCCTGGTACAAAACTCTTCTGGCTGCTGTTTCCAAAGGAGAAGTCTTCTTTCACAAACCACATTGAACGTAACGGTTTGTCAGCTATAACAACATAAGACCACCGGCTTTGGCAAAGAGATGGTCTACACATCTACCAAGTGCTTCTTCAATGTGGTGGCAATGCGGCACTTTGAATACCTGCTGTCTGCAAGGCCTGATCTGTTCTCCATCAGACATCAGTTCTTTTGCTCTTCCACTATTTTCTCACCACTGGCTCACATGAGGACTCTGGTGTTGCTGGGTTAAGATTATGGGGTTTATTTATTTTCCCCACTATAAATGCTCTCCCACTGAAGCCACTTGGTGACAACCAGAATGTTAAACAAGACACTTGAAGTCTAAAACACTGGAAAGCCATAGCCCCATCCAGCATTTCCAATTCTGCAACAGAAGAATGTTGCACAATAGAAAAAGCAGGGGGGAGTTACTTATTTTTTCTAGCCTGCCAGAGCATGGTTACCTCCAGCCCTTCAACGACCCTGTCTTCTCCGCTTCTCTCTCCAAGCCTATTCTTATGCCTAGCCAACTCAAAGCATTGTGGTTTTTTTCCATGCCCAACACTTTAATCTCCTCAAACACTGCTTTCATCCTGTGCCAATGGGACCTCCTACTGTTCTCACAGCTAAGAAACACCTCTTTCTAAGCAACCTCAGGAGAAAAGTAGCTAAAATGCTGTAGTTAATAATCTGGATGAGGAAACATTACCACTGCACTCCAGCCTGGGCCCCATCACACATCTCTTGCATGGCACTGGATAAGTAAATCGCTCTCCTCATATCTTTGCAGAGCCAGGCACAGAAGACTCGAATCAAAATTTGATTCACTAATATTTGCAAAGTACTCATTGATCATAAATGGGAAGTGTTATTAATACTTTATTACAGACATGACCGGCTTCACTGCAGAGACATACCTCCTCTTCTGCACAGCTGAGGGTTTGTGAAATAACCAGCTGACCTAAAAGCTTCATCAGTGTCCAGTGAGATCTGCTCTAGCACTGCTATGCTTTGTTAGGCGGGGGGGAACTGTGGGACAGAAATCTCATTTCATCTCATTAAAGAGGCTCAGGTACAAAAAGGTAACAAATTGCTAGAGAACCACGCAAACCCCGGTCAGCACGGTGGCGGCACATGACTGCAACAGAGCATACAAACTGTGAGCCATGTGAAAGACTGATGAGATCTTGAAGCAAAAAAACAAACTACAGACTAGTAAATTAAAGAGAGCTTGTGTAGGCAAGTCTGCCTCATTCCCTCTGGTTTTTGTAGTAGGAAAGATGCCATTATGAGTGGCTGGAGCAAGTTAAACACCTTTTAAGTGTGTTCTAACAATTAGTGGTATTATGAAAAACAAAAACTTGGCATTTGTTTAAAAAAAAAAAAGTCGTCTTATTTAACTACAACTCCAGTGTTCAAAGTATTAATAGCTGCCTATGCTGCTCGTTCCTACATGCTTACATGCTTTTCAAATTGCATTTGGTAAAGCTCAGTCCATCTGTTTTCCCACACTCCATCAACACATGCAACAAAGTGAGCAGAGGCTACCTATGGTAGGGTTGTATTTTGTTCAGAACTTTCTGCTTGCATACCAGAAATTCAATGCTAATTCAACATGCTTTGGGGGCATTCGAGCTACAAAGGAAGGGGCTCAGGAAGGGGAGGAGAGAAAGGGGGTTTTCACTCATCAGGATACACGCACTTACAGACAAACCAGTGCCTGGGGAGAATTTGTGCATCGCTGAAGCCTAGTTTCGTACCAGTGCCTCTTGACTCCAGCACGAACCTGTTGCAACAAGACAATATTATGCACCAGAAACTGGACAAGTGGCTGCTAATTCGCTACACTAACTTCAAAAACCATAAATTTTCTTTTCAAACCCATCCAACAGGACAAAGAGAAGTCTGTTTGAGATGCATCACAAGTCACAGGCTGATGGCTAATTTGTATGAAAATGGGTATGGTGGTTCCTGTAAATAGCTCTCCTCAGATGCTCTGTAGGTAAGTGGCCTGGGGAAGATTTGAAGAGAGATCACCCCCCAAAATCAGCCTGCACAGAGTCTAGAAAGAGATGAACACTCAGACGTGTAACTGCAGAAGGGATGGTGAGAGGTCTTCATAAAAAGAACTGAGGACCACTGTGGAGAAGGAGCAGAGGCAGAAATTGAGGATGCGCTAAGGATGTGGTTTTCCAGGTGAATTCTTCACCAGCCATACGTCCTGGTTCACTGCTGTCCTGCTGCTCCTCCATCCCTGCCTGTCCCCACAACGCTGTCTGTCTGCCACCCCCATCGTTGCACCAGCACAACTGTTTCAGCAGCCATGTTCTGCGAACCGGATTAACAGGTCTGGCTTCCCAAAAAAACAGACAGAGCCATTTTAATTGCCAAGCTATTTTTAATTTCTCCAATGTTACACAACGTGGCAGGTACAAGTGAGGGGGTGGCACTCATTAGCACAAGGTAAGGGCACGGGGAGAATGAGGATGCTCTTAGTAGGTAACATCAGGAAAGGTTTTGTCAAATGAAATAAATGTACGGCCTCACTTTCTCCTCGATTAGAATTCATGATGGCTGCTTTGCCTGTTGTACTTTTAGGATGGCCCTATTCTGGCGTCATATTAGCCTGTGTGCTAGCAGACATTTTAAATTACTACTAATTTCTTCAAATGTCTACATTGTGACTTATAAAATAATTTTTAAAAATCTACCAACTCTTGGGAAAAAAGCCAACCAGACACAGAATTTTCAGGAATTTTTAATATTTTTTTTTTTTAAAGTCTTCTTTGGTACACAACCTACATCAAATGCTAATTAGGCACTGAATGACCATCACTTGTATTATCAAATTGTCTGAAAGCACCTGGGAAAAGACACTACATTTGGCAAAGCACAGACAGAGTAAAGACATTGGCACCATCCCTGGAAGCATTTTTAGGTGGAGAAATGAAGCAACTATCAGTGAAATCCTTTGTATATAAAGCTTTGAAGGCTTTTTGGAAACAGAAATTATGTTCAAAATCCATGAAGGAAAAAATTTGGAGTTGTCTCACTAAGGTTTTCTTTGCTAATGTAATTTATCACTTTTGCTACACATCATGGTAAATGAGCTGCTGAGCATTTATGGTTAGAGATCAGAATAGATATTTAAAATACCCCCTCTATTACAGATGGGTTTCTGGTGAAGTAGGTGGGATGCTATATACATTTACTATTAAACACACAGGCAGCAGCCTGCATGTGCTCTGACTGCCATCCGAACGTCAACCAGGAACCCTGAAATGGAGCTCAGAACAAAAAATTCCTTCTATCAATATAGCAGCCAAAACCTGCCCTCATGCGAAGCCTAGATTAAAAGTATTTTTCCCATTTAAAGCTCTTGCGCTGTAAGACACTGAATTCTAATGCAGTGATGGTTTGTGCTTCAGGACTAAAGGTTATTGTTCTAAAATATGGGTCCCTACTTGATTCATATATCCACAACCATATGTTCAATGCCACTATAACGTTTTCCAGTAGCTTATGCCAATGTAAAACCTGGAATAACAAAAAGAGGTCCCCATTCAGCTTTTACTCTTCCTGGGAAAGTCCTCATGGAACCATTTAAAAATATTCTTTGGCTAAAGATTTCGATATTTGGTTCAAAGAATGATATCCCAGTCCTATTCAACCATAAAAATTCAGTGAGGCTAAAATTTAAGCCCAGACTTTGCAAGGCTGAACTCCCTGCTACATTTAAACTAAAACTGGTTTCCAAAACCTGTGTCATGTTGACTGAAGTATGGAGCCACACTGCTTGACCAATGAGTCTTAATGTCCTCAGCCTCCCTAGTCTGGAGTTCTTCCTGTGGTATTGGGAGGTACTCACAGCTCTGTAAACTTTGACTCCCCAAAAGAAAAATCCCCACACCTTGTGGGATTTCCCCACCACGCAACATGGTTGAACTTAAGGGCCAGCAAATCTCTATTTCCTCTGTGTTTATGTCAAGTAGCATGGAAACTCCAAGTCAATTAAAGGAGTTTAGTTGGTGTCACTATTATTCCCCCCCCCCCTTGTTAGTTTTTATACATTCAAAGGGGGAGGAAGGAGCTCTGCAAACATGGGAGACCATTATGAATTCTTCCTTCAGCTGTCCTGCTGCTGCTTGCAGTCAACTTGTAGGGATGGAGTAAAGTGAAAACATCTTATACTATGACTCACAGTGACAGAGATTTTCTCCAAACAGCCTGGAAGTGAATAATTCCAGGAAGACCATAAAAGTAAATGGCAACAGAAAACTTTGAGGGAGCAAAATTATTCTGTGGTGCAAAATGAGCCCATTCAAAAGAAAAACCACAAAGATTGGCTATTCATCCCACTACCAGAGCTGGAGTAATTCAAATAACATTTCACTTCTACGTGTTTGGTTCACTTTTGCTTATGAGCAGTGCAGAATTTAATAGTAACCTGGAGCTTCCAGCTTCCTGCTTTCGACATCTGCCTGCTATGTAGCAGGCACCAGACACTGGTGGAGCCTCACATCACCTTCACCTCCAAACAACCCTAAACCTTGTTTCTGTTAAGATGATAGCAGCAAACAGCTAGACTTTTATTCAGTGCTTTCATAATGTCAGCCAGGTTATAATTTGCTGGGAACGGGACGAGGCTATCAAAGCAGAACAGGGGGATTTTGTTCACTGCTATTTTTCTTCCTAAACCCAGTGCTTGCTTGAAAACGTATCACTTTATCTATGAGAGATTTTAATTCACAAGCAATTTGTCGTGCGACTCCAAACTTCTGGGACTGTATTGATTCCAGAACTGCAATTGCAGTTGTCAGCAGCACAGGCTCCTGCGATCTGTTAAACGCATTCCTCGAAGGTGGTTAGTATCCTCCCTCCTCCTTTCCTGTGGGAAACATGGCAATGACGGGCTCTCACTCACCATCTTGGTTTATTATATTTAAGTCCCGCAGGTCTCTTTGCCCTTCCTCCCTCTGAGCCTGCCTCGCAGCGGAGCCAGCCAGGCTGGCTGATGCGTGGCTGTAGCCCGCTTTTTTTACCCTGTAATGCACCAGGTCAGCCATAGGGGCTGAAGGCCCAGTGTCCGCCACCTCTGACACCCCCGGAACAGGGACAGCAAAGCCCCAAGATGCCAGGGCATCAAAGACAGAGGGTAACCCCAGCTCAGTTTGGACAAGAGTATAAATCATTCCCCCAGTGTATCTAAACCCAGGGTAAGAAGATTTTTTTATATTTTTGCAGGTTCCCCCCACCACCACCACCTTTTTAATGCATCTAACAGGAATAGAGCAAGTTAGCAGCAAAACTCTTCATCCCCCCCCATATAGCCAAAGAGTCAGAAGCGTGGCAGTTGAGTTGCTGCTGCTTGCTGCTGCTGCCTCGCTTAACTTTTGCTGCATAAACACCTCTGGGCTAGCTCTCATTAAAAAAGGCCACGAGTTATGCACAGCGCAGAACAGATCCATTCTTAGGATGCCTCTTCTTCCAGGAGTTTTTCGATTGTAAATTAAAACCTTTTTCTGACCCAACAGTAAGGTGAAGTGAGGTATAAGAAATCACTTGGACTCCTCAGCCAGCCTTTCAGCTGGCAGAGCCTGGCAGAGGGCCACCAAGAAGCAATGGTACTCTGCTGATTTGCACCGGCTGAGGCTCTGCCAATAACCCTTTTAAGGATTTGGAAAGACTCCCTGTGAACTAATAGGCCACGAGATTTTAATCTGAGTAAAGGGGAAGGGCAATTCCGTCCGACCCTTGCCTCTTCCGAAGAAGGGTGAAGGAAAGCGGGAACAGCCGAGCTGAAATGATCTGAAACAAAAGCAGGTGCTGGCACACACGCAAGGTACAGCCTGGAAAACAGAAAACTGCTGCAGCCTAAACCAGCATTCCTTCATACCAGAGACATGAATAATATCAAATAATACCCTCAAGGAAAATGCGCATCATTCTCATCGATTCTTTGTTTCCTTCCCCCTTGTACTTCTCAACTATGACCAAGATCAAAGATAAAGCTATTCCAATGTATTGCAGAGGCTTTTGTTTGTTTTAAATAAAAATGCCACAAAGGTGCCAAAAATAACACTCAAAGGATTTGCATCAGAACAATCCCACTGAGGGTGCAATGTGGACAAGTGGCACAAGGACTAAACTCATGACGGTCTAAGCCTAAGAAGGATTACTTGGCTTTGTTGTAAGAAACTTCTGTCTAAGCACTCTCTTCTTTCAACACTCCTGAAATTGTTGCTAGCAACGAAGCAAAGTAAAAACAGAAGAAAATTTGAATCTAACATGCTCTCAGCAAGAGAGGACATTAGCTGGCAGTCTGCACGCCAAAGCAGACCTGTAGAGTTTATGGCAAGCTCTGCCAGAAATGCAATATATAGTCAGCCCTTTTGAAAACTGTGCAGTTTGCCTTTAATTTATTTTACTGTCACATCTTCTAGCAACACTCAGTGCTCTTTACAGGAACTGCTATGGATACCACAGTAATCATTAAATTATCGAGGGCAAATGGCATGTTTTAAGAGCAGCCACTTGAACTGCAGCTCTTTTTACAAAACTAACTCTATTAGTGATGAGTTTTCTCCATACGCTTATACACTTACATCAAAGGCTGCTGGCTGTGTTTCTAAAAAGGTGTATCAATGCATAAATGGAGCTGTATCTCCTCAGAAAGCAGAAGATATTGGATAAACGCTAACTGCTGTCTAAGGGTTCTCACAACAGAGAGCAGGACATATACGCTTTCACAGAAACACTGGTGTACAAACAAGAGTGCTATATTGCAAATAAATACGATTGCTATTATATAAATGCCATTGTATTAGTCATCATGTTCTTCTAGATATTAAAATCCTTTTCTCTAATGAACTGCAACCATAAGCTACTCCAATTCTCTAAGTAGGTCAAAGGATACTGGGAGATTCAAATCCTGCCATCCAGCATCAGTATATGCAGCAGCAACACCAAAGCAAGTGCAAAAAAAAAAAAAAAAAAAAATTGTATTTCATCTGGATGTCCTTGTTTTGTTGGTATACTCACATTGGTACTCTTTGCAGGTGGAGAGAAAGAGATAGTGCAGGTTATATGCCTATATTTGTATATACAAGGAGTGTAGGGGAGCAAGAAGCTGGGAGAGAGGAGCTGTGATGAGGCCCCAGGGGAGCAAAAACACTTGGCTGCCACCAGCAAGCCTTCCCCTGATTCCAGCCCATACCCTACCATCTCATTGTCGGATTCTGCAAGGGATCCAGGACTTTCAGTTCTTGCTTATTTTGGGGGAAGTTGATGGGATTTAACATCCCATGTGTGACCCCATGACACGGCAAGATTTCCCACTTTGGTTGTAGTTCATAGAGTCACAGAATCATAGAATGGTTTGAGTTGGAAGGGACCTTAAAGATCATCTAGTTCCAACCCCCCTGTTATAGGCAGGGACACCTTCCACTAGACCAGGTTGCCCAAAGCCCCATCCAACCTGGCCTTAAACACTTCCAGGAATGGGGCACCCACAACTTCTCTGGGCAACCTGTCCCAGTGCCTCAGCACCCTCATAGGGAAGGATTTCTTTAATCTAAATCTACCCTCTTTCAGTTTAAAGCCATTACCCCTTGTCCTGTCACTCTATGCCCTTGTAAACAGCCCCTCTTCAGCTTTTCTGTAGGCCCCCTTCAGGTACTGGAAGGCTGTTATAAGGTCTCCCCGGAGCCTTCTCTTCTCCAGGCTGAACAATCCCAACTCTCTCAGCCTGTCCTCATAGGAGAGGTGCTCCATCCCTCTGATCAACTTTGTGGCCCTCCTCCGGACTCACTCCAACAGCTTGATGTCTCTCTTGTACTGCGGACCCCAGAGCTGGACGCAGTACTCCAGGTGGGGTCTCACAAGAGTAGAATAGAGGGGGAGAATCACCTCCCTTGACCTGCTGGTCACACTTCTTTGGATGTGGCCCAGGACACGGTTGGCTTTCTGGGCTGTAAGCGCACATTGCCGGCTCATGTTGAGCTTCTCATCAACCAACACCCCCAAGTCATTCTCCTCAGGGACACTCTCAATCCATGCTCTTCCCAGCCTGTATTTGTGTTTAGGATTGTGCCAACCCATGTGCAGGACTTTGCAGTTGGTCTTGTTGAACTTGATGAGGTTCACATGGGCCCACCTCCCAAGCCTGTCAAGGTCTCTCTGGGTGGCATCCCTTCCTTTCAGAGCATTGACCACACCGCACAGCTTGGTGTTACCGGCAAACTTGCTGAGGGTGCGCTCAATCTCACTGTCCATGTTGCTGACAAAGATGTTAAGCAGTGCCAGTCCCAATACTGACCCCTGAGGAACACCACTCGTCACTGCTCTCCACTTGGACATCGAGTTGTTGACCACAGCTGAGCGCTATCATCCATTCTACAATAATTTTCCCTAGCAGGTAACAAAAATGCACTGGGCTATCATCTAGCATCTACCCATACTCCAGAACAAAAAAACATTCTTATTATTCTTATTCAAACACAAATTAACTACGCTGACCAAATGCCCAGAGACCTGATTTCCAACACAGCCCTATGAACAGTTGTACAGGCACAGGGTGGAGGTGGGAAACTATAGTAGGTGGCTATGAATGAGGAGGCAGAGTAAGTATTCCCTAAGCCAGCTTTATGGATGAAGAAGAGAGTCTTGGAAACAGTTTCCTAAATACATGTATACAATAAATTATATTGGCATTTCATTCACTGCCTGTGTTTTCTACCATACTGTCTATGTCAACTTCTCATACACTGTACTTATAAATGTTTTAAATAAGGTAATGGCAGTTATTTAACTAAGGCTCTGTTCCATATAAAATGCTCTCCCCTGGGTACTTCTGATTAATTTTGGTTAAAGCTTAATAGAGTAATATATATTGATATGCCTTTCTACATTTCTCACTGGAGAGCCTCCTCTCTTCCTAGCAGCTTAGGCTACAGAATTCCCCCAATTTAAAAAATCAGAGATGAGATTCATTTAAAGACCTCTTCCTCCTCTTTAACTTTTGCAATTCATTAGACCTCCATAATTGAACCAAATGGGAAATCTTCCAGTTCTCCAGCAGGTTTTTGTTAGTCAGGGGGAAAAAAAAAAAAAAAAAAAAAAGTTTTCCTGCATGTGCCTTTCAGTTTGTACTGAGAAAATCCCAGGCTTTTCGTGTGAGCAGCTGCGGCAGGGTTACCCAGGGTCGGCTTGGGTAGGAAGCAAAGGTTTCCTCCAGTCAATTAGGGGGAACATAGCCACTGTTGGCAAAAGGGGAAAGAGAAAACAACTTCCATTCAACTGAAAGTGCTTTTAAAATGAAAAGCAGCAAGAAACATTTAAGAAAGGGGCTTAGCTAATGGAGATGATAAAGAGATGAAAAAACAAAAAAATCTAGATGAAGTCCTAAACATTCAACAAAAAAGTCAACAGAATCCAAGTAACTCACTGACATGAACTTTTGATTTTATATCTAAGCACACAGTCAGTGTTCCTTCACCACGCAAACCTGTGCTCAATACCTTTCTTCCAATCTTCAGTCTCAGCTGAAGCAGCTTTGACTCCCGTAGTCCCTCCATGCTCCACAAAGTGACCCATATCCCTAAGAGCTTAGCTTGGGCATCCCAGGTATGTGGTTACACGTAACAGCATGGCCTTGTCCTTTTAATTGTACTGTTTTTACTTTGGAGCAGGTCAGGAGGAACATCCCCCTGCCCTTTAAACCAAAAGGGAAAAGGGGCAAAACCTGTCTTGAGAGCCTCTCCATAGCACTACCCACCAGTGGCCACTTTGCATGGGCTCAAGTAAATCCCATGACGGTATGGGAAGGCGCCCGGGGCAGAAAGAAGATCCGTTCTGCAGGCTTTGCTGCATCCAGGACCCCACCTCTTTGGGGACTTAAAAGTCAAGAATAAACAAAGCCATCCTCATCCTCTAAAATCCCCCTCAAACCCAAAATGCACTATGATTTGCAAGATTCTTGGAGTTTCGATTTCCGTCCTGCTTACGAGAAAAGGGTATTCTTACCCATAAACGAAAAGCAAAGCCGACAGTAATATTAAAACCTAACCTCAAGAATAGCTCTTTCTATTCCTCAGCACCTAACCCCCACTTATATACATGTTTATTTTCCTTGTTCAATGTGTGCTGCTCATTGAAATCGCTGGGAGACATGTCTATGCTAACAGCCTGATGAAAATACCCACAGGACTTATTTTCAATACTGGTGGTATTTGTACCTCCTCCCCACTGCATAGAGTAAAAAGATGATAAAACAGACTTTAAAATATTTCTTTAAGACTTAAATGAACATAGGATCACGCTGTCTGTTTTGTTGTTTTTGTTTGGGGGTTTTTGTTGGGTTTTTTGTTTTTTTTAAAGAAAGAAAAACCTCATGTAGCACCTGACAGATTGCAATAGCTGCAGAAACTGAAATTCCGTTTATCACCGGAAGAACTGCAAGGAAAGGATGTAGCAGAAGCTACCCCAGCTTTCTGGGCCACCGTGCTCCACGGCAGGGCTAGGAGAACCTGCCTTTGGCAACAAGGACCACTCCTCTGCTTGGGCTGTAGCAAGCAGTGCCAACCACCATCCCAAGGGCAGCCACTGTTCGTTTTGCAGATGCCCAGCAGCCAGTGGTGACGTGGCACGGGGATGAACTTGAGCTCTAGAGTTTTAACAAAACAAGCAAAAAAAGATGGGTTCCACCACAATATTCTGCCCCAACACCATACATCGGTGTTACTGGAGCCAAAGAATCTGGAGCTGCTTTACATAATCTCACTGTTTCCCTCGCAAAGCGTCAGCATATGTAAGTACATAATACATAAGTAGATGTTCAAATAATCTCCAAAATCAACATTGATCCATCATAGATCTTGTTTATCATGTTTTTATTCCACAAGCTGTACACCTCACTGGGAAACCACATAGAAAAAAACCTCAAACAACTCTTATTATTTGGTTCACGACAAGATTAATGACTTGAAACGCATAGATTATTTTCTTGCTTCAGACTACACCAATCCTATAACAGCAGATCCCTGTTGCGAAACGAAAAAGTACAACTCAATATGCTATTCATGAATAATCCAATGTGGATACAGAGTTATTCAGCTACAATGCAATTAAGAATGAAAAAGAGAGGGTAACAGCGGTAAACACCCAGGGATATTTTGAATTTAATTGGGATTAGCATGTAATACGCTTACAGCCTTTTGAAGAGAGGCTACGCAGCAGTGTATTGAGAACATAGGCGTTTGAAAGCCCCAAGCACCTCATTTAATGGTCTTTTCAGCTGGCAAAAGCTGCTTTCCACAGTGGGTTCATTTGCAGGGAGTTTAACCCAGCGCTATTGCTTGGAGCTGAACTGCACTAGGGGGAGCAGACTCCAATGCTAAAATACATTTTTGTAGTTTTGGGACAGAGGAGCTGAAGCATGTGTGCGCATTTCTGAAAGCCCGTGACCTAATCTCCTCTCACACACTCAGCTGCTCACACACAGATATACTACAAGTAATACCGGGGAGTGCTCGCCTTGAAGAAAATTGCAGAATAAAGACAGATTTGGAGGGTTGCCAACATGATGTTGGGGTGATGTACAATGGACCTAGCTGGATGCTACTTGGATGGGAGGTGTAATCTCTATGCCTTCTGTGCATAGATCTTCCAAGGGAGGTATAAATAGGGGAAAAAATAATAAATTACTATTTTCAACTTATGTTTTGGGAAGATATATGGAAAGAAATCAAGCAGCCCTTGATGGTTTATCATTCGCCCACAGGAATATTTCTGGCTTGTACCAAAGTTTTGGTATTGCCTACGTTGTTTAATAGGCAATGGTCCAAATATCTGCAGCCTGTTTGCAAGAGGAGGGCATCCATTGGACTCTCAGATAGTTGTGCTGCCCTTGCCTGGAAGGATGTCTCAGGGAAGAGAAAGGGCTGTTTCAGAGTCCACATCACTGTTATGGGCTCCCAAAGCACATTCAGCAGCTATCAAGCTCACAGGGGGCATCTCTAAGGCTCTCTCACGGGGCTAGGCAGAGGGGAAAAACTTAAGAACTGTGAATTTTACCTTGCGAATTTCCACAGCCCATCCATTTTTTTGGTGACTTAATCTACTAGGAGGATAGTATGGAAACTTGGGCACACAGGGGGACGAAAAGTAAGGAAAGTCTTTGATATTTTTTTCCTTTCTACCTGCTGATTCTCTCTCCTTCAGATCACAAGTGTCAGAATGGTTTTATAAAAGCCAAAGTTTGCAGTAGCGCTCCCACTGCAAAGGCCCTACTGTCCTTAAGTAGTCTTTGAAGATTTTCTTCCAAGCTGTTCCCACTGTGCTCCTCCTCGTTACCAAACCCAGTGGGAATGAGTTGCACATGTTGCCTCTAGTATTTCTACAACTGCAGAGCTTTGTTTGTATGTGGTGATAGTGGGGGAAATGGCTTTATTCTAAATATATCTACCCCTTACATCTGGGTGAAGAAACAGGGATGAGGTTATGCTTTTAAGTGCTGGTAACCAGGGGTAGTATATCTGTTATTGCTGCACCTCTGAGAAAACTGAATTGGGGACCGTTGTACTAAGTGTTATTTTTCTCATGTAAGGACAGTCTCTGCCCTGGTCAGCTTATACAAATCTGCCTTCTGCCAACAACTTAGCAAAACACAGAGCAAATATTCCGCTGACTTATGTCTGCTGCAGTCCCACTGAAATCAATGAGGTTGACCTACTTGTAAATCGAGCAGAATTTGATTCCTGTGTTTATTTGTGGATGGCTACAGAAGAGGCTGACCAAGTCTGCGTGGAAAAAGATAACCCAGAACATCAGAGGTAGCTTCTGCTTGGACTAGACTTCAGAGAGTTTGAGGACAGAACATGGGAACGGATGGACGAATCCTTACAAAAATAGCAACCGCACTTAGCGACTTTGCTTTGTTAACCTGAAAAGTGCTCAGGGAGCTCCCATGCTGGGAGAATTCACGTGATTTCACTACCACGCTCACTACCACTTTTCATTTATATACTTCATTTGAATAAAAGGAAACCAGCTGCAGATCAATGACATACACCAATGCCACAACAGCAGTAAATCGAAAGCAAAAGGCAAAGAAAAACACAGAAAAGATTTTTAGCTGCACCAAGTAACCAGCAAGGCAGCAGAGCCTGAAATGCACGTCATCAGCCAGGCATAGCATTCGCAACTGGCCTGAGCAACACAAGGAACACAGCAACATAAATCTGAACATGCACCCTGTATTATAACAGAAGAGCATTAGCATTCGCCAAGCAGCCTCTAGTTGCCATGGGTTTAACAGGGATAGAAGAAGTGAAGGGGCATAGCTCAGAGCCAAAGTAATTACAGGTTTGGACTGATGACTGGGATTAAGATACCAGCACCCCTGTTTATCTGTAAGCATTCAGGAATCCCAGGAGCAGCGGCATCAGTTGCTGAGCTTCTGCTCCAGGTTCAGCAAGGATTCATGCATCACAGCCTGCAAGTATTGCTCCACGGAGATGGGAGGGAAGGACAGCTAGATGAACCCTCAGCAGTCTGGAGAATACTTCTGAAACTTGCCCCTAGACTACAAAAAGCTTTTTTTGGAGACCAAAAGTTTTAAAAAGGCTGGAAAGTATAAGCACATAGGAATTAGAAAGACCCAGGACCTGGATTTGGAAACGGCTGGGAGTAAAGAGTCTCTTCAGCATCCTGCAGAAAGCAAGCCAGCCTACTATCAGACCTAGAGGAAGCTGTGGTTCATGCTCGTTGACTAGCCAGTTGGGTGGGTTAAGAAACAGATAGCATCATGTCTGCACCCTCATTTCAGAGGCAAAAATCTGGACAGAAAAAAGTATGCTACCATTAAGTGAGCAAATACAGGAATTATTTAAAAATTCACAGGGAATGGAGGAGGAAAAGTCTGAGCACAGGCAAGGTAAAACATCTTAAAAATGAGCCTTCACACAGAGCTTTCCATCATTTCCAGGATGCTCTAAACCAAGCTGGCATGCTGCGGTAAGAAGGCCAGTTTTGACTGGCACGCAATAGCTCCTGGCTTCCAGCGATTTCCAAACTCAGCAAGAGCTAGGAGCCAGGAGCCACTACCTCTTGCAGACACGCTACCAGCATGCTTAATTTGGGAAAGGAAAATATAGTCTGGCACATTAGCCCTGAACAACTGCCAAGCCCTGCTCTCATCTATGCGGTGCTGGAGCTGGCCAAAAATTAGCGGAAAAAAAGAGTCCGACACCAGGTTGGACTCCCTCAGTAACAACCTCCCTTCCCTTCTCTGTCTCCATGTGCTTGCCTTCATCTGAGCGTAAAAGGGAATCAGAGCTTATATCCAGAGCTGATAGAAACAGCCATGAGCAATCTGGGAGAAACTGGGAGCCAGGCAACTCAACACAAAAGTGAGTCTACAGAGGAGCTTGCAAGCCCTATAATGTTGAAATAACCAGTTCTGGAGATTGTGCTCGGGCTTGGTTCACCACCCTGCTTGATACCGCCACCAAGTATGACAAAAATCTTGCCTTCAAGACTGGTCCACAATACACACTCCTGTGTCTAATCCAACTGTAATTAAATAAACTTAATTTCAAATGGGGAAATTTCAAACCTATTAAGAAGAAACCTGCAGCTATGATATGGATTAAAAAACTTTTTGGAATTATACATACATGTATTATTGACACAAGTTAGGCCTAATCAGACAAAAACCCCTATGTCGTTGAACAGACTACTACAATCACCTAGATCTTTTCAGAAATCATAAAGTAAACAGGCCTCCAGAAAGGCATTTTATAAAAATAAATGTATGATAATAAATGTGGCGATAGCTGTATTTATTTACATTTTAAGCCCTAGGAAGCATTGATGTCTTATTTCAAAACATTCTCTACAAGCAGGAAGAATAAACCCAGCATTTTGGGTGGGCTTGTTTGGGTTTGTGAGGCTTTTAAAAATCGTTTTGTCATTCAATCACTTGCTTCCAGGACACTGGGCTTTAAAGAAAATGTCAAGTGTCATCAGTTGACAGTGCTGACAATGAAAAAAAAAAAAAAGTACATACAGGATCATCTATTTGGCTTTGACCAGCACTAACTAGTAAACAATGTTTACCCTCAAAAAACATGCTCCAGAAAACACTTAAATACACACGCAAATATATTTGCTTGCTGTCTTTTGTTGCAAGTACTGGTATTAAAAGCTTGAAAGTTTTCTGCATTCACTAAAATAAATGCAAGAAGAAAGGACTGCAGTAACACATTACAATGCTGGACAAGAATATAGTGTGCAGAGCAGAGACAGTAATTCAAAGCTTATCTATATATCCACGGTCCCATGAATTGCTTTTAGCAACAACTACAATTCCTACGAAGGACACAAGCAATGATGGATCACATTTGCGTCCATCACCCTCCCACGTTCGCACTCAGTCATACCAGGCAGTGGAGTGGCTGATAGCCATCCCACTGAGTTAATCAGCTCCACACCTCTCACTTTCCTCCTCAAACCTGTGTCACCCTTGAGTTTTCATTTGCTGGGATGAGCCTGCCCAGTGGTGCAATTTCAGTGGGCACAGTGAACAAGCAGCTGGGACCAGCTTAGAGAGTTTTCTTGTGGAGATAAGCTCATGTGTCCTGTCTCCCAACCCATTCATTCTCAAGAACAGGAAGAAGCAGACATAATAATTAGTTTTCACAGTCAATGATTAAAAGGACTATTGATTTTGCCCCCATTTCTAGGTCGGTCGCAATACCTCTCCGGCCGCAGGGAGATGCTGGACAGTTCCCCACCCATGTAGCAAGGTAGAGTCAACATTGGCACAAACAATAAGGTGTACTCCCTGGTCAAATATTAAGTAAAGGGGATCAAATCACCCATTCTTTTGAAATGTTCCTACCATTTATAATAGTCAAGCCACCATAAATCCCAGGGAAACCAACCAAAGCTCAAGAAAAATCAAAAGATGCTGGTTTAGATTAAAAAAAATAATAAAGGATTGTCTTAATTTTTTGGATGGATAAACTATTGGAAAAGGTCTTGGATAAAAAGCCAAAGTTTTTCCGATGAACCGTGTAGTAAGGCAAGTGCCTCATTTTGGAAACTGTATCAATTTCTGATGCTTTCTTGCCTCCTCTTCGATTCATTCAGCTAAAAATTAACTGCTCAGAAGTGCAGCATAGCTATAAAAAGATGATGCCACTCATTCATGAGAAGCGAGCGAGCTAGGAAAGCAGCAGCAAACACCCTGCTGATCCACTGCCCAAAAAAACTGTGTTTAAAGTGTAAGAAAAAGAGTACAAAAACTTACACAAACAAGGCACTGTTCTTACAAAGCCTTAATATTCTGGATTTATGTTGCTAACTGCCACTTGAAGGAGCTGAGCAGCTGGTCTGTCACACAAGAATGACCCAACCTCTTGGACACAGCATAGACTAAACAATGATAGCCCACTTTCAGAACCTGGCAGAAGCATCCCAGCCTCACCCCATCCTTCTTTAACCACAGGCTCCCTCCTTGCTCTCTTTATTTAATATCTGCCACCTGTTTACTGCTCACTGCCTAAAAACTGCCTAGTCTCTGGAGTTGCAAGAATGCTGTGTCTGTCACAAACCAGAAACCTCAGTTTATCTCAGAGAAGGATGGAACCATCTTGTGCTCTTTCTCATCATTTGTTTGAATTAATGATGTTTTCAAGAAGAAAAGAAACCCACAAAACAAACTGAACAAATGAAGATAGTTTCCACTTGAACTGGCCCTCCCTGAGCGGACAAATATTCTCTCTCATAGAGCTAGCACTGCCCAGATGAAGGGGCAGGAGAGGTTGGTAAAATAATTGCGATGCCCTCATGGTGCCCAGCTTGCTGCTCCTCTGCTTCCTGTTAGGGCAAACAGCGAGTTGTTACTGGTAATTAATTACTTAATATTTTAAACTAGTAATGCTGCTTTGGGTATTTTTCCTAGTGGAGTTTAGCTAGGGTCAGGCACTGATGGCACGTAATGAAAAGCTTTGAGAGGAGCTCATGACCGGCTATGATTCTCAAACACGTTTTGGTAAAGAACAAAACTACACACACAATTGCAGCAAGCAAAATAAATGGAAGAATACTATTAAAAGCAGGAATATCATCAGAAGTTAAAGCAATGGGAGGAGGGTGTTTCCTTCTGCTCTGTATTCTTTCCCATATTGTCCCCCTCTGCCCTCCTTGTTGAAATGCACAGAGAGAACTCTCAGTCCTGCTTCGGATTTGCTTCGTTCCCAGCCCACTGGGGCTCTGATGCAATAAAGGCAGCCATCTCCCATCAGAAACAAAATCCTCACGTAGAACAGGGCAGACCTAGCTTCGGTCGCTTCAAACCAAGTCAATCTGAAGAACATGCAAGGGGCCAGAGAAGAAGAGCGGAGAGGGGAACATGCTTCCAACATTCATTCTGGGAAGTTGACTCTGAAAATAAACACAGCTCTCTCACTTGCTCTAGAACTGTGGTTCATGCTGGAATAAAGCGTGTCTCGTCCCTACTGTCTTTACAGGCATTTCCATGGGTTGACCTAGAACAGGATCTTCAGGGCTGCATAGGTACTTCATTACCTGCTTATACAGTACCTTTGCCAAGGGGACCCTGATCATGCCTGGGACTGCTGGTAACCCACCTCAAAAATCAACATAACAGGAGCTTGCCTCCTGACTGTCTCACTTGCAGATAGTGGAGACCCAGTTTTACACAGGCAGAATTTCAGACATCAAATTCTTGTTTCAGTTGCGCTAATCCACTAGCTCCAATAATGTCACGGAGAGTCGTCCTTTCCCATTTCAGTTCATGTGCATTGTCTTGCTGCAGGGGACATAAAGCTTCAATAAAAACTATTTTAAGTAGTCAGCTCATCTCCTTTTTTTTTTTTTTTTTAATTCCCAAACTCAACTATGAAATTGAACAAAACCAGACAATTTGTCATTAATCTGTCAAGTGAGATAGACCCACTGAGCTAAGATAATGGCATATATTGAGTGGTACAAGCTCAAGAATTACACAAGCTGAGAATGCACTAAGCTGCCATGAGAAATCTGTGGTGTCTCAGTGTGATCTCACGCTGTAATTTCCATTCAAGGGAGGCCCTGTCAATCAAGACATATTATAAATGATCTAAGACTTCTAGTGTTGTTCAAAAAGGTCTTAAAGCACCAAATTTACATGAATGCTTCAATTTTAGTTTCTGACACAACAGAGACTATGTCAATGTTGGGGGTGTTCAGCGCTATCACAGCATAAACAAGTCAAGACACATAAGCAAAAATAAATGAAAAGCCATCCCCCTAATTGAAAGGCAAATCTTGGAATATGTTGGAAAATAAGCAGCAAATCAACATGGAGTAATGTGTTCTGGTCATACATGGCAGACTATGGAAAAGTGAGGAGTAAGCTCCATCTTTAAAGCAAAGCAAATAAATGTGTCTTTTTCTTTAATCCAGTGTTACAGGACCAGTAAATAAAGGTTTTGTCAAAAAAAAAAAAAAAAACCTGAAAAATCAGTTACTGTCTACTCTTCTAAAATGAGGCAAAATCTCTAGTTGTAGCTAATGGCAGCCCATGATGGACATCAAACTCCTCTTACCTCCTCCGTCAGTGCTGCTGCTGATGTTCAGCAAGCAGAGGTCACACAAGTCTTTCAGTTTCACCCGCCCCCTCTCTCATTTTTTGGCACAGGGCTTACCTGCCCAATGTTACTCTGATGACATGTTTGATCTGTGTACCCAAGTTGCCATGGAGTAGGACAAAACTTTGTAAATCTCCACCGTTCAAACAGATTCTCTCAAGATGTGTCATTTTAACGCATTTTCTCAGTCTCTCTTTACACACCATCTCTCTTCCCTCCTTCCCCTTCAGCCCAATTTCCCTTTCCACTGCCTTCAAGAATAGCACACGCAGTAAGAACTGAAAATGCAGCAGCTGCTCACTTGTTAAAATATTTATATTTTTCATTTATGCTTTACAGATTGAGCCAGTTATGCTCTCTGACCTAATCTGAAAAAGATATAGAGCTGTATGTTTTATTTAATCTAAATAAACGTGCAAAGAGTCTGCGGCATTTGGGAGAAACAAACACAAGAGACAGGTTGGGAGATGGGACAAAAAGAATATGCTGGCTATTTCTTTTTAAAATATAATCCTGCTTTCCAATCCTTTCTTGGGAATGTTTACTTTTGTATTAACACCACAAATTATTTCAACTCCACTGTAAATATTTCTATTAATTTCCTAGTTTAGTTTAAATTTCATTAGTGTCCTAAATACAGAAAAAAGGAAACATCTTTAAACGATCAACAAGATGCAGAGAATTTTGCTGGGATGCTGGAAAGGCTCCTGTTTGGTACTGACCCCACTCCACTGCAACAGCCCAGTAGCTATTTCAATAACTTGCTCTTAAGCACAGTTATAGCAATACTGCCAAAAACACTACAGACACTGCACTAACATGCAATTAGTGTGCAGGCAAAGAGAGGTGCATCTTCTGCAGTGGGAAGTACGAGAATTAAGACCTGCTTAGGTTTCAATTGGATTAACATTAGTTGAGCACAAAAAGTCAGTCCATATGGAAATAATGAGTTAAATGAAGACTGAATGCTCAGTACAAACTTTCCTTAAGTAAAGCAGAAAAATATATTACTTTTCAACTGTACGAATGACCTTAATTTTTTTTGTATTTTCCAGTAGAAAACTCCCACCATTCATTAAAGCACTTCACATATAACAGTGTCCTTAAAAGGAGATGTGGCTCTCGCCTACGAGCAAGATGGATATCTACCCAGCCCCTATCCCTAGAGTCTTCTCAGCTCACAGACTGGGGAAGAAAAAAAATTTAAAAAAAAAAAAAGAGAGAGAGAGTATTGCAGGTCTCTTCATCTCTTTAATTTTCCTTTTCATTTATCTTTGCTTTTCATACCATTAGACTGAATTGCAGTTGGATAATATGTCATCAACAGAGATCCAGGGTTAAAACCCATCCATAAGTTTTAACTTTCTTGGTTCAGAGTTCTCTAAAAACAGGGGGAAAAAAGTCTTCAGGTGGACAGTAACTCACTGAGATGTTTCACACTTGCATTGCCCTGTGGTAGAGACCCACAGATATGTACTCATTTAGCAAACAGCTGAAGCAATTGACTATGCCCCAACATCCCCTCTGGGCTTGTCCCAGCCCTGGCTCCATTAGCAGGGGCTGATGGACCTAGACCCAAATGCTGATACACTCCTAGTTTTCCTTTCTTTCCTCTCCTGAGCACCTGGGCTTTAATTCACAGCAGCTTGAGTTTCTGTAGCTTATTCAAAGAGCCAAAATGATAGGGACCAAAGAGGTGAAGCAGACTATCACATGGGCCTAAAGAGCTCCGCTTTTCCCTGGATTTTTTCCCAGAATTTGGTATTTTCGCTCATTTCGATGAAAGATATTCAGGCAAGCCTTGCTGTTTCTTCATCTCCAATTCACAGATCAATATAGCAACACTATATTCATCATCCAGACTGCAGAGGGACTTTTCTAACCTTGTTTTGAAATCCAAGTTAGTGCAGATAAAATACTGGAAAGAGTAACGAAGAGGGGCCACCTCAGGTGACAGCTTTATGACTGTGCACGTCGGTGCTGAAGGAAAGCCACAGCACCCATCAGCGTGTCACAGACACGTTTCCTGCAGGGAACGATGGCTGAAAGAAACCTCATCGAGCAGGAGGCAAGTGGGAAGCAGAGGGGCAAATGGCTTCTCTTTTCCCGTGTCGCATCAGCAGTGGTTGTGTTTATTTTACCAGAGCCAGATACTTCACATCACAAAAGGGCATAACAACCTCTGAAACAAATCCTAACTCTGGTTATATATTTTTTTAATAACAAGGCCAATACTCATTTTTCACAGGAAGAGTCAAGACTGTCAAGAATTGGCTGGTTCTTTCATTAAAGAACCAAAAATCACTTTGGTGCTTCACAGAAAATTCATATTACTTCTGAAGGCAGAAGCGAACCCCATCCAGGTCTAGCTACTTTGCCTTCACTCAAGAACCAACTTGCCACAAAATTTCACTGGCTTGCAGCTCAGGAACCAGGCAGAGTCTTTCAGCAGCTTCTTTTCCCTTCCAGAACCACAGCATACCTGTCCTCAATACGTTAAAAAAGAAGATATGCTGAAGCCAGATGTTCAACAAGGAAAAATAAGCTGTTGGTAATGCTTGAAAGATACATCATTGGTTGCATATAAAGAGGTTGATACTGAGCTAAAAATATACTGAGGACTGAGGATTGCCTACCAGTGGTATCCCACAGAAGGTGCAGGGTGAGTGCCAAATGCTGGCAGGGCAGGACCCTTCCCCTCTCATCGAATGGTTAGTTTCCCCTCAAGAAATTGCAACTGGAGCCATGGTGGGTCATGTTGACACCCTTCCACCTCTCTGGTTTGAGCAAGAGGACAGGAAAGCCACAGAGAGCATCCCATGAGAGGTTGCAATGGGTTCAGATCAGCCACAGGCACATGACAGCATTTCTGGCGGGTTAGCTGGGACACACGATAGGACATTTATTTTGACTCGGTGCTTTTACACCACCTTCATGCCAGCTGTAGAAGAACAGCTAGTATCTGATCAGGCACCAAGCCAACCGGTACTGAATTACATAATGCAACTTTTCTTATTTTTTATTTTTAAATAGAAGTCTGCAACTGGATGCGCAAGGAGCAACAAAGCAGGATTTACCTCATCACAAAGCCATCACTGCAAAAGATAGTAAGCCTGGGAAAGGTGTCTACACAATATAGACTGAATTGCCCATCAGGCTTGGCCACTATTTAATAACATACCTGACCCCTGCACTCCCAGTCATGCCTCACAAAAGTTTCCCACAAGAAACATGACTTTTCCTGCCTGACAAAAGGCTTAACAAGAGCGTGAGGCTCCTGTGAGGCTCTCCTCAGAGAGAGGAGAGCCTAGGCCTCAGGAGGAGAGCCTCAGGCTCTCCTCAGTCCTGAGGCCGAGGGTTTGTGAGAAGCTATAGGAACATGCCCGAAAAAAGTCCTCTCTGTCAGTGCCAGGACATGCCACAAACCACACCTCTTATGGAGCTGGGCTGCAGCAGTCACGGGACATTTTGTAGGTGCCACGCACCCTCCACCATGGGGCTGGGTGGGACCGGCATGGCACGCCCCTGCATGGAGCCAGAGGAGTGTGGCATTCGCAGGGCACTCCAAGCCAGGGCTCTGTGTCCATAGAACATTCACAGTGTTTTCAGACCTCTGACTCTGCTATTCCAGTGTGGTTTCTGGTCCAAAGGGCTCTAGAAAAATTAATCAGGATGCAAAATGTCTTGCTAAGGAAGAGAAACTCTCCCGTAGGCAGTAGAGAGCCTCCTATTTCAGCTGGTGCAGTAAGGCCATTCACATCCCCCCCTGCAGTTTAACTTAAACTCTTAAACAATTCTGTTTGATTAATAGAGCCATACCTAATAATCTGCCTACTGCTGGTTCTCAAAGCTAAGGCACAATACAAACATCAACTAGATTTTTTCTTTTCTTAAACATTCTCGGTCATTTCTTTGAGGGATCATTAAAAGATGATTTTTAGACTCAAGGAAGTGGAAGTACACTTTTTTTAAAAGTAGATTACTGCAGATACACAGAAGAACAGAGAGGAGTTTGCTGACTTAACTTGGGAGAATCCCCTCCATCCCCCAAACCCAACTGTTTTCAAATTGCAAGTGCAACCTCACTGCTGAAGAACTCCTGAAGCAGCAAGTTGACAAGAGCTACAGCCAAGCTTTTCACCTCCTACAACTATCATTTTATGTATCTGAATTCATGTTGAGTCTAAACTGCAGAGGTTGATCCAGGGTTTTGGTCCAGGTCTTTCTCTTCACTGGAAAATGAAGATGCACTTACATGCACAGTACTTGCAAATGTTTGGGAATACCTTTTATTTTATGAAATGGTCCTCTGTTATTACAGCAGATGTCTCTCCAGTTAGAAGAAACTATAATAAAGACATCAATCTTGACATTAATTTCCCTTTTTTCTCCTTATGTTTCTGAACTGCTGGCCTAAGAGTTTCCTCATTTTACCTTAATGCACTAAACAAAGTTCCCTTGGTGGCACTATATTTAAAGAAACTGGGTGGCCTTCCTCACCTGCAAACCATCACTGCAAAGACATTTAAGATAACATAAAAATTACTTTTTCCTTTTGGAATTTTGGGCTTAAAAAATCACAGATTAGCCAAAAAGATTTAAGCCCCACTTAAATTTAGTAGTAAAATCTTCAAGTCGTTAGCTGAGCTTTAGCATGAACTTCAGATGTTTTCAGGCATTATGAGGTTCTCCATGAGCTGAAAGTGTTAACATGAAAATGGAGTTAATCCTAAACTGGTTGGTTTATCCCTGTTTTCCAACACAAGTGTGCATTTAGCCTGCTGGCAGATGTTAGCAGGAAGCAAACTACAGACCAGAGGTTAAAACCATTACAAGAAGAGAGCGTTGTAGAAAAATCAAGATAGTAATTAGGGAAAAGCATTTTCCAACCTGTGATTTTTCCCTGCTTTTTTATATACCAGTTCTTCCCCACCCCTATTTCTCTTCTGACAATCCAGCTGACAGTGCTGGTTATGAGGTTCAGCTCCACAGGGGTAGCAATGTTGCAGTGACCCAGGTAGGAACAAACCAGCAAGTGCTTGAGAATGGAAGTGAACCTCAGTTGGTTTTGTATAGTAGTGCTCCCTCCTCCTGCAGACCACCTCCCTCATCTTTTACAAGGACTGTCCAAAACACCTCATCTACCCATCTGCAAAAGGAGGTGGCATGGTCTATATGATCTATATAGGTAGCTGTACCTATAGTGACTCAAAAGTCAGCAACTTTAACAGATGAGACATGACGGGGGAGGGCCCAAACCCAAATAATTCCAAGCAGACTTGACATCACAGGGGAGTAATAGTGAAGGGAAAAGAATCGGAAATGAGCAAAAGGCAATATAAGTGCAGTGGTTATTTCCTGTTCATTTATTTCTTAATTTTTGTTCATGTGTCAATTGACCCCATCTGTTTTTTTCCTTCAGCTCCTGAAGGGAGAATATGGGCCACAGTGTAATAACAAAGTTCCCACAAGACATGGCAATTCAATGTCATCGTAATACATTATTCCAAAAAGTAGAAGGAGGCACAACACAAAAGGCAATGAGTGCCACATGACAAGCAATATCCATTTGCAGAGACATGTAGGAGAAGAATGTACTGACAGCAGAACAGAGAACAAAACAAATATAGTCCAACATTAAACACCAAAGAAAAAGTATACATTGTGAAGGCTAGTTCTAGCATGGCTGCAAGCAGCGAGAGGACTTTCCCACTGCTACTCCTGCCATGAATTTGATGGTAACCGTGGAGCACTTGCAACATTGTGAGAAAGTCACAGACCAAGAACAGTCCATTTTAGAAAAAAATCTCTATAGATCATTCTTTTGAAATCTCTTCAAATTAAACATTATGGAAGAAGAAATCTGTAACCATCTTTTGGCAACTCTGCAACATAATGTTCTAATTTCATTTTAATAAATGTCCAAATGCTGCCAGGTCTCCTTTAGGGAGTGCCATCAAAATTAATTTCTTTACCACTTCACAGGAACTCATCTAAGAGTCTGCTTTTACACCAGTAAACTTTGGGTACAAGCTTGCAGGGTTAAAGACTGAAAATATGAAAAAATGAGGATGGCCACAAAGTTGATCAGAGGGCTGGAGCACCTCTCCTATGAGGACAGGCTGAGAGAGTTGTGGTTGTTCAGCCTGGAGAAGAGAAGGCTCCGGGGAGATCTAATTGCGACTTACCAGTACCTGAAGGGGTCTACAGGAAAGGTGGAGAGGGACTGTTTATCAGGGAGCGTAGTAATAGGACAAGGGGTAATGGGTTTAAGCTGAAGGAGGGTTGATTTAGATTAGATGTTAGGAAGAAATTCTTCACTGTGAGGGTGGTGAGGCATTGGAACAGGTTGCCCAGAGAGGTTGTGAATGCTCCATTCCTGGAAGTGTTTAAGGCCAGGTTGGATGAGGCTTTGGGCAACGTGGTCTAGTGGAAGGTGTCCCTGCCCATAGCAGGGGGGCTGAAACTAGATGATCCTTAAGGTCCCTTCCAACTCAAACCATTCTATGATTAACAGCTACATGCATATTGACCAAAACTCTATGTGGACAGAACAGTCCCACCGTGTTATTTGCAGTATAGTCCTTCTAATGCGGATTATGGAGGTTATGAACTTACTTTAGATGCAAGTCTTGTCCGCAACTTATTTATAATAGCCTCTTCTTTAAAAACAAAAAGTTATTATTTATAGTTCTCCCACACACTTTGGGACTAAGGCGTTCAGCCCTCCACATTACCCTGGTGCTCTAATTTGGGGTTACAATCATATAGCACAAAGTGATTTATTGCCCTGGCATACTTTATGAAAGGTACCCAGCTCTGAAAACAGGCTCAAAAAAGGAAGTTTTCATCACCCGGTTCATAATAAAAACATTTGAAAGAAAGGGAGGAATGAAATCTAAAACACATGCGCAACACAGATGTTGTAGGAAAAAAATCTGTTTGTTTCTAATGCGCTGGTGAAATTGATGAAGACCATCACATCTGTTCTGAAGTACAGTTCTCTAACACAAACAAGGCCACAAGCAAATGGAAGGATTAAGCAGAAAGGAGGAAAGGTAAGAGGCCTTCGGCCCTTTTCTAGCACTGGCCACCATGGCACATACTCTCATACTTTTTGAGAGGCAGAGATGCCAACACATACCCTAGAGATCAGTCACCCTTCTCTTCTATGCTTGAGAGAGGGGGATGTGGTCAAAACAACTCGGCACCAGGTCCTTGGGAAAGCCATTCCCCTATCTAACTGCATCCATCTGCTTTGGGACACAGACACAAATCCCGTTGCAAATTTTTTCTGGGAAAACAGAGATCTTATAAAAAAATAGAACAGAAAACACACAAATCAGATGCCTTTTCACTAGATTCCAAAAACCCCCAGATATTAGAAAAACTTCAGTCAGTATAGATGGAAACTATATTTTTGGAAACGAAAAATTCAAGCATGTGTAAATTGAGAACAGCCAAGCACTGTCCACCCTGCAGAGAAATTCCTCCAGAGCATTCCCTCTCAGCCCTGCAGTTAGAAACAAATCCTTTTGCTATCTAGGCAACCAAGTTTTAAGTAGAAATTCTTGCTTTCAATAGGGTATCAAAGTCAAGGGTGAGTTCTACTAAAACAAAATGAAAAAGGACGCTAGTTTCGTCTAATGAGACTTGCATGTGTCTACAAGAGTTTATGGAGATGCAATGACAACACTCTCTGGGTACTTTCTGGGAGCAATTGTTGGATGCAGCTAGTTATAAAAGAAAGCCAAGCTAGGAAATCAAGTCTGAAAAATCTTTTGATATATTGTATTTGCCATGGAAATGCATGTAATAAAGTGGCACACTGAAATGGAGGAGTGGGAAAAAGATGCAGTTACCAAGGAGGAAGCAGCATGCTCAAATAACTAATTTTCCTCTAAACTTCCTTTATAAAAGAAGGATAGACAGAAGGTGTTCTATGAGTCCTCAGAGGCAAAAGCCACTACATAACTCAATAAAAGAAAGGCTATTTTATACAGAGGAAATATCTATTAAGATTAATTACAAAACACTGTAAAACAATAACTTTCCTTTGCCTTGCTCAGTTGTAATTTTCTTTTAAAACCTCATGACCTTCTCACCATGGCCTTGAATTGTAGCATTAGTTATCCACAATATTATGAAGTAAAATGAACAATGATCATCCATGCCCAAACTTTATATATAGATTTTAAAAAACATTGGCAAATGGGCTATTAAAAGTGGATGCACCTTATTGATTCCCCCTTAGAGCAATTTACAGTTAGACAACACTATTTGCTCAGTAGCATTAGAACAAAAATTGCTTGTATTTATCTTGTTGGCAAGGACAAAACACATCAATGCGT
The DNA here is from genome assembly GCF_011004875.1 of Balearica regulorum gibbericeps. Lineage (NCBI taxonomy): Eukaryota > Metazoa > Chordata > Aves > Gruiformes > Gruidae > Balearica > Balearica regulorum. The sequence continues at coordinate 110,221,517 of NC_046185.1, read as the reverse complement.
TAGAGCTGAGATTTGTACCTTGTTCAAATAGCACTAAGAGCTTGTCCATTGTGTCTAGCACAGAACTGCACATGTGCTAACGTGCCAATACTTCAAAAGATGAAGATCAGCAAAAGAGAGAAATATTTTGCTGTACAACTGCATTTCCAAGTGATTCCTTATATTCTTCATTCCTTAGTGGATCTTCAAGACAAGTAATTACAGAAAACACTTTCACTGCAAAATGTCTGGAGATTTAATAGTGCATTTCATCAAAACAAAAATATCTTTATCTATGATACTTTAGTTGATGCTCTTAAAGAGAAAAAAACACATATTAGAAGGAAAGACAGCTACAGAGATCAGGAGAGGAAGGAAGAGGTATCTTGACTGACCAAACAGTGCATAAATCAGAAAAAGAACTCAGTTTGACTAGTTCTTTATGTTACCCTGGTTCAGAATAAGTTCCCTGACTAATGTGCCTTCTTCCCTCTTAGGCATTCATGGAATTTTTAGGAAAAAATGCAAGAGCATTGCATTTTGCTTAATTCAGTGAGAAAACCACACAGACCACACTGCACTAGTCAGTGTTTATTAGAGACATATAGAGGCTGTCACCTGCACATCTGATTGAGTCATGCTTAATGGTTTCAATATCTGCCCACCCTCACCAAGCACGACTTTTGGTACACACCTTCTCACTTTTATAAACAGCCTTTCTCAAAAACATGCTTCCCAGAAAGTCAAATAGTGATAAAAATAACAGTCATCATAATCAGACAAAAGAGAGATTGAGAGAAAGGTTTATTTTTGCTGCTTTGCAGTAAGGTTAAACATCATAATCACTAATGACTGTGAATGTCATTTGATCCAGCCACTGACTGAACCACGAAGTTAAAACCAAGCAGGGATGCTAGCGATGCCATCATGACACTAAGTCACCAGGAGCACTGATGCATCAGAGAGGCTAAGAGGGCTTAAGTCTGTTCCTAGCAGACACTTATCCTTCTGTATCACCAACCACTGCCACTACTGCGTGTCCACTACCGTTAAGAGTCGAACTACGTTTGTTCCACCATGTGCAGCAGCGCTGTGTCACAACACGATGACACCCTGATCTTGACCTACATTCCTCTGCTGCTCTGGTTTGGAAACATCTTACTTGTGGGTGAATGCCATCTTTCTCTCATACTCGTTACCATCTACACTGGAGATTATTTCCAATTCGGGTAAACAATTTTCTCATTCTGATAAATTCTGAGGTGGAGCCACGAAATAGATTTCTGGTTTGAGGATACAACTATGAAAATGTAACCTCATGTCTGTCTATTAGAAAGGAGAGCTTTCAGAGTAGAGGGTACCAATGCCTCAAATGCACTCCTGCAGTAATAAATTAGCCCTTACTCACTTAACAGTATTTATTTTGTTCTTGATTAACTGAGCAGATATCATCAGAGCGTTGAAATGCCTTGAACAAGTTAAAGAGTCGGTGTCCTTGAGATTATCTGATCAGCCACAGAATGAACCAATATCTGAAAGCTTTCGATAACCAGAGACCGCTGTGGTTTTCTGACAGTTTCTGGGAACGCATTCTAGAACAACAAGGATTTATCTCCGAAGAGCCTAGGGAGACAATTGGAACCACAGAAACCCTGCATCCCCCAAACACTGGCAAAAATAGCAAAGCCTTCTCCAAAGCATGTTTATCTGACGTTTGCCATTTTGGAGGTCAGTGGAAGGCAGGTTGGGCAGCCCTTCTGTGCTGAAACAAAGGAGATGCTCTCCAGCCTCTGAGAAAAGAGGCGTTTTTGTCACATGGAGATCATGTGTGTCTAGGAAGACTTCCCGTGACCATACGTAACTGGCATGTACTCAAGATTGGAATCAGGACACAGAACAACAACAAAAGCCCTGCAGCTGCCTCGACGTCATCTGTTTGGATTGCACAAGTCATCAATAACATTCTTCTACTGCCATTACACAAAACAGCCATTTCTGTCATTGATGACTGAATGTGATTGCCTCCTACCTCTTATCAAGGGGCACCATGACTCCAGACACACACTGTATGTCCGAACGCTTCATGGTGGACAATTTGTTCTGCCTTTTGTGTGTCCATAAGTACATATGTTAACAGGTAAAACACACAACTGCACAATTGCGTCTTGTCCCGCAGATGAGATTTTCCTACCATATTCATCACACAAACAAACATCTCATCAGCTACGTATAATGCCACCACTATAGAATCAGCAAAGTGTTTGTGAACTTTGACTGTTTAAAGGAAAAAAGATGAAGCTTTAGGAACAGGCATCAGCAGAGGCATACAAAATCTGTGTAACATTCATCCAATCATAACAGATGGCTTTAACTTTAGGCTTCTCACAGGCTTCTGGAGCCATACTAGTTACATCTTTATCAAATGCTTTAAGAAAAAAAAAAAGTTGTTACTGAGATAAAGAGTATGCCACAGATGTATTATTTCCTTATACTAAAGTAAATACTCATTAATATACTGGAGATGGCTGATTTACAAAGCACTGGGCCTGATCCCAAAAGTCACACCCATGCAATGACTTGCTTTCTTCAAATCAGTGTGAGCTGAGGTTATTCAAAGACTCCCCAGAAAATCTTAAGAAACAGCTGCGTTTTGCACTTTTAACTGTTCTTTAAGCATTTACAGGCAGGATACTGTTAGTAAACAAATAGATAATACTTCCATGATACACTCCATTGCTATACTATTGAAAGGGAAGTTAATTTTACAACTAAAGCTTGGTTTTCAATGAATGCAGCTTTAGCACAGATGCTTTGGTGCTGCTAAAATCCACAGGATTTCCACAGCGTCTGCATCATCAGTTATTATTGCCATTAACCGAATGATCTGTGGTTCACTAAATCTATACAGGCAAAATACATGGTCTACTTCCAATGCAGACAGAGAAGGTTCCTAGATGTCAAACAGGACATTCTCTCCAAATCAGCACTGCTGGTTCTTCAAGGCATTTGCTGAATTTTGCAAACTAGACAGCAACAATTTGTCCACCTCCTCTGAGCGATTAACACTCATTCAAAAAATGAGCAGAGACATTTGAAGTGAACAAGCAGCATATGAGCACTCCTGGAGATTTTTTTTATTATTATTTTTATTTTATTTTATTTTAGTGTGTGGAAGGTGGAGATTTTCATCCAAGAAAGTGGCTTTATCTGGAAGAGGTATCATGATCATCTTACAAATGGTCTCCTAGAGCTCCAGCCAGTGAATGCTGAAAGGCAAAGAGCACAGAAACAACAACAGGATTGTCTTCTGCCCATCTGAATACGGCTGTCAAGAGGAAAACTGAAACTGGTTCAGAGATTTTTGTTCCTGGGAATGTCAGTAACTTCAGGAAGCTGCTTTACAAAGCCATTTATGGCAGCTATGAGAAGCATCTAGGGGTCAGGAGACCGCATTAGCCAGCACCAGCAAATCAGCAGGAATCATGCACAACCAGTTGAAGGACTGCAGGTTAATAGCCTCTAGCCGGTTCAGCAATGTCCTGGTTAACTATAAAACATCTTAAAACAGACTAATTGTTTCAAAGGCTTTACAAATCAGCAGAATAAGAAAAGCACAATCCTATGAACCATATAGACATCAGGCTGATGGTGGAAACTTCACAACAGCATTCACACGTTTGGATTGAGCTTCCTTTTAAAAATCCACAATCATCTTTAAAAATTTAAAGATTGCTGTAGGGGGCAATGCTCTAGGAGGGACAACTAGCCCAAGTTCTTTTCCTGGAAATTGCTAGAGGATAAAAGGAAATTCCCTGAAATTCATCACCAAGTTTTACTAGTCCTCAAAATATTTGCTTTGATCATCCACTTCCTGATGTCAAATCACCACGCTGTATACCAGCCTGATGTCCACAATGTCACTTAGAGTAAGAAACCGCCTATGTTTGAATGAACTACCATGCTAAAACTGGGTTAGTAACTACTCATGGAGAACAACAGACCAGGCCAATTTTATTCAGTACTGGCTTCATCTCCAAGGATGCTTCTATTGTTTCTTTTCTCCTTCAAAGCCTATACTGTTCAAATCCCCATCAACCTGTGCAGAATTCAAATAAATCAAGCTCAGTGTGCCTCAGGACCATAAGAGCCTTCTGATCATTTGGACCATAAGCCTCTCTATCTTGTCCCCTGCTCCAGTAGCAGCAGCAGCAGCAAAGGAAAGCAGCCAGGACAGCAGTGAAAAATGAAAGATACCTCTCATTTTTTGTCTTTCCATCAACCTGCTGCTGAACAAATTCTGGAACCAAGGGATGCAGTTGTATTTAATGGCACTTGATAGATATTTCATCTACAGATTTCCCCCGCTTGCTCTCTCAACCCACGTAAACACTGTGGTAGTAAGTTCAAGGGTTTTAAAAAAATTCTAAATAAAACTTGACACAGCTGTCAGATGCATCACAAACTATAATGTACTGTTGCAATACAGTGGTATTTATGAAAAAGCAAACATAGGAAAGCTAAAGACATTGGTGTATGCTTTGGAAAGGGAAGGCATGGGCCTCTCAACCCCTTTTGCAGGAAGAAACTCATTAGTGACACAGGGCCATGCCTCGAGGGATGATTAAAGGACTTGTCCGGCAAACATTTAGACACCAGCTCAGTTTCAGTGGGATTCCTCACATGCTTAAAGCAAAGCAAGTGTGTAATTGTTTGAAGAACGGCCCTTTGCTAATGTTTGACACTGTAAGAGCACCAAATATTTGTTATTGCCTTGGACAACCTGGGGACTCTCAAAGAGATGTTACATTCCTATTCACAGAAGGATTCTGCAGAATTGGGATCCCACAGCAAGGTGGGCTGTGTAAAAGGAAGCTCAATGGAACAGACCTGTTAACAAAATGCTAAGAATTCACATCTTTTGCTCTCCTGGTTCAGAGCCTATCACCTAAGCCTCTTTCACTCTCAAAAGCCCCAGCCAATACACAGTTCTGTTTCAGAAACACAGCTCAGTACACTGGAAACACAGTTTCCAAATACTGTCTTTATTTTTGTATTCTATAGTTTTTCTTTAGTCATTAAAATAAAATAAGCATGAGAGAGGCTCTGACCTCACTCTCCTGCCCTTGGACATGGTACTACACCACACTATTGTATAAAACCAGCCACTCTCCAAAGACTGTTGGAACAGCAAAGCTGTCCTGAATTACAGATGCAGTGTTATCCCCTTATGCAAGCACTATGCACATACAAGCACCCCTCCTTTGACACTCAAGCTGGTTTATTGAACCAGAGTTTGTCTGTCTGAAGCTCTTACTGGTACAACCTTTGTAGCGATACCTCCTCGTGAGTACCACAAGTCCCTGGTACTTTCCTCCTGCTCCCCACTTGCTCACAGGGCAGGAGGGAGCTCAAAGCCAGGCCAGGTGTTTAGCAAGCAGGAGGCATAGCCCAGCAGTCCCTGTACTGCACGGCACCCCAAAAACCCAGAGGTCTGAGTGCTGCACCCCTGGCCAAAGCAGTGGGACAGATATAGGGAGACACAAGTAGAAAGGGCGCATCTCCCTGGGGTTTGGGCATCAGAGCACTTCCCACTTCCACATTTGCCGTGGAAAAAGCTTACCCACATTTGGGTTTGTTTGTTGTTTTCTTTTTAAATAGTGCATTATTGAGGCTGTACCCCTGCACTGGAGGGGCACTGGCAGCAAACGTTGCCTTAGAGGAGTGGTTGCACACCTCTACCAGCCTGCTTGCTCCTGTCCTCACCTGGCAGCGCTCCTCCCAGCCACACCACCCCTTGGGGAATAGCACAGGGCCAGCCCGTTTGTCTTGGTAAGGGAGGATTTTTTGACTTGGTCCAGTGCAGCAATTCATTTCAAAGCACGGTGGTGATGGAGGAGCGCTTGGATACACCAGGATGGGAAAGGCGGCAGAGGAGCAAAGCCTATGGCCGCACTGCTGCTGGTGCTTCCTCTGACCTGAGAAGCAAACCGTGGAAAAGCAGAATGAGTTTAATGCTGCTGCCAGCATGTAGCTACAGGGAAGATGACCACCTTGAGTACTGAATAACAACTACTTCAGGCAGGGTTTCAAGCTGCCCACAAAAGAGAAGAGCTCTCCTGGAGTGCTCACGGAGCCGCTCTGCAGTGACACAGAGCAAAGAAAAAAGCAGAAGATTTAAAGGGGATTGTTTTTGGCTTTTCTAAGTACATTCCCTTGTTTAGGATTAGAAGATAATGACTTTTGCTACACTGCAGAGCAATTATAGAAATAATTCTATTTACATAGTATCTTTTAACATGAGAGATCCAAGGGGTATTTATGAACCATAGGCCAGATTTTTTAGCTCAGGAATGCATGCAACAGCAAACAAACACCTTCTAGGTTTGTTCAGTTCAAACGTTTGCACGTGTGAACATCCAGCTATGTGTTTCATTTCATCTGCTTTTAAACAAACAAGAAAACATGCTAGTTGCAAAACTGATTTGTAGAAATAAAATTCGTGTGTTTTTAGGAAAATACTGAAAAGACTCCACTAAGAAAAATCACTCTAGTAAAACTATAAATTCAAGTGTGGTCCTGTTACAGATTCCATAATAACTATATTTAATTACACCCATGCATACCAATTTACCTCCGCTTTCTCGGAGGTTGTTTTATTATAGCTTGAGAAGAGTATCTCCCAGGCCACTCACTTGGGGGAGTGGTGACAACTGCTGTTTAATCAGTGCAGCAATTAGCTTAAGTTCTGCTTAATGGCTGAACATTCAACCGATGGCATGGACTTTAGTGATGTTTAACTCAGGGATGGAGCAAAGGCAAAAGTTGAAACCTCAATTTTGTTTCAGAAGAAACTGCAATGAAGATTAAATTAAAAAAAAAAAATAAAAGAAGTATCAGCAACAAAATTTCAGTAAGGCTCGTTTTCAGGATTTTTTTTTTTTAAAGTAAGCATGGTCCTCTTGACCAAATACAGTAACACCAATTCCCAAAGTGAACTTCCTAAGGGAGTGCTGAGGGTGGGAGGGAGAAGGAATCTTTCTCCCACTGCAAAACTACTTTACATCTGATGGCTGAAACAGCTTTCTGCAGCCATACTGCTCCCCTGCTCCAGAGAGCCTGGGGCACAACCAGGAAAAAGTTTGCTAGATTACAAAGGCTTCCAGATGCACTGTAAATACAGTGAAAAACCCACCAAACCATCCACCCAATTCCTGTGCAACTGAGTCTCCCAGAGAGGTCAAGAAATGGTTGTGGGCTGGGGAATGCAGCTCTCAAACCCTGCTGGGAAGCCTCGGGGACATTATCTTCCAAGCTGTGAATCACTAAAATACTGCTTCTGATGAGGTGAGGAAGGGCAATACCGCTCTGAAAGCCCTATCCCCTCTGTTAAACGTTGCAAAAGAAAGGCAGAGGGCTCAACCATTTAACATCCTGCAGTGGACACGGTTTTGATTGAAATTCTGAGTTGGGGCTTGATAGCTTTGCCAGGGAAACAGTCAAAATTGGGCCTGTTGACTCTGATGAGAATCCAAGCTGTACTGAAGCATTCTTAGATTTTTCTTGAATAATTGCCATCTTAGAAGTGAAATCACACCATCTTTCTCAGCACAGGATACATTATTATTATAATTTGCATGAAAGATACCTAAATAAAGGACGATATTCGTTCTACCAAAGCTAAGGTGCTCTTAGTAGACAAAATATATTTCTGGAGTTGAACCCTCAGGTGAACTGTTCTTGTCTATTCTGTGATATCTGCTGTTATCTGATGTTCTGAATATCAATTACTGCAACAAAGTACTGCTAAACCTCTGCTACTCAGAGGCCAGGCCAGAAGATATAATTCAATTTAGTTTAAGTGGACACGATTCACTGATTTTTAGAAGCATATGGATAGCTCTCCATTATACACCTGTGCTATATATAAAGTTCATTAACTTTACCATTTTGGTTGGGTTTTTTATTTAATTCCTCCTGAATTAAAAGTGAGGATGAAACCAACTTGTATTCTCTGAAAAAGAACAAATACAAGTCCCCAACAGATGTTAAACCGCATGCCGCATTTAAAAGGCATGCAAAGCACGAGTGTATTAGGAAAAAAAAAAAAAAGTTGGTGCGTTAGTAATGGGTTTGTAGCATTTCTTTCTCTTTTCTTTGCAGTAGAAAATATTTTGTGAGAAAATTGTGCTGCTAAAAAGCGATACAAACACAGTATGTGCTATCAGCTGTCTAAGTGCCATGTTCACGATAACAGAAGCAGCCCTTCCTAAGTGCCCTGGAATAAATACAGGAGTATATAGGCATTAATCAACAGGGCTGCTTTAATACAGAGTTAATTCTTGCTCAGCTTCACGCACACACACTGCTCTTCTGCTACACCACCACCCACATATTGTGCTCTTCAGAAGTATCTGCTCGCCATTAAACAGACAGCTTTCCGCTTTCCTAATCTGCTTTGACTGTTCAGAGTCGATTTGGCCACACATGAAGTTACGCTGATACATCAGTTTACATTCACCCCTTCACTCACACCACTACAGCTCTTTGCGCTTGCTTGCGAGATGCAACCGCGCATAGTGTAAATGCAGGGGTTGGAGAGCCCGGGGGCTCCTTCTGGAGACCCTTCCCATGGAGGGTGCGGGCGCTACACTCTACCACAGCCACTTTGTCCTTCTGCCACCAGATATCCAAAGGGAATGCTGGCTCCCGCCTCCGCCGTTCCTGCAAGGGATCCCAGAGCTGAACCCTCGGTGGCGAGGGCTGCTGCTGCTGCAGAGAAACTGTCTCAACTTGAAGCTCTTAGAGAGGGCAGGGAGTAGTTTCACCAATCAAGGAGATCAAGGCAGAGGAGGGGGAGCATGTTCCAGCTTTTAATATAAACATGAGAAGCTCTGCTCAGCCAAGTTGAATTTTTTTTTTTTCTCCTTTGTAAAGCTCATCGAGGTGTTCCACATGGTGGAACAGAACAACAGGGTTGTTTAGCACCCCAGGCAAAGAACAAATGTTTATTAACCGAGAGAAAATATTCCTGCTCAGACATGGCCTGGCATGTACAGCTCTAATGAAAAGTCACTCAAACCTTCTACATTAATCAGACTGAGCTCTTCATTAAGAGTAAAAGAAGTGTCTGCTCTACATGTCCATCATAGCTTTCTACTTTTTTTTCTCTTTAATAATATACAAGTTTTCCCATTTTAGTTTTAATTAATCTGTCATTTCTACCTGTAGCCATTTGCTGGGTACATCATGGCTTCCATGTAAAAGGGTCTGTTTTCATTAAACTTATGATCTCCTAATCATTTCATACTTCTAACTTCCCTTCTTCCTTCCATCTCTTAAGACACTTGAAAATACAATATCTTATTTTAAATGCTTCAAGAAAATGTATGTTAAACAAAGCCAAGAAGTGTTTAAGATCCCAGAGCTTTAGCAAAGCGCAGGTGAAGCTGAATGGATTGTAGATCTCTGCATGTGAAAGAAGCAGAGACTTCAGGACATGAAGCCACTGCAGAAACACTTCTTTACAGTTTCATCAATTATTTCATTTTAAAGGCAAGCACAGGAACTGTTAACCAAAATTCTGCTGAAGTTAATAATAGTCAAAGTCACATCCCTCCACTGCTATCAGGGCCAGAGCGCACACACACACACACACACAGAGTTGCACTGAAAATAATCTAAATTTCTTTCTGGGGCAATATCCCTTATTTGTGCTTCCTCTCTACAGTATGGGATTGCAATGTTCCTCCCACATGGGCTAAGTGCAACCACTGAATTTGGATGAGTAATGACTGGCTGGGCTGAAATGCCTCCACTAAAATGTTCCTCCACCACAGTGTCTGAAGCTTGTTTTGTTTTCTGGCTTTTAGTTCAGACTACAAAGTCCACAGATGCAAGCAGGCAGCCCCTGCTTAAGCCAAAGATTTGGTCTACAGAAAGTTCATGCTTGCTTGGTAATGCAAACAGAGCATGCTGTCACCTGGAAGGAACAGAAACAGGATGACACGCTGGAATAATACACCTTAAAAAATACTCAGCTGAAATACAAAACATGATACAATTACATGTACAAAGCAGGACAATCAGCATTCATCTCAGTAGCACTATAGCTCCTAATTGTACCTAATGATCTTGCCAGGTAGCAAGTTACTCATCACATCTACCACCTCAGCACAAGAGGACAGATGGTTCTTCTACAACATGTTTTCCAGAGAAAGGTAGGAAGAGCCAGTAACTATCCTAGACAACTACAAGTCTCTCTCCTGACTTCATTGTCTCCCATTCATAACAGATTGGTTACAGTAATTTTCTTCACAAGCAGCCTTAAAGGGAGTCTGTGACCCCAGGGCAGACATTCTGAAAAACCTAAAGATAACTCCCTGATAGAGAAGCAGTGCTAGTATGAGAGATGTCCTAACAGATCCCATATTCCACATCAGCTGTCCATGGAACAATATTTAAAAAAAAAACAAACAAAAAAAAACCCCAAACCAAACAAACACAAAAAAGACCCCCTTCCCCAAAATGCTTTGCTATTCCAAATGCTGGGGAATGAGAAAACACAAGCAGAATGTGTAGCTTTACTCCCCCGGTCAAGGTCTAAGCATTAGACCTCTGTGCATCTCATGCAGAAAGGATTCAACAGTCTGCAGTATTGGCCATGGGCATTTAACTGTACATAGACAAGCACTTATTTGAAATGTGGGAAGGGACCCAGAAATCTCTCCCCAAAGATGAACGTATGGAATTCAACCATGTTATCTACAAGAACTTGGAGACATCCCAACAACAGGTTAGAACAGCCTTTACATATCTGATGCTTCAGCAAGAGCCCTGTGGGAATGGCTCACGCCAACCTGTGCAGCTGGCAAGCATCCAGCTTCCACACAGAAAATCAGGAGAATCCCAAGAACTCACCAGGACAGCAAGAAACCATTAACAGCTTCAAAGCCAGGGGTATAAAAACAATTTTCCATTTTTGAAGGGTGGGCCAGAAGACCCATAAAGGCAAAGCAGCAAATAGACACTTGGAACTGTCCAGTAGCTCTCCAGTTGTAATGTTCTGCCTCTCTCCTGAAAGAAACAAAGCACCTTAAATCATATATATACTTATATGATCCAGGAATCCTACATGCTTTTAAAACTGCGAGCAGACACAGTCCTGTCGGCCAGTGAGCCTAGCAAATGACTTCTCTATCAAATAAAGGATAGAGATCCACTGCAAACATGAGTCATATGGTGACGGGATAAGAGAAGTTCCTCCATCCTGCCACTCCCTAGAGATTTATATAAAAGCGGACTCCTTACAACATCACCCACTCAATCTCAGTTCAGCTCTAAAAGTCAGATTATGCTTTTCAGGTGTGGCATTACACAGCGCACATCCCAATTGCTCATTATAACCTAATTCTGCATATCAGCATGGCCATTTCTTCCAGATCAGAACAAAAGCCCTTGCACACGCAGTCTTCTGACTGTTGGTTGCATAGATTACGTGCTGAGATTGATCATTTCAGTTTAATCATACCCCAATGCTCTGTTAATTCTACTGCTACTCCAGGAAGAAACTGCCAGCTCTACAGAAGTCAACACTGCTGATCACTTCTAGCTCACACAGCCTACTGTAAGACTTCAGGGTTTGTGCTGAGAGTGAACATCTATATCCTAAAGAACATGAATTGCCTCCCTAGGCTTTCTGAGCTTTCACATTTCTTACACTGATGCCAGTTGTGCACAGTTTGGAGTTAGCTCATTGCAATTTAAATGAAGGTGTTAAGATTCGCACTCCAGAAATGGAGGCACTTTTCCCTCTGCAAGACCCTCTGGTGGGCTCAGCAGTGTTGAGCAGAAGGAGCTCCTTCAACCAGTCCAGCCTAACTCAGAAGCACGTGTCTGAACTTGACCTCTGGTCCTAACTCTGCTTACTGAAGCAGAGCTTTGTATTGCAAATGCAGGATTAGGATTGAAAAGGAGCATATGAAAAAAATCGATTTCATAAAGCACTTTTACTGGCAGAGGAGAGTTCACCAGAAAGGTCAAAATTGGGTGCTAAAAGCAAGCTGCTACATTTTGCATACATATACTACTAACTATAGAATAACTTCTGGTATTAAATTGCTGGGGTGGGTATTTTGAATTGTATCACTGCATGTTTGAAAGATGATTAATCAACCTCCTCAAATTAGCCTTAGGGAAACAATTGTTCTCTCTCATCATTTATTTATTTATTTACATTTTACTACAGCCACGGCTTAGGTTTTGAACCCAGTGACTAACCAAAACAACATACCTTCTCTTTTGAAAGGTGAAAAGTAGAATACCTCTCAGCTGAAAAAGCAGCAAGTAAGATCTACCTCCCATTTAGTCACATCACTGTCTCCTCCCTCAGCTCCCTTTGCGTAGCAGGCTCAGGTCGGGCTAACAGGTTGCACCGTGCTAGTTAGCAACCTTATCTTCACTTTGTAATCCCACATAGCTTTAGGAGGCACGAACAACTTTGCAGAGTGTAATTGTGAATAGCCCGTGAGCTTAAGGGAGTGAGCTGTGGCATGGGCTTTTCAGGTCTTTGCACTTCCACCTGTGAAGTACGGAGAGGCACCTCTTCTTCTCAACTCCATGGAGCTGGAGGTGAATTTCAATGGAGATGCAACCACATAGGAAGCGTCTGCTTTCCCCTCAGTGAGTGGTAGGGCTAAAAATCAAAATCAATATTTTATGTGTTGCTTCTGCTTATTTAATCCAGCAGTTCGTCTTATGTTTTCAAGAAAAAATGAGAAGACTGGATTTAAAAAAAAAAAAAAAAAAAAGGCTATGAGCTTTTTTTTTCCTCCCACAAATATGTACAAAGTCCTTGGATGTTCCCATCAGTTTCTGGCCTTGTCTTTAAAGACATTAATATGCTTAAATACCTGGGAATTAGGTTTCAATTATCACAATCCCCCAGAGGTGTTTTTACTTTTTCTTCTTCATTATGCAAAGAACATGAAGCAAGATCAGGTTTTTATGAGCCCACCCACAAAGGCATCAAATATGCTGACTCTTAACAACAAATTTGGAATGGAGAACCTAGTCTTGGTGAATGTATTTTAATGTTAAAAAAGAAAAATGCCAAGAGGTCCTTTCGCTCTAATGGCACAACCACAGGGCAGTAACGAAAGTAACGTGTCCGCAAAAGGTCACTCCATACAATTTCCTCACCTGCCAGGGTTCAGGGTAGATCTAACTGTTCCTGCTGCCTTCTTTCATAAAAAAAAACTGGGGAAAAAAGAGATCTGGCAACTTCAGTTCCATCCTGTTCTCCAGGCATTAGCACGAGGTGGGCAGAAATGGCACCAGCCATCACTCACTACACCTCCCTGCTGCTGAAGACTGAGCTGGTTACGAGAACAATAATGCAAAAATCAACGGGTGCAGACCCGTAACAGGCAGTTAATACAATTATTAATAAATATAGCCATTTAGTAAAACCAGCCACTTATTTTGTTTACGCACTAGAAATTTTAGGCCTCCTCGGAAATTATCTTTCATCCTCTGGGAATGGAGTCTCATGGTTGGCTTCAAAGATGCTGGCACAAAGCGCAGACCTTTTGTTTAATTGCTTCTCTTTTGAAGCAGAATATTAAGTCAAATGAAATTGAATATGAAAGGGAGAGGCCATACTGAAGTCGATGGGAACAAACAAAGCTAACACAGACCATATCTGCCCCCTTCTCCTCATCTATAATGTTACTAAGGGAAGCATAAATTTCCCATTTAGCCTCTGCAAAATGCTCCAGCAGGAAAGAAAAAAATATGTTTTGGATGGAAAAAACTATACTTCCCCAAGTAAATTTTATTTCAGTTTCTTTTTTAACATACAACAATACCCACAGACTGTGTATCTAAGGCTGACACTCTCGGAAGTACTGGCACTGGAATAGCTCTCCTCCCATTGTCATGAAATCACCAATACCAAGTTAGACTAGGGCCATTTGGAAAAAAACCATGGGTCATGTTTTTAAAGAATCACAGTTTCTGCACAGCAGATGTGTGAAAATATGAATATACATATACATACATTTCCATGGATACATGTAAGTAAATACATACAAAAATGCACCAATTACCACACCTCTGTGGACACTAGGGGTTGGTTACCCACCCCCCCACCCCCCCACAATGACTCAGAACTTTTCCAGCATGCTACAATTTAGTTATTTGCATTCCCTCCATTAAAAAGAAACTGCCAAAGTGAGTACCTTGAACTGTGTTTTCGTTTGCTGATACAAATTATTATGCAAACAAAAGGGAACAACTACTCTGAGGACTGTACTTACGAACACCCTCTAAGTTGCTTATCTTTGACAAAGAAAACTTTACGGAGGCAGGGGGGAGAAAAAAAGGTTTCTTCTCCCTTTCCTGTAATAGCAAAATTTTCTACTTTTTTCTCAGACATTCAGGACATTGCTTACTTAAAGCTTCCAAAATTTAAATGAAACCACTGCATTGTCTTTATCCAGTTAAGTAAAGTAAACTATTATAGATCCTACAATGCTAGAGTGCAGAGAGACAGATTTTTTTTTAGTTGGAGTGCCCCGAAACTCCTCTTTAAAACGTTTGGGGCTGGATTTTTATTTAGCTTTTGAAGAACTTCTTTTCCTTCCTCTCCTAAATTCTTCACCTCAAATGAGTTATCGCAGGCTGGGATCTGATGGGTTGAGGGACACAACCATGTCCTTTTCTTTTGGCACCCGGAAGCGTGTGTCATTCACATGAAGGAGATAAACTGTGGCCCTAAAAAGGATGTGCAGTCTGGGATTAGACAGTTGGTAATGAGTCATTACGTGTAACATACAGTGGAACGCAGAGGCCACGCAGATCCAAACTGCCGCGTACGCTTAAGTAAAGAGACAAATGCTTTTTCTGGGCAAATACAGAAATTTATGCTGTTCCCTGCCACGGCAGACAGGGAATTCTCCAGGCAGGCATAGATCCATACTGTACTGTAAATTATGGCCTGCTATAAATGAAAAATGCTGATTTGGGGATTGTTCACTTTGTTATAATTTTCCAAGAGTAATATCCTGCAGGGAACAGCCAAGTTAATACAATGTTTCCACTCAAAAATTGGCAGCCTGAGCGCAGGCAATGGGGTGTATTTAATGAGAGTTTGCTTGCTGATAAAATGTTATTGCAGAACACGCAGGCTAGGAGAGCCTCTTATTTTCCATCCCTGGATGTAACCTTAGCCTAGCAAACCGGGTAACTAGCAATAGTTTTCTGGATTTGTAACACACCGTATATTTTTACTGTTTGAAACGTGTCCTGTAATTTATATGGTCTTTCAGCCATTAGAAGCGTACAGACGGTGTTTTGTCTGGTTTATTCCCAAAGGTAAGGGCTTTGAATCTGCCATGGATGCTACTCACACCAGTTACTTTCACGCTTGGCTCCAACGTGCCACGCAAGGCTCATCTGCTCCCTCTGAACGGGAGCGTAACTCACACAGCTAATCACCTCCGACACAAGTATTTGCTCGTCTTTCCTTAACCTTACTCACGGCTGGCTCGGTATTTTCTCCAAACTTCCAATTTCTGGCCCAGCAAGTGAATAATTTACAGTGAAATGTAAAACTACGGTAATGTACAAAACAAAAGCTGGGACTGAGCAACTGAACTGAAAAAAATCCAAAGTGTCAAAAAGCCCCCGCTGCTCTGTGGCGAGCATGGCAGGAAGGTAACAGATGTGTGCAGCCCTAAAACCATCCTCCCTGCCCCTCTCCCTACCCTACACCTACAGCGCTCAGCACTCCTTTCGCATCCATCAGCTTACATAAAGCTCACAAGCTGCCGAAGTCTCAGACTCGTGGAAACATACGGGGGGAAAAAAAACCCTCTATTTCACGCTACAACTCGGTGATCAGCATCATGCACAGATGAGGTTTCAACTTCTGCGACTGCTGCCAGATGACGAATCAGTGCATGAACACCGAGAGCTTGAAGGAAGAGGCCAAGTACCACAAGAGCCCTTTGGGCTGGGCACAGGAGGATGCACAGACGCACACCAACAAATGTTACAAGTCTTCCCCAGGGAACTTGAGAGCTAAACGCGACACAATTTGTATGGAGTGATAGTTTTGACATAATTTGTAGAGTATAGTTTTGCAACATAACTGGTTTACATCCAGTATTGTGCAGAGGAGGAAACAAAACCCCAAACACTGACTTGAGACTGCAGGCCAAGTGTTTGCTAGAAGCTACTAATAAACATGTGTGTGTGTGTGTCAGTATGTGCGTGTAACTCCACAGCTCCTTTCTCCACCCCCATATACAGTGCAGGGAATCTGCTAATACTTAAATGGTGGGGAAGGTCAAGGATTTATTGTGGGAAAGCTAACAGTAATTTTGCTGCCTCTCTGGAATACTGCAAACAGCCAAATCGCACAGCTTAAGAAAAATAAAAGTTACCCTTTAATTTAGGACTTTAAAGAAACCGTAGTTCTACTGGTCTTAGAATGAACCACTCGAGGGTACAGACCCACTGTATGTTTCCATAAACCAAGGGCAGCTAGTTATTCCGTCGTAAGCAAAGCTTCTTCTACAAAACGTGAAAAAAAGCTTTCCAAAGGTAGAACCTCCTTGGTTACAGGTCTGCCAAAACCCCAATAACCTTCCCCGCCTTTCCTAAGGATTCCTTCAACTTTCCTTAGTGCACCTCCAAAGAAGAGGTATGCAAACACTTTGGGGAGAGGCAGAAAGATCTCCTGAAGACACAGCACAGCACTGCGCTTGATCTGGAAGTATGGCTTCCCTGAACACCACGATTTTGCAGGAGAGATATGCTGTCTACACAAGCACCCATTTGCCTTTGGTTACACGCACACAACTTTGGGGAACACCCAAATGCTGCAACCGTTAAACGCCCCAAAAAGCAGACGGATGTATCTAAACTTGTATTCAATTTCTTGGCTGCAGGGCAGCATCTTGAAAGATGTTGTCTGACACCCCCCCCCTGCCCAGGCTGGGCCCAGGAGGAGAACAGCTCTCGGTCTTCGCTTTTGGGAGTACTTTTTTCCATGGAAGAAGGCAGCTAGTGGGAAAGACTCCCTGCGCTCAGGAGCTGCTGCGCATTGCAACACCCTTGTTTGGCAGAGGAGCCTGCGGCATCCCTGCAGCTGTCCTGGGCAGCGGCCAGGGGCTCTCGCTGAAGGTGCTTCATCCCGTGTCCAAGTCTTTTACGAGTCCCAGACTTGCATAAGAGGACCGATGCCAAGTTCAGTATGTTCTTGGTTTCACCACCTGCCTTTTTAAATTAATTTAATTTCATTCATAGTGGGATGAGAGACTACGAATAGCAAGGTGCGAAAGCTTCACTTGGTTTTGTTCATGTTCCTTGGTGTTTAGCTGGAGATGTTCACCCAACAGCCCAAGGCCTCAGTTGGTGCCAGTGGGGTGATGCAGACATTTGTCTGGTAGGAGCAGGAGACTAAAAGCATTAAAGTGCCAATCCCATGTAAAAAGCGTGGAGCACCTGGCCTGCGCAGTACTCTCCTGTGTTAAACTGCTGCTAAGTGCCATAAAAAGTGAGCGTCCCTACGTACTTCATCCCAAAGCCTCCCAGCAATTTGTTCCATTACCAAAGCTCAAAGCAGCTACTTTTCCCATCAGCTGCATTTTTTACCTCTGTGCACCACTTTTTCATTTGCCATAGATGCTCAGAAATCATGTACTTAGTGATTTTTTTGCTCTCCCTACCCTCAAGCCAAATGACAAAAAGCCCACTACAGAAAAAGTCAAGGGTGAAGACCCCATGTTAGGGCCTCCCTGTGTCTCCTTCTCAGACCTCACCACAAGCAGACCTTCTGCCGACTGGGTTCACCAAAGAAAATATTCAATGCTACCTAGGTCCCAGGCCCAAGAGATTTTCCTATGCATCATACAAATTTCTCATCCAACTAGCAACTTCTTGCCATGATGATCAGGAAAGTCAGTTAACAAGCATCCACCAAATTTCAGAAGAAACCCTGAGGTATGAACCAGCTAGGCTTTGATGGCGTATGACCATGTGCCCCATCCAAACAGCTCGATCTTAACCAGCACAGGAAATGGAGTGGACAAACTGTGCCAGCAGTTGAAAGGTTTTCTGAAAATCACTGCACTGAGAAGGAAAAAAAAAAAAATCCATTGCCAGCCTGCACAGTAGCATCAATACGTGACAGAAAGCAAGCACTTGGTTTCAAAGGGGTCATTAAGCCTTTAACTATCCACTTAACATGAATGCCACTAGCAATACTGGTCAAGTCAATGTTTGTGCATGATTACGCTTCAAATTTAGATGGGAAGCTGTTGTACATAACATGATCTGTGGAGACTTGTTTCTCTTTCTAATAGATTTAAATTGCCGATAAAACAGTACCCAGGACACAGATGCAAAATGAAGCTCAAAGAATAAACATTTTCTTGATCGTTTGTTTTCAAGACGCTATGAAGATCCAAGGGAATTTTGTCTCACCTGTCCAATGCAAGTAGTTAAAAAAAAATCAACAAAAAATAAATAAAAGTTATGAGGAGGAAGTGCCTTTTGAATCAAATCACATGAGGGACAGCTGTCACATGGCACTCTTCTCCACTCCTCACCCCAAAGAAAAGGGCCACAGGTACAAATACCCTGTGCCCATATAACTGCGGGCAATGAATTAACTGGTCTCTGCTGCCTGGGGAGAGAGCAAACCCAAACCCCTCAGCTATAAGCTGCTCTTCCTTCCTACGGAGCTTCGGTCCATGGGTGCAGATCAGCCCTGCGTGCCTTCAGCCACCTGAAAACTTCTGGCAAGGGCAATGGGCAAGTGGCTGGGCAAAGGCATACGCCTATCTTCCTTGGGAGAAAATAAAGCAAACACAACACGCCCAAGGTTGGCATTGGGTTTCTTTGCCAGGGAGAAGTCTCCACCCCCATTCTTCAGGGCTCCATCCGGCAACTTTGCAAGTATCCTTGTTACACATTAATTAAGGGAAAAAGTTGTTAGCACCTTTAGCAGGCTTCCCAGATATTGCAGGGCCAGTTTTTGCTTACAAACCCCTTTTGCCTTCAGAAATCATGTAAGATCTGCAAACCAACTATAGTCCTGAGATTTTGCCAATGTAGAAAAATACTAATTTCTCTTTTGATGCAAATAAGGTATGAACTCTTACGCCTCTATGGGATCAAACACTTTAAAAAAAAGAAAGCAAGAAAGGAGATGTAAATATCCCACCTGTTATCCTGGCATGCTGCAGAAAGTAGTGTCACTTCAAAACAAACAAACAAAAAAAACCCCACACAAAAAAACCACCCTCCCAAACACCCAAAATAGAACCCACTAATCCATGCAGGTGCCCCAAAACTATCCTCTTCAAACCTTTACCCACAGTTGAATTTGGATTGCAGCAAAAATCTAATTTATATTCAGCAGAAGAATTGCTGCTAATGCTGCAGATAAACCACAGTGCAGATTAATTCTCAATATTAATGAAAGCAGAATATCCCAAAGCTGTTAACTAACAAACATGCTGCACCGGCTAATGGCAGTTTGTAGACAACATGTAGTTCAAAGTTTAATAGATGTTTCCCCCCCCTTTTTGCTTTCTATTGCTCCATAACTTACAAACCCTGACAGACTTTGCAATAAAATGCTATTGATGGATAAATTAAGAAGACCCTAAGAAAGAGGTTATGCAAACCCTCACCTAAGCCGAGTTTTAACACGGTGAATCATGCCTAACCCAAACACAACCTCCCAGCTTATCAAGAAGACTCCAACCACTCCAGCCACCAAGCCCGGGGCCGAAGAACGAACACAGCAGCCAGGCCAGCACGCGAAGCAGCGAGCGGTGCCGGGAACTTCGGGCGGGCAGAGCCCTTCTTCCCCAACATCCCTGGAGATGGGCTCCCATGGGGGCTCCTCCCACCCAGCGGCAGCCCCCCCACAGTGCTTGACGGACACTTTTTAAGGCCCCAGCATTTACATCTTACTGTGGCTTCACCCGCTTTTTGTTTTATGGCTTAAGTAAATGCCTGGAGGGGGAAAAAAAAAGTAATTTCTTTAGCCCATGCACCCTGTATCAAAGCATGTAATTTCTTGATTACATACAGTTACTTGGGGTTGGGGGCAGGGCAGATTTTAGACCATATCAAATCTATATAACAGTGCAGACAGTTATAATACACAGATCCTGATTTTATAATCCTCTTTTGCCTATCTCATGGGAAATCCATTATTCTGATCTCTATACAGTAAGTCCAACCCACACAAACAAAACCAAAACCAACCCCCACTTCTCCCCAAAATCCAGAGCCTGCTGAAGATTTGATACTTGAGTTCAGGTAATTTTAGCTCCTCCTTGCTGTGTTGTTTTCTCAGCCATACTTCTTCCAGCACTTATTCTGAGAGACTAAACCAAAATCCCCTGCTTTACCTGAAACAGATTAATTACGATTTCCATGCAGAATGCTTTATTCCAGTTATATAGTGGTCTGAAATAAATACCCAAAACATCAAAAAGTAGTTTAAAGAGTACTGCATGGGACTTCTCTACAAGGGCTTGGATTCATAAAGTATAAAATTTTTTTCATTTTTTTTTCTTCCCCACAAGCCCTTTGCGCCAGGCAGCACAGACTGGGAGCAAACCCGAAAGACTTGCACCCCTACTTTTGAACACTGCTTTCCTGGCTGTAAACCCAGGTCTACTTTCAGTACTTCGGCAGGGCTGTGAAGGTTTCCCCGAGGGCAGAATGTGACCTCATGTTTTCATACCACTACTCTGCAGATCCTTACATCCCCCCCCCCCCCCCCCCATACCTGTGCACATAAAGGTACTGTTAGCTTTAGATAACAGCTGCCTGTGCAGCTGCCTGCTGCACAGGTAAATGTTTGCTATTCCTCCCTATAAATGAAACTATGCTATCAAACTAAAGACTTTTTACACGACTTTCAGAAGCTTCTGGTGTTTATACATAGCTAAAGCAAGCTCTCCTTAGCAAACCGCATTGCACACAATCAAGGAAACACAGCAAGGGAACACATGAATTTTAAACAAGAAGCATCAAATATTATAAATAAATTTGAGATACAGAGCCTACAAAATAACCTTCTAAGCCTTGGGAAGCTTCCTCCCCCTGACATCAGTCACTTGCTTTCACTTTGTGCATAGGTTGTGAGTTATGGTGAAAGCGTCATCTTCGGTTATCAACCCTAGCTACCACTATGTTCTTGCAGCGAGACCCTGAACTTCACGTACTGGAATAATCTCACTGCCTTCAATTTTGGATTTTAAAATAGACCGTCCCCTCAATGTCTCTGTGAGCAGACGACCAAATAAATTCCCTGCCTGGTTAAACCACTATGAACAGGGAACCCAGTTACTTTGCCACTGGGAATAGATAAACAGTCATCAGACTTCTAAGCTTTTCTGTGTCTCCGTCTCCAAAAGCATTTTTAATATACATCTAAAGCAGCTTTTTAAAAATCCTGCTAGTGCTGGAAAGCATTCCTCACATAACATCAAGTTTATCATCAGAGGTGGTGATTAATTAGAAATCAGGGAGACAGAGGTTGCATTTTTAAAGGTATATGTACATTTCTGAGATAAATCACTACCTGCCTAATTATTGGTGTACTGCATTCAAAACACTGAATGCATACAACAAAAGGTCTCTTAAAAATTTCTACTTTTGACTACAATGACTTTTTTTTGTTATGTTTCAGGCAAATTATCATACATGTTATATGTCCGAGCACCTTCACTAAAAATCTATTCATTTAATACAATACTGCAACACACATGGAAAATCTTTCACACACTGGAGCCGCCTGGCATATTAGTACCAGAACTAAACTGAGTTACTGAGGAGACCACCTTGGGGTGGTTCTCGGGGACCACCTTGCTCAGCTTTCCTTATCCTTTGGGTAGCACCGCAATGATGCCCCACGCAAAGTTTCCAGTCCCAGGATACAGGCACTGTCACTGCCTTTAGCTCAGTAAGCTTCAAAGTGCTTTTGGCATTTGTTGGAACAAAATGAACCGAGGCCGTAGGATGGTTATTGAGTATAAACCTGCTCCACCATCCTAAAGTACAAGTCACAATAAAGATACTTATCAAGGGAGACTATCTGTGAAGATCAGAATGGGATTACAAAGAAGGAATATCAGCACAAGCGCTGGAGTTTATACCGCAGTGAAGGTGTAAAAAGTAGAGGTTCAGAAATTGTCCAAAAGTGATCTTTAAGTGTTTGTGCCTACCTTACTCAATCTAGGAGGGGAAAGAGTCAGCTGCCGTCCAACCCACCACAGCTTTCACACAAAACATAAATTTTCACAGGTATTTTAACGGCACCCTGGCTTCACCAGGGCTTGGGTTCAGCTCTGAACATCCAGCTACAGCAGATGAGACAAACTTCTGTAATGCTCCCTCCTATGTCATCCACCAACTAAGTAAGGACCTTCATGTCAGAAAGAGAGAAAGGATGCAAGCCCCAGCACTGCCTGTCCTTAGGTGGGTCGTCAGGACCAGCCCCAGAGCAACCCAGGGAAAGCACAGTAACCCTGCAGGAGCAGAGACACCACTAAAGAGCTGCTCCCTCCAGCCCCGCGCACCATTTATCTCACAACCAGCAATAGAGCTCAACTGGTAAACGTTAGTAGAGGAGACTGAAATTCAGGCTGCAAAGCACAGGACTCATTTTTACACAGTTTTGGATTAGCATCTATGCAGATTTTTGTCCATATGGTGATTTCGAAACACTTTCAAAGACTAAAGATGCTGTCCAGAAATTCCTGTCAAGAGGAAAAGGAACCAGTATACATGCATAGCTTTTTTCTGGTTTTTATTTCAAGAATTAGAAAACTGCATTCGTGCTTTTATTTTGTGCAATCTGATGAAAACAGTAGCTGTGGCAAAAGAGTCAAGAGAACAGCAATCAATAATAATCTTGCAAACACAGTGCTACTGAGAGTAATGAGTAATTCCTCATAATCCCAAGTATGCTTTTTCTAAGCCCATAGTTTTATTAATACACAGCTACTCAGCTCTTTGTAGGAGTTGATAAGGATTAAGAATACAAAGAAATGTAGTAAATTCATTAGCATAGAAGGTCTTCCTATACCACAGTGTCTTAAAAAGAAAACTCCTAAATAGGATATTGACCTTACACAACTAGGTTTTGAATGATAAGGTACAGTCTTACTGAGTCCAGACCAGCTTAAAACCTTTCCAGGTCTTTCCTAGGTCTCTTGCCTCCCCTACAACAATTATATTTTATTGCATAGAAACATTTCTAATGTATCACTCTAAGGTTTAATAGACAGCAAAACATCATTATAGGCACACACCTCAACACTGTTTCCTTGCTATCAAATAGAAGTGATGCACAAATGTAATATGAAACTTTGTCCAAAATTCACACCCCATAAATCAAAACTTCTGATACTTCCAATTACTCATGACTTCCATTTCAATCATCTTCAGCAGCTCATTGTCGAGAAATGCCAAGTATCTGCCCTCGCCAGTCACACCCTACAAAAGTGTCGCCACTTGAGCCTCTCAAAACCATCACTCCTTTGAATGATATAATTTTTGTGCCCTGTAAAGCAAGGCTCTTGAATCTGTACAAACTCTAGGCCCACACACAACTCCAGTGATCTCAAACAGATCACACGTAGACTTGAAAGAACGCATCTGCCAAAGCAGCTTGCTGAATCAGAGCTATTGCTAATTATTTCCATTAACCACTTTTCGCAACTTCCGAACAAACTCATGCCCTCCTTTGACTGCAGCATTCAGCAAGTGTTAAATCCCTACTCTCACTTTAGTTACATGCACTTTAAAAATCTGTCTAATGTACTTTTATAAGTGCTACATAGACAGGAGCTGCTTCAGTACCGGGTGGTATAGCAGTTGCTGTGGTAACACCATTTTTTTCCTTAAGTATAAAGCAAGAGTGCCAGAGGCCTCTATAAACTAAGAACTGCACATTAACCTATCGTCTCAGGACTATAGTAAATAATTCATTTTATTTCAGAGGGAGGGAGATACGTATATACATACAAACACGCTTCTTTGCAAGAGTTTTGGGTCCAACACATCCAGTGTGCAGGTGAAATACCACTCAATTCAATGAAGTTCATTCCAGCAAGTTTAGAGATATTTGCTTTTTGCTAAACCATCAGACCATCGCTTTGGCTGGCAAAAACCAGTGCTGAAGCCACATGACTTTACATGGCCTAAAGAATTCACCTATCATATTCCCATCCAACAATATATCTAGAAACATTCTTTTAGGAAAAGAAAGTGGAAGGACAATTACCAGAACACGTACTTACTAGACTTACTTTTAAGCATACCCAGTCAAAAGACTTATTTCAAGTTACAACACTGACACCACAATACCTTGTGATGTGATTATAATTTATAATACCTTCTGTTTCAAGAGAATTACTTTCTGGCGTAGCCTTCATATAACACAGTGTGATATTCTACATCAGTTTTTCCCTTTAAACTAGATGAGAAGAGTTTTCTTAGGCAAATAAAGTCATAAAAAAAACCTGATCCTGCAGTCCTGGCAGGCAGAATATCCATAGACTTCAAAGGAATATTATTGCCTAAGGTTCGCTGGATTGAGCCTCAATAGAAAATGCGTGTCCCTGCTGCAGCGTTACTGTAATTGAGAAGCAAGAGTTCCAGATTTTCTTCTTTCTTCTCCAGCTCTCCATAATTTTACCTTTTCCATAAACTCCCCTGCATGCAGCTGCAGTGCTTTTCTCCAAAGTTGCACGTTCTGAAGCTGAGGAGCCTGACTCAATTTGAGGTCCTCCTTGAATTCCACTTTACCACTCGCTGCCAAATACATCAGGAAGGTGGAGATGGAGCAAGCAATTTTACCGCAGCTAGTGGGCCAGTCAAGATCATTAGTTTAAGGATTAAATTTTTATGGGGTAAAGTGCTCCTGAAGCTGCATAGGTGGAGATTGGAGAATATATTCCCCCAGGATACATTCCTACCTCTACCGCCACCCCCTAAAGTAAATTAAGCAAATAAACGTGGGCATGTGGCAAATCTAGGAGGACAGACTCTGTCTATTTAGCAATAGGTACATTTCTGTTCCCCTCCTCCCTAGAGTATAGAAATGAAACTCCACCTACAGGTAGGTAAGGCAGCTCCTCCTTCGCACGGCATGCTGCAGAGGTGGAAAGTCCACGTTCAACTCTTCATTACGCTTTGTATTATCAATGCCACTGCATTAAGTATGCTGAATATCACCAACAATATCAGAGCCGGAGCATTTCACCGCTTGACTAAACTAATGACATATAGAGTATTTTCCTGCTCTCATCACTGTATTATCAGTGCAGTCGAACAGACAGCTACATTGCTTAATGCCCTGTTAAATACTCTGTGCTATTTATTTTCTTGCAAGAGAACTTCTTTCTCTTCCCGCTTTGGATTATAGCCCATTTTGCCTCACATTGGTTAAATAATAAATTATCGGTCAAAATCACATGGATGGGATGAAGGGGGGGAAAAAGAAAAGTTAGGAAGTCAGTAGCTGTAAACATACATTGACGTAGCTTGTAAGTTATGGACAAAATTTAAGTGCTTCTGCATTTTTTTAGAATGGCATATTAAAGTATATGAAATATGCTTTTTCAATGTTCACATTCCACTAACTGTTATGCCCCCCCAAAAAAAACCCCAACATAGAGAAAACTAACAACAAAATAGAACTATAGTCGACTTTTTAGCTATTTTTCAATTTGAGACAAAACCCACAATGCCACTTCCTATTTCTGCTGACCTAGCGAGCGCTTGGCAGAGGTAATGGAAAGGCACCTATTCTCCACACCCGGGACCACTACTTCAGGTGTAAACCCACCCCGGCCCAACCCAGGTGAGAGAGCTCTCGGCAGTTACAGCAATTGTGGATCTGACCCATTAATTGTCATTATTTATTGGGGTTTTTTTGAGTTATTACACCTTCAGAGTGAAAGTCTTATTTTATATAATTACATAAACACAGCTGATGGTAGCAATTTATTCCAGGGGCTGAAGACGTTCATTGGCAATCTAACAATGGAGGGAATTATTGCTGACAATTTTACAAAAGCTTTTATCAAAGTTTATGGGCCATTAAGCCCAACAGTGCGATTACCAGTACGGTATCATCACTCTCAATAGTACAGTGTTGGCCCAGAATAATCCATTTTCTACTCCTGTCTATTATAACTAGTCTGTTTACTCATAAGTCATATGTTTGCTATTTCTGAAATGATCCAAGTCTTTGAAACAGTATTTAAGTTTAATTCACAGACAGGATCCAATTGGTACCCTATTAAACCAAGAGAAAATAGCCTGAGTCCCTTTTGAGTGCCCACAACTAATTCAGATTTTCTCTTCATATAATGAAATACACAATACAGATGTTACCTGAACATACAAACACACATGTATTAAATTCCGTGATACACAGAGGCAGCTCTGAGAAACAGGCAATACAATAAAAAAGGAAATATTTCTCTCTAAAATCTCAA
This sequence comes from Balearica regulorum gibbericeps, assembly GCF_011004875.1. NCBI lineage: Eukaryota > Metazoa > Chordata > Aves > Gruiformes > Gruidae > Balearica > Balearica regulorum. The sequence continues at coordinate 110,194,998 of NC_046185.1, read as the reverse complement.
AGAATTCAGTTCTTGACCTGAGCTTGGCATTGGCACCTTCCATGTGCTATGCTATCAGGAATTAATTTGGTTCACAGTGACTAATGACCAGACACAAAAGAAACAGAGAAAGTGTTAATTAGCTGTTTTTACTCTTAATTCACTGAATACTATGCACTCATTGATGCAAACCAGACTGCTGCCCTTCAAATCAAGACGACCCTCATTTAGAAAAAGGGTCTGTTCTTCCTTTCTTGCGCTTGACAAATCTTTTAAGTGTCAGGGAAAATTATCCACACATACTGATGGGAGCATCTTACACACTGATGAACACAAACTTCCATGGTGCTGGATTAGTTCATCTACCATAGAAAACTGTGATAAAGTGATGCTGCCTAGGGGATCTGCCTCATTAAGGAGGGAAAGAGAGAACAAGAGCAGCTCTGAAATAATAAAATCATTAACAAGAGCACCTTGAAGAGCTTATTAGGTAGGAAACAGACTGACAATGCCATTGCTCAATACTTAATTACTTTTTGAAGACCAGATGGAAATGAGACAGCATTTCAATGATAATCCTTTCAAATCCCAGACAAAAAGAAAAATATCAAATGGATCCAGTAATTGGACATATATCCTAACACAGATGTTTTAAGAAATGAGCAGATCCTACCAGATAACTGAAGATGCTGAAGTTTTGACTTCACCTCCTACTGCAGATATCCTCATTGCAAGTGATCAAATTAGGAATTATAAATGGAAGGGATCACATTTTTCCTTTTACACCAAATAAAGACTGCTGCAACTCAACTACTTTTCCTCCTTTCCAGATACGTGGAAGCCAAGTACACAACAAACATGACTTGCATGTTTCCCTTTCCAGATCTGCAGTGAAATACTTATCCTTGCTCCCGCTCCCAGAGACTGAACTTCTGCCATTAATTTTGAGGAAGCAATAACGGCATCAACATCTACCTAGATGCTACAACCACGACAATAAAGGCAAAGCATGGAGCTGATGCCACCTTGCAAGCCTCATGCACTTCATTCTGTCTACTGCACAAAGACACCAGCTCAATTCTAATGTTGGCTTTTCTCTGCTACACGAGTGAAACTTTAAATGGAAGGCTGTGCTCTGTCCCCAACATGTACAAGTACACAAGGACCAGCTAGAGAGGTTTTCATTAGAAAGCCAAACACTAAATGGTCCATTTGTATGAGTGATCAATGCCCCATCAGCTACTGTGCCTCAGTAAGGACAATCTCACTGCGAGCGATCAGATACCAGTCAAAATTCAAATACTGAACCTGAAGAGGGAAAGACACTCTTCATGGGCATAATTCATCTTCTGCTCACAGTACCGCAGGTCTCCACTGAAAAGACATGGATCAGTACCTGAGGGAGGGGAGATGTGGCTGTTATTAGCTTTTCTGACAGCTTGTTTTTCAGGGAGTGACTTCTCTCCCTTAGTCTGGCTCTGAAAACAAAGTCACACTTCCACCACTTCCCAGCTCTCGGCAAACACCAAGGATCCCGTGTCCTACATACTGCTCTGCGGTGCAAAACCCATGTTCATGAGGAGACCTAACAGCTTCAATTATGGTCTAGCTCTGACAAAGCTTCCAGAGTCAGGATTTTGCCGACTAACACTTCTGTTTCCAAAAAAATTGTTTGTTTTGTTCCAGTTTCATCATTTTTTTGCTTGGGTTTTCTGTTTGTTTCTAGGAAGGAGGGTGTAGGCATGGCCTCGGTGCAAAACTAGTCTGAAGAGCAGCACAAAAAATTGAATCCTGTTCAACAAGTGAGAATGTCAAGTTTCTATTCATGAGAAAATAAGCTGCAATAAAAATGGAGAGGAAAAAACACTCTACACACGTAACAGCTTTTGACTAAAGGCCTTTTCTGTCCGGTGGTTCCCAACATCGTGCCAACCAGTGATGGGCTCTCACTCAAAGACTTGAGGACATCTCCCCCTGCTTTATTTATGGGGGTGTGTGGGGGGGGAGGTTTCCTTGTCTTCACATGCCCAGGAGATGATCTCCGTACCTTCAGATTTAATGCATTAGAAGCAAGCTTGTCAAACATTAGTCATATCTGTTCTTACCACAGCTTTCCTTTCCCAATAATTAAAGGGAATGAAGAAGGATTCCCCCCCCCCCCAGCTTCCAAAGTCATAGTTTGTGCAAAGTTCACCACCAATGCCTTCAGGTAGGAGAACCAGTAACTTTCACTTGCAGAAGAAACTGTGATCACATATGCAAACCAGTATTTTTGTCTGGCACTGAAGATCTGCTATCTTCATTATTTTGAAAGGCTGTTTTATCAAATAGGTATCCTTAGTTTCTTACAGATCTTTTACGTTACATTGAGTGAAAAAGTTGGAAAGAAACACGATACCAAAATTTTCTCCCAAATAAAACAGATGATCATCTGGCCAGCAGGTCCCCAAATCTTATCTATTCTCCATATCCCCAAAGTGCACCATCAGCCAGAGCTGCTTATTGCCTTTGAAAGCTCAGGATGTATTTTCTTAAATTAATCAACGCTGCTTTGTACATGGTATAACCAGTTATGACAGAGTAGTAAAGTGACCATATTTTTTCTTTCACAACACCAAAACCACATAAGCTTTTTCAATTGCATAATACAACTACTTAAAATTAAGACAAACTACAAAATAACATTAGGAAACAGAGGCCAAGACGACCTTTCCTTCCCTGTCTTGTACACTGAATTACAATGCTCTCGTCACAAGTCCAAACGCAACAGCAGAAGTTGGAGGTGAACCGTGAAACACGTCCCCTTGGAAACACCAGCGATAATGTGCAATCCATGAGCACATCTGAGAAAAGCAGTTTTCTGCATCTCTGGTTATGGCACATCCATTGGAGTTGATGGTCCAGGAAGACATGAAGGAAAGCTAAGACTGCAGCAAATTGCAAATGTTTGGGAAGCACCTGCTTATTAATTACCCACTACAATTAAAGAAAACGGAGATGCACTTGGCAAGGTGACTCCTTTTCCCTGTTAAGTATCTGCTTGTGGAAAATTAATAAGAAAACATAAGTGTTGAAGATACAGCACAATGCCACCTGTACAAAACAAATGTGTATCTCATTTTAATGTAAGCTTTGGTTAAGTGGCTTGTGTTGAAATGCCACCTAGCATTCCAAGTGTAACCCAACTTAATCATATCTATTGAAAACCACATAATAAATAACATGAAATATGCAGCATGCCATCCTAATTGCCGAGGTTGTCTCATTTACTAGAAGTCATTTATTTATTCAAATGACTTGAACTACGTGATTCAATCTGAATCATGGGAACTAGTTACTGATTTGTGCAAACAGCCTCTCACTTCTTTGCTAAAGGCATTGTTGAAATAACTGATCCAACTGCTAAAACAAGCTTCTTCCTTGAACCCTGCCTCCTTCCTTAGTCTTACCTCTCGAGTGAACTTCAGAAAACAAGATTGTTCTACAAAAACATTTTTGAATGTGAGAATTTTATTTTTTAAAAACAAACCTCAATTAATTGCGTGCAATGAAAAAATTGTATTTCCGAGATGACAGAATTGCTTAGCAATAGGGAACTGCACATGCAGTCATAATTGCACTTTGCAGAATTTAAGTACACAGCTCAAGAAGAAATGTTTACCGCCTCAGACGTGAATCAAATTCGACTTTCAGAAGTGCACGTATGTCTCCTGGGTCTTAACAGGGGGTGTGAATACATATCCACAGGTAGAAGCAGCTATAGTCTTTTTGGTTTGGTTTTTTGGCGTTTTTTGTTTTGTTTTGTTTTCTTTAATTTAGGCCCTGCAAAATATGAAAACTGCCATCACAACTGTGCTGCAGCTATGTAGAAAGCATAATTTAGGAAACAATTCAGACTTTACATCTGCTTACAGCCAACCTTGATTTGGAGCTACTGCCTCATGCAGCTGTTATTCCAGGAGGTGCTGGGGCTCCCCCCGGGGCAGCGGAGCAAGGGGCCAGGCATGCTGAGCCCTACCGCAGGTGGACAACGAGCACGCTCCGGTCGCAAGGAGCCAAGCTAGATGCATGTCATGTAGGTCACCTCATCCCGGGCTCTGGCCAGCCTCCATCAAGCGACATGTCCCCAGGGAAGGACACACAGAAAGGCCTTCGGGAAAGACGGGAATGATGCTCTGCACGAGCCATCATTTCAAGGCTTCTGAATAAGGTGTTGGTTACCTTCAACTCCAGGCAGTGTTTATCATTGGCTTGGGCATGGGGCAAGAGAGGCCAAAATCCTAGCAGGCAACTTCACCAGCAGCCAGCTGTGTTGCCTCAGGCAACCATTCAAAGCCTCTGTGGCTCTGGACAGGCAAAATACTACTTTTCCCCAGCTAGAAGAAGTGTTGCGCGAGCTCATAGTGCCCCAGTGCCAAAAGCGGCTGATTTCCAAGGCTCTTCTGGTTATCTTCATATTTACTGTTGAATCTGGTGACGGGAAGGCAGGGATCATGCCACTGCATTTTGATTACCAAACGCACACAAACCCCGTTCCCACAAGCTGATAATTTTCTTCTTGTAAAAGCCAGAGCTAAAATACTACTATCCTGTCATCAAGACTGCTGGTTTATATCTTCCCCTCCTTCCTTCCACATTTTCCCCAGGAAACGTCCTGCCTGACACGGTCCTTGCCGACTCACCCAGCCTTGCTGGCCCCAGAGCCCCAGGAGGAGCCGTCTACCCTGGCAGAGCGGTTCTGGTAAAACCGCCTTTGCTGGTCCTACCTTTTTTTTTTTTGTTTTGTTTTGTTTTGTTTTGTTTGGGATGGAGGGGGCTGGCAAACCCACTGCTTTTCCAGGGAGCCAGAGGGTACACCTGGGGAGGCTACCCACCCTTCGCGCAGCACCTTTGCAAGGTAAAGGAACCACAGAGCAGTAACCACTAGACGGAGAAGGCTTTTAACCCACACAGCAGCACTGCCGGCCCTTGGGGCATTGCTACTGCTCGGCAGCTTTCACCCCGCCTGCCCAAAGCCCCAGCCTGCCTGCTTGTGCACCTCCAGCCAGGAGGTTGCGAGCCTCCAGCTCCTCCTCCGGCCAGAGGTTAGCAAGGTATGGTGAAGGCACCAAACATATGTAGGCCAGGGAGGTAATGGACACCAAGTTTTTTTCTTTTTTTTTTTTTAATTACTTATTTATATATTTTTTAAAATTTCATTATTTTTATTTCATTATTATTATTTCATTATTATTTTTGTTTCATTTGATGAAAATGGAAAAAAAGTGATCACAAACATTTTGGACTGCATTTATCTCTCTACTTAATGTTCACCCAGATCGGAGCAGAACTATTTATATGTATATAAATGACAGTTTACCCCACCCCCAAAACCTTAAGTTTTTCAGAGGGAGGAAGAAGCGAACTGAAGTTAGCTCATTAATTTGAGCCAAACTCAGCAAACACGCCTCGGCCAGAAAAATGAGTGGGAGGGAGGCATAAGAAAATCAAGTGGTGTTCTAGTATTTTCAAAATAAACCTGCAAATTTTCATTTCAAACAGCATTTCATTTTCCTTCTTACCTAACTTAAAAGAAAAGAAATGGTCTCAAGTCAAATTTAGTCTACCAGATTATCTTAAACTAGGGGGGGTTTGTTGGTGTTTTGTTGTTGGGTTGTTGGTTTTCTTCCCTTCACTAGAACCACCCTGACATATTTGTTTTAGTTTGACTGGAAGTTAATCTTTTTTTCCAGGTTGGTTTTTTTTTTTTCCTCTTCAACCACTGAAACAAACAAAACCCACCCCTGATTTGATGCACCTTAATAGTACGACATGCATGCGAACACGTAGATGTTTACTTTCATGTACACAGATGTGCTGGGCAGGAGAAGGCACGCTGGCAGGAGGAGGAACCTTGCATAGACCTGTCAACAGGCAAAACTCATTTTGCATTAAAACTTCAAAACGAAAGCTCACACGCCTTTACAGGCTATATAAATCCAGCGCTGCTCTCTCCTAGCAATGCCTTCTGTTCTTTAAAAAAAAAAAATTTTTAAAGGTGCAGTGTGGTAACAAGTGTACTTCTTAGCTCAACAGCCAACCCACATGGCCTCCTCTTTTCACTATGGTCATCAGAAAGTTTTCCTGTTCAAACACACAATCTCACAAGTGGGTTTCTCACGCTTCTTCCCTGTGAGCATCCCTCAATAACATTATTAAGCACAGGGAGCACAAGACCCACACCTAAATATTCTCCCTATAAGACAAACTACAAAGGCACGTCATAGTTCTTAATAAATAACAATCTTGTTTCAGCAGGAATAGATGTTTATTTTGGTACAACTTCTCTGTACAGAGGAGTACTTCTTTTTTTTTCACATTTAGTTTAGGAATGACTTCTGCTGCACATATTCGTGCCAAATGTTCTATAACTATTTCTGAAGAAAAAAAAAAATACACTATTACTCAATACTGTTAGGTCAGCAGAATTCAGCTCTAAAAAAGAAGTATTACAGTCCCATTTGCTGTAATTGGAAGCCAAGAAGTAGCACATCAAAAACCAGAATGGGCAGGAACGATACTGGATCTCATACTGCACCTACTAATAAAGCGTTCCTGGAAGGGAAGGGGCACAGAAGAAGGTCAAATCGATATATTTTTAACAGGGTCAGCGTGTACTGCTCCGAGCTGAATGACTGTCAGAGTCCACAAAACATCAAGCCGTAGATTCCCGTGCTGCATACCATTAACTCCTGGCAAAAAAAAAAAAAAAATTCACCTGAACACTTTCTACCCCCACCTACACGACGCTGATAAATCCGTAGTGCTGGCTCCCCACGTCCTCACACGTTTCACGAGCTCTCCAGAGCCAACAGGTATGAACGGAGTGGTCCTCAGGAGCGGAGGACTTCTGAAGAGTCGGATCCAAGGCAGCTTTTCCATCAGCCTCATTCAAAGGATGCATCCCAGAGGTGAGGGCCCATCTGCTAATCCTTCGTCGTTATCCCCGCTCTCCTGCTGTACCCCTTAGCTCCATGAAGCAGCAGCTCCCGCTCAGTCATTGTCCCCAGCACAGGAGCTGGCTGAAGCGCTGCTTAGGCTTCAGAGAGGCAAATTCTGCGCTAACTTCACCAGCCGCACCTCGGGCAAGACGTGTTGCTCAAGCTAAGCTCGAGGCGAGAGCAAGGCAGGTGACTATCCCCTCACAGCAATAACTGTTGCTTCAGTATTCATCGGAGGCTATGCACCTTCTACAACTGCTACAGAGCAAATCCGGGAAATGAAAAATGAGAACATGCCTTCCACTGAGGAGGAAATAAAAGCTCCGCTGCCTTTCCTAATAACTTTCCCTTTCTGCTAAAACTAGCAAAATCCTAGCTGGATTAAGTGCGATTCCTGTGCCAGCTGAGCCCCGACTGACAGAATTGCATTTTTCCCTAGTAGGTGTGCGATGAGAGCAGTATAGCAGAATGGAGTTTGGAGAAATTATAAACACAAATAGAAGACGCCTAATGCAATTCACACATTTCTAAAATAACAATTGCTCTAGCTAGCAGGTCATCTTTTTACAGAATAAGATCTCGCCCCCATTTTGAATAGTCTAAATTAAAAAGGTTTCTCGGCTGGGTCACCCCACCAAGTGCTCCTATTTTAGGCCATCCAGAGGATGCTTTTGTGGGTACAGGCAATCCTGGGTCCCCCAATAAAGTTCTCCAAGACAAAGCACTTATCTGACAGTACAACCACGTTTGCATTACACAAGCACTTTTGGAGTACAGATCCGAGTCTAACTCGAGATTTGACACGAGTTCTCATACCTGTAAACACCAACGCTTATAACATAACGTGCTGACAACTGATTTCAAATGTACATTAGTTCTTTCTGGGATACTCACATACGCAGGGCAACTGTACCCCCGATGCACACATGCTTGGACTAATCCAGAAGTTTGTGGCAGTATCAACAGTTTCTACGCAAAACCATTGCATGCCATCCTCCCTAAAATTAAGTAAACCTTTCACTAGACTTGTTTCTGAAGAGCTATTAAGCAAGGACAGATTGTGCTCAAGGAAGATAAGGACACCTTCTGAAGGAACTGGTTTGGCTAGTCAGCTATCTTGCTGCTAAAGCTAGCATATCCCAGTGATTTCAGTGATACATGGATCCCCGAATGCAAAAGTCAGCCCTGAGGACCATATTGGCATCGTGCGACACTCCCTCAAAGTCTCTCTCTATAAATTAACAAATAAATTAAAATGGACTACCCTGATTGTAAAGTCTCCAGGGCATTGATCTTGATTTCTTATTTATCTCTTATTTAATATGCTCTTGATGCAAGAAGTAACACATTTGTATTTACTACTATCACTTCTGTGTGTAGTTTGGTCACCACGCACACAGGCTTTTCTGAGAGGTCATCTCTTTTGTGACATTTTACACATAGTCACCCTATTTTGCAGGCTGCTCGAATTAAGGGGGTGACTGCTGGCACTTTACCTTCCCGTCCCTGCTCATCAGAAATTGCTCTTAATGATAGGAAGATTTGGATGTTGTTCTTAATTATTCACACATTGAAGCACTGGAGTAAGAGCCACTCTATAGTCAAGACTACTTATTTAATTACATTATTTCACCAAATTGGATTGTATCAGTATCTAAATTCCCGTATGTCTAACTGCATTAACTGCCAAGGCTGCACAGATTTCTTTTAGTTTCCAAATCCAAAAAAGTTCCAAATCCAAAAAAGTTCTCCCTTTACCAAGGAGAAAAAAAAAAAAATAAATGGGTGCATAGACAAGACCTTAAATAATAAACAAATACCTACACACACACATACGCTCCTGTCTCCGCATAAATTCAGGAATGACACAAGGGAGTACCAGCAACCCGGGTACTGTAACAGGAGCATGAGACATCCTTCACCTGCGACTGAGTGCCTGGCACCAGGCAGGCAGAGGACACTGCCGACTCCTCAGCCAAGCTGCAGATGCACGGGCAGCTGCCCGCTTCTGGGAGGCCCCCAGGCTCGCTCCCACGACAGCCCCCACCAGCAGGCACATTTCACAGGGAACCCCACTGCGAGATCTGTGCTCCCATGGAGCAGTGGCCAGGTTACACCAGAGGGCATCTGAAAAGGCACTGGATGCCTGTGCGTAACCGATCAAGCCGTACACAATCCACAAAGATTAGTCCACTTGTATACATCTGTCACAAGTAAGTATGGAATAATACACAGTGCAGAAACTACAAGACAATGTAAAGGGCAGCAACAAGTAATAGCAGTACACACGTAGCCCACAAGTAAACACTGCATAGGATATTAGATGGAGCTTTTTCATTTCATGTGAAAATGACTACTTCCACATCCTTAAAGAACTTAGTCTTACATGGCTTTCTGGAAAACAAAGGAAAACTATCAGGTACGGACGGCCATCGCAGCCAACTTCTGCAGCCACCAAGATGCCCAGCATGCTTGCATGCACGCTCCCAGTGCTGAGTGGCACGCTCCCATCCCACAACGGCTGCAGCTACAGATCAAAACTAGTGATATAAAACCAACATATAACAACAAAAAGCAGTTTGCTTAACTGTAGTGCTGTCATGGAGCACTGACACACAAAACAGATATGGGTCAAATGCATCCTGCGTATGTGGTGTGCCTGCTGTCACAGGTACTTATCTCAGGTACCACCAAGCAAGCCGTCCAGGGTACATTACAGGAAATCCGGATTAGTCCCATTGTGGTTAATCTGGGTCAACATCAGAGCAAGAAGATGGAGACAGAGGTGGGTATCAATCCCTGTGAGTGTACTTCAGTTTCCAGCAACGCTGTTTGGTTCTGAATATGCACAGTTAGGGGTTTTTTTTGGATTCTTATTGACTACAATGTTATAACTAAACCAGTTTTCTCTCATCCATATTCAAAGAACTCATTCTAAAATTTTGAGAAAGGACACAATTGTATTTAAATTTCCATTCAAACATTACATTAATCAGATTTTATAGGTTGATTCTGATATTCTTTTAACAAAAACAACATTTGCCCAGGTATTCTTTTTTTTTTTTTTTTTTGAAACATGTCCTCTTTTTGCTAATATACAAATCAGGTTGAAATTTTTAAAAGTGTAATTTCATATGCAGTTTAAACTTCTAAAATCTACAGAATTCAGCCTTAAAACTCAAGAGTGTGTTGCATATTAGGGCACATTTACTTCCAGAATTACTCCGAATTCTGATACTGGGTCCTGTCACTTGACCAAGGAGGCAGGTTCTCAACATACACCGATGCTCTCTTATCTGCTGGACCTGTCACTTCAAACCAGTACCTCACAATTCTCAAATGCCGCTTCATTTTGTACCCAGACTTACATTCTTGCTTATCCTCAAGTATGGGGAGAAACTAATAAAGACCAATCAACCAATTCACACTTCCCGAAGAAATTCTTCAACCTTCACCTCTGCCACTGAGGCTCCAGCTCTCCTCAGAGGAACAGTTACTTGCTGACAGAACATACCGAGAATAATCTGCGGGGTTTATCACTTAGCTGTTGATTATTAAGTAATCCTCAAATAACTGGCACCTTCCTAAGTTTATGAGACACAGAATTAAACAGTATAAACAAGGTATTTCTCCTCACACTTTATATATTCTACAGGGCATGTGCACCTGAGACTACATCTCAAAAGACTTTTAACACAAGCACAGCAGATGGAGTCACCTTGCTTCTCATCATTTTCAAGGGGGGGGAGGGGGGGGGTAGAAAAAGAAAACCAGGAAAGAAAAACTGCCCATGTTACATCAACAACAGGTAGGAACTTGATTTCTGGAACAAGAGAATCTCTCCACTTTTTGAAGGTTGTGCAACTAGTTCTTTTGGACGGGGTGTTTCTCCCTTTCAGGGCAGTTTTACTGTTTACACTCACGAAAGACTAACTCAAATGCTTTAAGCCATGCATCACTCCTTCTAAAAACTGTTAGTTCTCTTCTCCCGCTTTTTCTTTACAAAGAAAGAAAGACTGGGAAAAAAAAAAAAAAAGCCAAACCAAACCACCCAAATCTGCATTTTTTTTTTTCCCCTAGCTGGCAGATTTCCAAGATAAAGAGGACTGCACTCTGCCTGGAACTGCAGCCGGGGCCTGCTCTCCAAACTCACAACAGAGACCACCACACACAGAGAAAAAGCGACGGATCTGACCAGCCAGAAACGTTTTCTCACTCTCTAAACCAGTTTCTCAAAAAAAAAAAAAAAAAACCCAAAAAAACAAAAAACACAAACCCAAAACCACCAACCCAAAACCACCAGCACCACCAGACAACCCGAGCCGGAGGCGCCCGCTCCGCGCCGTTCCCACGCACGGCCGTGCCGGGCGGTCACTGCCAGGGGTGACAGCGCCGGCAGAGTCGGGACAACGGCTTCTTCATGCTGGGTCACGCAGGGATAAATCGCTCCTCTTTTCAATAACCGGGGAACCAGAACCCACATGAAGAAGTTTCCCTTCTTTCCGCGTCCCCCCGCCCCCTTCCCAGGTGTATACTTTTTTTAAAAAAATCTTTTTTTTTTTTTTTTTTAACACCACAAGCGGAGGTGTCCGGGTCAGGGCGACAGACCGGTGTTACCGGAGCGGCGCTTACTCGGGAGCTACGCGGCTTTTCCCCGCCGCTCTCCGCGCCGCCACCGCGGTGGTGCCGGCAGCGGCGGTGCGGGACGGGGGCGGCCGCGGCGGGGCTGAGCCCGCTGCCCGGCCAGGGAGAGCGCTCCGGGGAGCGATTGGGCAACGCGGGAACGGTGGGAGAGAAGAAAAAAGATACACGAAAGGAGAGAAGCACAACCGATGCGTTAAGGCATATTCCCTTTTATTTCCTCCACCCCCACAAAAGAAAATAAGCCTAGAATCAGGAAGTCAGAGCTCCGCGATCGCTACTATAGGTTTGGTTTCGTTCCCTTTTCTCCTCTTTCCCTGTTTTGTTTTTGTTGTTGTTGTTGTTGTTTTTTTAAGGAAAGTAGTATTTGGGACTTTCCCTCCGCCGCTCCCCACGGCAGGCCGCGGCGCGGGGCCGTCCGCAGCCCCGGCTCCCGCGGTCCCACGGGGCGCAGCCGGCAAAGCGGCGGCGGGACCCCCGCGCCCCCCCCTTACCTTTCTTTTCCTCCACGGCGGAGCAAAGACCGACGCACCCCAGGAGCAGCACCAGGACAGCGGCCCCGCGGGGCCCGGCGGCGAGGGGGCTGCGGCCGCCCATGCTGGGGGACCGCCGCTCCCTCGGAGGGGTTGGGGAGGTCGGATGGGACGGACGCACGGAGGTTTCAGCGGAGCCGGTCCTCTGCTCTTCTCCCGCGGCCACGATCAGCTCCTCTCCGCCGCTCTGCCCTGCGAGGCTCCGCGCAGCATGCTGGAGGGCGGCCGTCGAGGGCTGCGCGCACACGTGCGTGCCCCGCTGCGGGCGGGCTGCTGCTGCCTTCCTCCTCCTCCTCCTCCTCCTCCTCCTCCTCCTCCTCCCTCTGCTCCCCCTGCTGCAGGCGGCGGCGGGTGCGCAGGGGCTTGCGGAGCGGCTGGAGCCGGCTGCGGGACGGGGCGCGCCCGGCTGCGCTCTCCGCCCGGCCGCGGAGCGCAGGGGCTCCCTCTGGGGACGCTGAGGAGGAGGAGGATTGGGCGGGAGCAAGGACGAGGAGGGAGGAGAAAGCCGTGGCGCCTTCCCCGCTCAGGTGGGGAAGGGGCAGACCTGCCACCTGTCCCGGGATGTAGGCTGAGAGGAGAGATGGGTGGGGACAGGGTAGTTTAGCCGCCCCTCCACGCTCGGGAGGGTGAGGGGGATGTCCTGCTTCTCGGTGGCTTGTGTCTGGCAGCTGCCAAAGGCACGAACACGCATTTGCGCCGCTACTCGCAAAAAAGCAGCGTGGCCCTGGCACAGCTCCCCCCCCCCCCCCCCCCCCGTGTCCCCTCCCGGGGAGAGGCCGGACCCCCACGGAGGGGGGAAGCGGGGCAGAGTCTGTGTGGGAGCGCGGGTGCCCCGGGGTGTTTTGCAGCTGAAACCCCGTCCCGTCCCGTTCCCCAGGGAGGGGAGTGCGGGCAAGGAAGGGCTGAGGCGCTTCATCGGAGAGCAGCAACAGCGAAGCGGCTCCGGAGGTTAAATCCGCTCCCTCAGGGGCGCATCCCCGGGGCTCTGGTCCTGGTCTCTGCTCCCCCGAAATCAGCGGAGCCCGCTTGGCTTCTCTGCCAACAGTCCTGTTCTCGTTCTGGTCATTTTACCCCAGCGCTTGCAAGGCCAGGTATGTGCGTGAAATAAAACTGCACTGTTTCTACGCTTGTTTTAGCACAAGGATAACAGGGTGCGTATCTGTACATACTGTTTCTATTCCCTTGCACCGGCAGTGAGAAAGTGCTCCTTGCTCCGCATAGCGAGTTACTTAATAAACACACAATATTACAAGTGTTCTTGAGGTGCTCCAGGGACATCCACAGGCATTAAGCAAAAGAGCACATGCATGGTGCTCCTTCACTCCCAACATCTCCTGCCCTCAACCCCCCACCCCGAGAGGCAAACCCAAGCTATTCAGTGAAATATGCTTATGGTTACAATCCCTTCTTCTTTTTTCTTTTTTCTTTTTTCTTTTTTCTTTTTTCTTTTTTTTTCTTTTTTCTTTTTTCTTTTTTTTTGTTTTTTCTTTTTTCTTTTTTCTTTTTTATTTTTTCTTTTTTCTTTTTTCTTTTTTTTTTTTAAACAGGCTGCTTCTCTGGAAAGTGGGAGGAAGCACTGTCTTGTCACTCAGGCTCTTAAACAGGACATAGAAGTGTCACTTGTCTGGGCTGGGATCTCTTCGAGTAAATAATGATTCAACATTCAAACTTGTTAAAAGCTGGTGGTAATTTCTTCATAAAGCTCTTGTGAAGACTTGGGCCACACAGTCAATAGGATATGAATCCTTAGAACTGTTATGATTAATTGGGAACTCCAGAACCGAAGTCCATAATGACATGAGGTTTGGGAGATTACGTGCTAAATGCCTGTGTCTATCACCGGGCGCTGGAACACAATAGATTGCAAAATAGCCACTGAGTGTATCTTGACTTTCCTCTGTGATGCATGTTCCTCTGAGATGCATTACTTTTCTCCTACCAGTCAACTTCCTCTGTACAATCTTTTTCTGATAGTTTAACTAGTTACTGTCCTAACCAGGCAGAGAAAACCACTATCCCGTTTATCCTAGCACAAAACCCGGTGCCTGACTACATGCCTTTAACCAGCCATGCCTGTAATCATTTATTAAGATGAATTGGGTTACAAGTCAGCTTTTGTGTGCTGTAGCTGACATTCTGGTTTGATTATATTTTGTAAATACTGTGAAAGATGTACTTTGAAGTAAACTCAGACATTAGTAACATCCGAGGAACCCTACTCGTATGATTTGTTTTGTGGCTGTAACTGAGGGCAGAATCTGGGCCAGTACGATATTAATGGCAACTGCTTCAAAGATGCTCACATAGTGCAACCTTGTAAACATTCTGTGTATATGATTAATTTTCATTTCAAACGAGGATTTTTAAAAATGAGAGGCGCAGGAAAAAATTATCAACTTCTAGGGAGGGAAGATTTGCAAAGCAACCTCAGCACAGACTACAGACTGCAGCTTGCGTTATGAGAAGGGCAGTGCAGTTAAGACAACAGGGAAATGAACCTCAAATCAGTTCTGTAGATAAATACAAACTAAAGAAACATGTGCCCCTAGACATGCACGTTGAGCATCGAGCTACCACTATGGAAAGCAATGGAGTTTTTAAAATCTAGAAACAGAAAGGATACGAAGTGACAACTGGAAAACAAACTAAACACAGGAAAAAAACATGAAAACATCTTTTGCATATGAGCTCAGTGGAGAAACTTGTCCAAGTCCTGTCCTGACATGCAAAAAACCAAATGCTTGCTTTGCAGTATTTTTCGTGCAATTGTGATTCTACCTGCTATACTGAGCAGGAACATTTCATACTTGCTTCACCGCCCATCACGTACTACCCTTACATGAAAGCACATAAAACCAAGTATTTGATCCTAACTAAGCTCCTCCTTCATGCCTGACATGATGGGCAAGGAAAGAGTAGGCGACTTCCCCTTTAAATTTGCTTTCCCACACTGCAGATGTCCACTACAGGAGACTCTCATCTGCTGCTGGCAGTGCAGTACTGCTGAAGGGGCTGCACAGCAAGCTGCCGTAAATTCTGTCTTCCCACCTTTTTGAGCACAAATGTGTTATTTCCATGGCATCTGTGCTCTACTTGCCAAGGTCACAAGATACATAAAGAGGCTCTAAGACTGAGGTTTGAGATGCTTATGATCACAGGCAGGTCTTTCAGGCCTTTTTAACACAACTGAAGAATTTCTGAAACAGTTTGAATTCAAACCTGACATTTTCCCTAAACAGCTGGTCACGTACCCAGACTGCCTGCCTTTGTGGAACTCCTTTGAAGCTAACTTAACTACATGAATTTTGGCATGGGCATGCAATATTCCTTCATATTGCAAAACTTTTATTACCAGCTGCATCCATGTGTGCATGGATCAAAGGTCGTGGGACAAAGGCCAACCTTTTGACCACCAATTATTAAATTAATATACATACTGACAATATCACACTAAATGCAACATCTTGCTTCAGCTTCCTTTTGACATTACAGTACGTCCTATTTGCTTTATAGCACGTATGTATCTCCTGTCTTTATCTTAAGCATAAACACGCTGGCCTATGAAGTAAAGTCCATGTAAGCTGGTAGTTCCTCCATATGAAGATACTGCTGGATTGCAGAACTGAACTGCGGTTGCTCACCAGCACTTGCCTGCGCTGCTGAGCTGATTATTTTGCCACATGTGGAGAGAAGTAACTATAAGAGGATGAATAACTGATTTCCCTATCAGTGGAAAAAGCAGGATTAACTCTCCTATCTCCTCCACATTCCCTCAAAACAGACTAGAGTCTCAAAATCATTTCAAGAGTAAAGAAATCCCTGCTGCTGGGTCCTTTCCTTGAATGATACAAAAAATGTATCGGTTTTCATTATCCACAAAGAAGTGGGTCAGCATTTGCTCCACCAAAAAAATTAATCAGTAACTGTTCCTTGATGGCAACGTAGCTGTTCTCTGCATGTTGCAAAAGTAATTTTAAATGGTAGGCTTTTTTACTGGAAGAGAAGAAATGAAGCAGAGCTGAATTAGCAGGGTTTTACAAACCAGCTTGCTCAGATTTCGTTTGCATGGTGTTTGAGATTGTGGACATTGTAGTTTGCATTGTGGTTTGTATTCTATGATTCCTCACTGAGGTTTTAAAGCAAGGACTGAGGTAATAATTCGTGGAGCTTTATGGCACTTTGCATGTTGAAAACATTGCACAAACATTAACTAATTTATCTTCACAAATCTCCTGTAAAGCAGGTTAGTAGCTATCATTTCCATTTTATAGATGTAAAATAATTTGCCTTGGGCAGAGTGTTAGTGGCAGAGCTAGGGCTATCACTCAGGAGCTTTTTATTCTAAACATTATACTTAAACTTCCTTGGATGATGATGCTTCTAGAGAGTACTCCTGATGAAAATGTATCTATTTTTACACACTTAGATTTTCTCTCTCTCTCTCTCTCTCTCTTCTCTTAATGCTGTTTGTGCATTTGTATAACAGCATTTAGAAAGGACAAGACCAACACACACACACAGGTGCTGGAATTAAACCTTAATTATAGTGAATTGCATAGTCGGTATTTCAACACGTGACCATGGTGTTATCTCGGGAGGGTTCCTACATGTTCTTTTTTTTTTTTTTTTATGTCCAGGTTTATCTGTCATCTCAGTCATCAAGTTCAATGTCACATTTTCCAGGGAAGCTTTACTTAACTCAGAAACAGACTTTTAAATGTTTTATACTCTGATAGAGATTTGCAGCACCAGCTTATTCACTAATGAAAGTAGGCAATAAAAAAGTAAATACAAAAATAAAACCTGTGTGGCCGTAGCGGGTTTTAGTACCCAAAGATACTACGCCTCCCATTGCACAGGAGAAAGTGTTAGCTATCTAGTGTCTGAATTATGGCTCCTCTTTGAAAAGATGCCCAATTTTTGGCCAGTATAAAGCAGAAAATTTAAAAAAAAAAAAATTACTCTGTGCATTTTAACATCTAAAATAATTACACACACACACACAAAAGGATATAGCAAATTCTTTCAGTATTCAAGATAAACATTACAATTCCTAACATTAACTGAACAATGTTATCAGGGTATCATGGGAATAACTATACTATATTGACAAAAGCATGCAGTTTTAACTCCCATATAGTTATTATTTCCCAAAATTTCTGCTGAACTGCTGGGGAATGTGGCATCTCCATTGCCATCTAACAGATCATTTCCAAGGGTAGAATACATTTCCTGCTCAACAGCATCCATCCCTTTGGTGTTTGTAACATCATGTAGGGACTACTGTGGTTTTTCACATACTTTAACAAATCCTGAAGCTAGGCATTTTTTTTTGCTATGTTCTTACTTCAGCAAGTTTTAAAGTTTGCGTGGGCAAGGACATAAGGACTGATACTGTGATGGAACGAGGTATGTTATATCCAAAATCTTTGTTACTAAACAGTACAGTAGCTCCCTTCAGAAAAACAAGCTTCTGCCTTATTTCTGTGCTCTGTAGGGTGACTTACCCTGATTTTAAATACACTCTTTCGCTCAACCAGAAATCATATATCTCTGTATGACTGCAGCAAGTGCAATTTGAACACGTTCTCAATAAATTGGATGCCAGTAGAAGTGGAGCTAACGTCACCACATCATACCATATAGTTACTCAAGATGGGTGACTAGTAATGGTAGGTGCCTGGTTATGGACACCAATACTGCTAATTGCATTACTCTCACTGTCCGTTCTATACAAGTGAAGAAAGAGTTTTATACTTTTGCTCACCTAATTCCTGACCCACTGCACAGGCTGTCATAGCCCTCGTATGTCCACAGTGACAAAGAGGGACAACAAGGCATGAGCCTGTGCCCCAAATTTCGCCTCAGGAAGAGTAAAAGTGCCATGAAGCCGAGCTCGGGGGTGATGGTTGGCTGGGGGTGGTTGTGCTTATCCTGCCTCTTCCCCTTCCCTTCCTCTTCCCCATCAAGTCCTTTATCTATCCCTGCCCAGCTCCCACCCGAAGGTCAATACCATGTGCAAATATAGCAAGAGGCTGCTCAAAGTACTGTCTCCTCAGGTGTTTGTAGTGCTGCGAAATCTGCGGCAAAGAGAGAGTAAGGAAAGCTGATATCCCTGAGTCAACGCACAAAGAATGTGATTTGCATCAAGGGTGCGGCTAATGGGGGTTTCTTCAGATTCAGCCATCTCTCTTCTGCTGTTTGCAATCAAAGTGGACACAGATAGGAGTGATAAGAAATTGCAACACTGTGATCCTCCTAAACAACTGCAGCTACCAGTTCTTATGTGGGCTAGCGACTATAAAAGAAGTCAGCCTTCCCTTATATCCACTCCTTATCTTGCATTGTGGAGGCATCTCTGCCTTAACTCACTTTTCTACATAAATTCTTAAATGTTACTCAAATGAAAACAAAACCACACAGAGGCTGACTACACTAGTCAATTCAACATTTTCAGGACCATTCTTCAGCATGTAAATGAACTGCCACAGAGCAGCTTGCGTCCACCAAAATGTTAAACTCAAGTCTCCAGACTGGCATGGTTACCTCCAAACTACCTACCAGGAGCGATATTTGGCCTCTGCTAACTCTCAAACCATGTTTGGGAGACTACTAGCCAGCCTAGCCTGGGACTGTTCGTATATATTAATAGCGCAGATTATCTAGCACAATACGCAGGGAACACTCCCTGCATAATTGACCAATATGGACATGGTCATACCTATTTCCCAATATTTCAAAGTCAGCAATTCTGTTTCTTACTCATCTCAGCATGCACATATTCAAAAACTGGAGTATCTCAGTAGGCAAATTTTCCTTTCTAGCCAAAAAAAAAAAAAAAAGCAAAGATGATGATAATCACTTCTTTTCTCCCAGCCCTGTAAGACAGAAAGTACCCTAACCATTATAGACACTTCATTGCTTGTTGCTTCTCTGTGACTCTAGAGATATGCCATTGAAATCACTACCTTGCATTTTCCACAGGAAAAATCAGCCCAGTAGCAAAGCTGTCACTGAAGAGAATGGGAAAAAGATTTTTCTGTCATGTATGCTGAGGTTGTGTCTCCAAAGCACTTTAACCACAGAGTAGATGGTCATTTTTATTTAAATCAAAATAAGTCATAATACTTAAAAAAAAGTCTATCACATTTTATTCAGCACTGCATAGCTAAATAATAAAGATATATGTGGCAAAGGCCGAGCAATTCAATATGATTAATCTAACCTATATCCCAGAGATATTGCAGCTGTGCTGAAACAAATCCTATAGGACATGGCCAGGCAGCCAGTTGCCTCTTTTTCTCCTTTATCATATCTTTAACTTCTGAAATCCTTCTCACGTAGATTTTCTGCAGCATGTTGGAGATTGTCACCAAATATGACTGAGCAGAAGAGCAGGTTCTGGAGAGCAGAGAGGTCGCGCAGTGCCTGACTTCCCAGCAATGGCATCTTTATTTTCTAATGAGGAGTAGCCAATGTAAATGCCCCAAAGTATGGCTTTACAGCATTTTGGTCAGCGTAGTAATGTGCAATATTTAAAACTGAGATTTGAGCAGGTAACATGGTGCTGGAGGACTGGATCTGTAAAGTAAAACAGCTGATACAGAGGTCCTGACACCTTCACGGCATGTGTTGCTGGGTGTTTTAGTTCAGATTGCCTCTCCTGTGTTCCTAGAGACTGAATGTCCATTTCTGGTTGGAACGTGCTACTGTGCCCCTGAAGAGCATCTTTCAGTTTAGCTTCATGGGGAAGAAACGCAGCTTGTGCACCCCAAGACCATGTCATGAAGGGAATTCACCTTCAAAAGCACACTCCCAATCCATACCAAAAGGCTTCTACAAATGGGGGTTGTTTGCACTCTTCCTTATTTCCCTTTCTCTTGTTTTCTCTCTGCCAGTACTCTTGACTGCAATCTGGTATTTCTAGAAAAAAGAAACAACAAAAAATATTTGTCTTCCTACAGAAGTTTTAATCTTTAGAAGGCAAGATGGGACCTGGATCCCAGCTTCAGTCCTGAGGTTCCCAGACTGGGCTGACCCCAAATCCAGAATATAAACAAACCCAGTCTTCCACAGATTACCTAGAAAGGCGCTCGATACAAAAATGGCAATGGGATGAGAATGCCAAGCACTCCCCATTACCCAGCGATACTGCAAGATAAACTAGATGAAGTAAACCCCTGGATAATACAAAACATACATAAGATCTGTAATGAAGAGAATGGGCTGAAAACATCTGCTGTGGAAAAAAACCCAGGCAGCTCTGCAGAGCCGGTCCAACGGTATGCATCAGCAGGCAGGGCCGGAGCCAGGGCTGGCTGTGCATCCTCGGGAACCCGGTACTGCTGCTGGATCGAGGGCTGATATCACATTTTAGCTTCTGTCAAAACATGGCTACAAAAAGGGGTTGCGAGGGGTCACCTGAATGCCCTGAGCTTTTTCTTCCTTCCTATTTATAACGTGGTCCCCAGCACAACTCAGGGTATCTGTTTGATCTCAACTCCCTGGTATTTACTTCTTGAGTTCCCAGCAGCTTTGATGGCAGTACTCCCTTTCTGTTCAGATGGATGAGCAATTCTCCGAGCATTTTGGTAAACCTTCCAGAGGTAATTAAGATATAGCTGTCTCTACAGCTTCCTCTCCTTCAAACTCAGGTTCAGACCTTAAAATCCCCATGTGACTTGCCACCGAGAGGATGAGAACCTCTAATCAATTCCGTGTGCACACTCCAACCTCCATCAGACCCCCCAGCTACCAGCATGTGATATCCTGCACCACTGGTAAGAACACAATATCCTGGTATAATAGAAAGCATACCATAAACCAGCCCAGGGATATATGAGAATAAAGCGACCTGTCTCCTGCCATTTTTTTTTTCTGAAATGGGTCAGACTGAGTAGGCTCCTTCGCATTCTCCATCACCCCATCTTCATAAGCAGCTCCCCGAACTACAAGCCCCTCATCATTTGATTTTATGCATTACTTCCTTTCCCAGACACTTCTGCAGAACTACAGACCCAATTCATTTAAAAAATGAGACCCAGCACAAAAGCATTAACTTCTCCAGATCTGCTTCCTGCCTGACCTCACTGCTTATTTGACTGTAAAAGAACTGATGCTGCATTTTTCAAAGAGGCAAGTGAGGACCACAATTTCTATTCCCAGTCTGTGGGAGTGGGAAAGTGAATTCGGCATAAATACATGCAATTTGATACTTTAAATACATTTTAAACCAGCTCCTTTTCCTTTAAAACTAATTCCCTCTGAAGACAGAAATTTATCATCAATGACTCAAGCTTCCTCAAGGTTTTATAAATTTAAAGTTCAATAATCTTCTTCCTTCATGTATTCATGCTACATTGCCTAGCCCTTGCTCACCCAGTGAGTGCTTGCTCATGCAAATGGATCCTTTGGCTTTTCTGGTTTATTTGGGTGAACGAGTGATTTTTCATTATGCGCCTTGCCTAATCTATTGATTTGAGACGAGAGTCTTGTGGGAATCGCAGATGAGTCTGCAAATGGATGAGTGGTTTAAAATATTGCCTGTTTTCTATATGGTCACAGCAGAAGGAAAACAAATGCCTGGGCCTCTCAGCAGTGGAACTACTGGAGATTGCTTTTCTACAAATGATTTTGCTTTCTCCCTTTTTTTGCAGATAACAACCTGCAATACCTTCTTGTGCCCTCACCCGCCAGCCGGATTTGAGGCAGCTGGTATGGAGATGTATCCATGTTAATCGGCCACGTGGGCTGATGGTGACAGAACAGATAGCTGCTGAGGCCGCAACCTCCCATCTCTACCTACCGCCAGGTTTCACAAGGCTTGCGAGATCCTCGCTCTTCCATGGAATTTGGTTAAAATTAGTTAACAGGGACGAGGACCAATAGATGGAGTGACTGCACGAATCTTGCTTCCAGGCTAAAAAAATCGGGAGCTGGCAAGAAGCTGCAATTGCCTGACTTGAAACAATTGAAATGTGCCCTTGATGTCCTCGCTAGCGCCTCAGGAATAATGACAGGTTTAGACAGTGCAACTTCATGACCTTATTTGAATTGGAGCACACTGTAGTATGTCTGAACGTTCTCTTGAAGCTTTTATTTTTTTTTTTTAAAGTGTATGGAGACTATATCAGGACATCAGTGTGGTCCAAGGTTACCAAAGCTGTTAATGGGAGAGGCATACACGCTCCACGATCCTGATATTTGTCATTCATAGATCTGCTCCTGACCTTTGTTTTTATCTCTGCATCTCACCCCTGAAGCTAACATAAAGTGAAACAGAAGCCAGACCTACTTCAACGAGCCCATGGAGAAGTCAGAGGGCTTCCCTGCAGAGCCGGCTGCTGGCTCACATGGACTTCCCTTGGGAAAGGAAACCAAGGAGGTCGCGTTTCATTTGCAGTTTCTCAAGAACCAGAAGATTGACCATACGTGAACGCCAGGCTTTTTCTAAGTAGAGAGAAGATGGCAAAGGAAAAAATAACAATTACAATGAAAAAGTACAAAGTGAGAGCTCGTCACTGCCTTTCTGGGAGACCTGCACATCTCACAAGTGCAAAAAGGAAAAAAAATCTTTCCCAAAGGAGGTAAATTTCTCTGTGTAGCCTGAAAAATTAGATGCTGAAGTAGGAGCCAGGGCTTTGTAAGCTTTAAGTCTGCCTGAGCCCAACCTCCCCTCTGTAAAATGCCGATAACAAGTAGCACAAATAGCTAAATAATTTTTAAGAATAACAACTTAATAACTACATGGTGCTTTATAGCCAGGGCAGGCTTTAGGAATGCTAAATATTCTTAAAATCTTGACCTTTCACCATGATTTTGGTTTGGTATATCCGAGAGGGTGTTTGCTGTTTGAGGGAACAGCTGCACTCTCACTTCTTAAGCAAAGCTTCATCCCTGAAATAGAAAGATGGCAAAGCTGATGAGATACAGCATTGGCATTGCTGCCCTGTTCACTCTTAATTACTGGTGTGGTGACAAGTGCTGTATAACTCAAGCCAGTCCAGTAAAGAGTTCTTACCACAGGCTGGTTAACCACTACATTGGTATGAACATCTGACACTTCATTTTCAAGGACGGATTAAAACTGGGGTAAGAGCTTGGGGGAGGTTCCTCCTTTGTATGTATGGAGCGGGTGGGGGGAACAGAGGCTGTGAGCAGCAAACTCCACGGTTTCAGCTGGTATAGATGCTTCAAACCTCCTCTTTGGCCCGTGATGTGGAGCCCACTTAGGCTTACTTGGAGCCCAGTGTGAAAGAGGGCAATGAACTCGCATGGGCTTTGCTGCATCGTGGTTGTGTATGTGCCTTGCCTACAGGCTGGTCCAAAGCAGACAAATAACTCACCGCCATTGGTAATCAGAGTGGAATGATGTATTTGCTTTCTTTCCGTTTAAAAAAAAAAATCCAGTCTGAACATTTTTAATAGCAGCATTTCTCTAGGAAAGGCATTTGTTTACTTTAGTGCCTGTAAAATTTGTCAGAATGACTGTCTGGGAAATAGAAAGCCTCGTCTTATTCACAGAACAAGTACAACAAGTCCTGCAAGCTCCCTTCCAATGTTTCACCAATATGCCTCTACTCAAAGCCGGCAGATTATACTTCATATTCAACACAGCACACATCTTTTCTTTAAGCTTAAGAATTAAATACTTCAATGTCTTCATAAATCTGGGTCTAACACAGATGACTACCTCCCACCCAAACAGTAACGGTGCTGCTACAGGCACAAGTTTTGCTGGGGACAGGCCCAGGACATTGGGAAACCTGTGTTGCCGACACTTGCCCAAGAAGAGCAGAGGTTGCCAGCCATCTCCTGTAGGGCCTGTAGCCCACACTCAACAACAACATTATTTTACCAAAGCTGTGCTTTTCCCCCCAGTGCCCAGCTTTGCTGTGGAGCTCATCACTGCAGGATATTGTGACGTACGTGAGCAACTCATGAAAGAGTTCAAGTTCATTGAGGGCTGTTCAATGCAGGGACACAAGTGCAATTGCTCTCAGGAAAGGTCTAACACTATGGCAGCCATTGGGGCTGGGTGGGATGAGGAGGAAGTATCATGGAAGCATTGATTTTTGCTTGACACAGTACAGCTGCTCTCCTGTTGCACTGAATTAATACTGGCAAGCAAAAGTGGAAATCCTTAGGTGCTGTTCTGCAGCTCTTCAGGTGTTTATGTACACAGAACAGTTCTCCTTCCTCTGGGGAGGAAATGGCCCCCATCCGTCACCACCAGAGCTAGCTCTTAACAGCAGAGAGGGATTTTCCCCGGTGTCAGCTCAGGAGCTGCTCTCTCCCTGAGCTCATGGAGTGGGCTCTGTCCAGCTGCAGAAAATACTTGTGGAGTGACGGGGTTCTGGGGACTGCCAGATCTCTGAGATATCCATTAGCTGTGGGCGATAATTTGGGTTGACTTCCCCCGATTCAGCTCCAATACCATGCTGCCACCTAAGTGTTCATGGCTGATGGCTGCGTAAATCACTCCCACGTGACACAAACCTACCCAGAATCTGTATGTGTGGGATTGGATCGACCCACAGCTACAGGAGGGGAAGACACAATGTTTGTCCTTAATGTTACGGGGGAAGGCTCTAAAGTTCGACCCCACGTTAAGTGACACGTCATTTCACTAGGAGCTTCCCTGATCTCCAAGGCATTACTCACGGAGGAGGGACCTACTTACCATGAGTAAAGGCTTTGGAATCTGGCCTTTAATGCGGATCACTATCTTAGCAATACTGAATATGTAAATCTCTGCTTCTAACAATGTATGCATGATATTAGGAAAACACTGCAAAACAAAGAGCAAAATAAGGAGCACTTCAGTCTACATTCAAGCTTGGCCAAGTTAATGTAGCCCTGTTGATTTGCACAGCTGTAGGACAAGCTCTTGATCTTGTTTTCCAACAAATTGCAGGAACAAGATGTTGACAAGTTATTTAAGGAATGTGCTCCTCTAAGAGTTTATCGAATCTGTCCGTATGTCCATCCACGTGCAGAGGCACTGCAATTTTGAACAGCACTAAGAAAAGAGACTGGCCTCCATAGGCACACATACGGCTTCCACAGGTCCCAGCAGTCTCTCACGAAAGACAAGGATACTCAGGACCATTAACACTTGTTGCCTGACCTTCCTTCATCCCAAGCAGCAGATTCCCCCCAAATAACCTACCACAACAGAGAAAGAAAGGTGACAGCATTTTATCTGTGAAGACTATTGTCATATTGAAGACTATTGACACGTCGAAGCGCACATTTTCTGCTCTGTGCTGCTGGGTATGCCCAGTGGTCCAACCTGTCTGCTGGTACCACTACAAAAGAAGAGATCAAACTCATCAGATTATAGCCTCATGAATTATGTTTGTAACAGATTTCGGGTGGGGGGAGGCAGAGAGGAAAGGAGAAGGAATTGAGTTTGTTTCAAGGTTTTCTGTCCTTTTCACACTAAAAAAAAAAAAAAGAGTGGGGGAAAAAAATCTTTTTTAGTTATTTTTGCTGTAACAGAACTGTATTCAATGACTACACAGCCTAAAGGTAGGTAAGCATTGAAATTAACTCATGTAAGATATACAAATACACGTATGTTCTTTCACTGCTTTAATTTCATATGCCGCTCACAGTTCATCATCTACAGTGAGAATGTGATTAAGAGAGCTGAGAAATTAATAAAAACCCCCATGTTATTTTAGTGACCAAATTCTGCAGTCTACACAGTATTATCTAACTCCACTTGAAATGAAACAACATTCAGTCTGAATATCTGCTCAGTTCCTGTCCTACGCAGAAATGTCAACAAGAGGGCAGAAGCTGATTTTTATGATGTGAATCAAGTCTGGTAGAAACTATTACTTCTTAAGTTTCAGCAGTGGGTTGGCCTAATAGGTGATATAAAATAAAGACTATCCCTGCCCTAAGGGGCTTGCAGTCTAAAAAAAGGACAGGGAAAGTATTTGTCTCTTGCAAAGTGATTTGGTTGGTTCTGTAAGTTTATAGTCTACTTTGGAGGTGGGCACATTTGTCATGTAACTTTTAGCTTTCTGTCAAAAGCACAGAACAGGCTGTATTTATAATGCATGGTCTTTAAATTTTTTTCCAGAAATTGTGTTTTGTTTAAAAAAAAATCCAAAATATTCTTGCCAGTTTTGAAGTTGAAATGCTTTAATTTATTGTTTAAGAATGATTTTTATTTCCAGACTTCCTTTAGTATTGTTCCTAAAGAAAACATCTTATGAACAAAATGTATCACACCTAGAAGTTATTCTTTCTACATTTTTGTTCTATTGAAAAATTATGGGGAAAAAAACTATTCTGAATTAAAAAAATTCAAAACCTGAAAGTTGCCAACCAACCAACCAACCAACCTGCTTTTCACTAAGCTCTGGCCTACTAACCAAAACTAATCATTTCAAGAAAGAGTGATCATTGTAAACAAACCCACAGCAAAGCAGAGGGCTGGACTAATTGTCAGATCGGGTCATCTGCAGGACTCTGATTTAGCATTCCAGGTTGTAATTGGGTCCATGACCACCTGCTTTGGTCACTGGAAATGAATGCAGCTGGACTTGGCAGGTCACTCTGTCAAACATTTTCTAAAGGATGCACGTGAGCACTCTTGTTAGCTGTTATTTGCCGTTCGGGCTTTAGTCAATGTAAATTGTTGCTGAAGTCTTGTTGTCGGCAGTAACAGTGGTGGTAAAGGTCCTTAAGTAAAGAAATACAATTTCCTGTCTCCATTGCCATGGGGGCTTTCTGAACACAACAGCATGAATCCATGTTAGATAATCGACAATTCATAATGCGTCCTAAACAGAAGAGGCACAAAAACTAACGAGGCTCAGTGGGGACTGCAGGCTTCACGTTAGAAACTCGGTGTCCCGGTCGGTCACGTCTCTGCCAATGACTCGCTCTGTATCCTTCAGCGAAGGGCATAACCTCTGCCCCTGTGCTTCACTTTCCTTTAGATAATGATATCTACCCTCACTTTATAAAATATTTTAAAATATACATGTAAGATAGGTTGGATCATTACAGGGCAAGCACACAAACAAATATATACACACCCAGGCAAGCCATAGTGATACATAAAATGCAGACACTCCCATGCACAGAAATGTACTGATGACTTTAGGCTAATGACTGAAGTCTGGGTGGTACTGCCGGTATTCGCAGAGCACACACTAGAATAGCTGTGCAGGTCTGCGCAGGCAGCCAGCGAGCCCTTTTGCACGAAGCTGTCTGGCGTGGATGTTCCCGGGCACGCCGCGCTGTTTGGGATAGCTGGCAGCTGCTGGGAAGCTGCCGGGCGTGCAGCGCTGCTAGTTCTTCTCTGGCGTCAGAGGGGAGGGTTTATAGTCACAGCGGAGGAAAGAGAGAAAACAGTTCCCACTTTCTAGAGAGCTGGGATTTTTATTTACGTATTTGTCATAGCTGCTATCTCTTTTAAAACCCTTACGTAATTAGCAAGAGCCTTGCTAGACTACATGCAGTGCGGCTGGTGGCCAGGTTCCAGAAGTGTGTCTTGTTCGACACTTTCCACAGCGGTGAACGGCCTGACTTCTTCCAAATAGTTTTAAATTGCTATGTTTGGAAACGCAGAAATGAAAAGCCTTGGGAGGAGAAAGGAAAGAAAAGGAAAATTGGTTGTGGAGAATATCAATTTCCCTGATTTTAAGTGCAATTTTAGAAGCAATCTGAAAGAACTTCATTCCAGATGGGCCCATGCTTTGAAATTTTTGCGCTTCCAGAGTCCTCCAACAGGATATCAGGTTATTAATATTATTTTATCAGAAACAAATCTGACAAGCATATCATATCCTGAGTACATGGCACTGCAGTTAGCTCTGCTGAGAGCTTTACACGAGCAATAACCCCCTCACTGTCAGACAAACACCTCACAGCTTCAAGTCTTACAGCAGCTCATGTGTGGTAGACAACCAAGTCTTGTTTCATGTATTGCTTGCTAGATCACCTATAAAATTGTGAAGTTAAACTGTTGTTCTTTACAAGAAATAGCTCTAGTGGTACTCCTGCTCTCTACAAACCGAGCCCTTCCTCCAAACTTCATGCAGGGTTCCTGTCCAATCTGATGCAGGTTGTTTCAAATCGTCCTTGCCAAGCCAGTTAGCACAGACTGAACAGCGCTGGTCAAATTACTGCAGCTGCAGTGTTCTGGTTAGAGTCATAAGCTGCGTGTTAGTCCATCCCAGAAGGAAGAGGCTTATGATATTTTGCTCCCTCTTAGTTTGCTTGGTCCGTACTTTTACCCAGATATGAGTTCAGCCACACGTGAACAGTGCTGTTTGTGAACAGAAACAGTATTGTGTAACTTTGGACCTATCCTATCTCATAAGCAGGGCTCAAGTTCAGAAGTTATTCCGAAGCTGTTTGTAGCAGTTCTACAAAGTCAAAACAAAACCAAAAGCACCCAAATAATGATCGATGCCTGAGCTCAAGCACCGTAGCATGCTTTTGGCTATTCCATAACCAGACAAATCAGTCTAATTTCTTATTGTGCATATTCAAACAGGAAGCTACTCTGCAAGCTACCAGGTTGCATTTGACCCTGAATAAAACTGCTGCTTTATCAGGTAATGCAATCCTAAGCAGACCTGTAAGAGGCTTAAAGTTGAATTCATATGCAGGCAAATAGCTTTATCACAGTCTGACTTGCTTTATTGCTTTGTCTTTCAACACGTTAGACATTATGGGATCTTCCTAAGTTTCTCCTCCAGCAGCACCTCCCTCCATGCTACTACTAACCCTTCGGGCACCACAGCTAGTTTGGTGACTGCTAGTTACCAAAAATAAAAGGTCCTTTTAATCTGGTTTCTGAGAAGAAACAGTGTCTTGTTAGATACTAGAAAGTGCTCTCAGAGAGATAGAAATGCTCTGTAATGAAAAAGGTTTCCACTGAACTTCTCATCCTCTTCAAACACCAAAGACTAGAATAATTAAATAGATCTAACTCTTACTGGATTTCTACATATTTCTTTAATGAATTAGAAATTTATAGGAAATTAGGTTTCATTAGTTCATCTGTTCTTGGAACTACTCCTTTTCCTATACTTGATAGTCATGAATTTCACAGATTTGTCAGAATTGCTCAACAAATGTTTGTAACAACAGCTAAGAAACGTTCCATTTCCAAAAGCTCTTTGAAGCAAAAGCTCCTCTGCATTTTTTTGATGCTTGACAATCTGTATTTGGCCAGTGTGACTCAGGACGGGAACATGGTTTCTGTTCCCTGAATGGATGACTAAATCTGTATCTATGAAAACAGTGCCTGAAAAGAGTACAGCACATCGCACGTAGGAAAAGATAAGGAAAGGAGAATCCTCTAATAGTTAAATCTGCTTCAGAAATATTAAACATGCTCTGGAAATATTATTGACTTTTTCTATATAGGAATATAAATGGTCTGTGATTTTAAGAAAAAAAAAAAGTAGTGATCAAATTCACCAACAGTTCTTATACTCACACCTTCTTGGCACAAAAGAATTTCCTGGGGTTTTGTAAATGCATTTAATTAATGGATTAGTATTTCTATCTGGAGAAATAAAGCTCCCCTCAAACATTCCTGTGCACAAATGTGATAACTAGTTGAGTTGCTTAACGCACTATAAGAAGAAATCAGATGGTGAACATGGTACAAAGACCGCAAGTAGACAATCCACACACATTAACTCACGAGAAGTCCAGTGAGATGGACTTAGCAAACATGCTTGCCCAAAACCAAAACAAACATTCCCAAATTACATGAGATCCAACACTAAAACCCACAATCTCCAAGAGATGGGATGACTGCAGGAAAGCACAGGCATCTGTAGCGGGCTGGCCCTCTGCATACAGAGGCTTTCCTTGCTAAGCATCTCGACAGAGAACTCAGCTCACACTTAAAACAGCTCACACAAGGGTTACTGCCTTTATAACACACACAAGAAAGCTTTGCCATTCCCCAATCTCTCACTCCAGGAGGAACAGACAGTTGTGGAAGCATGGCTTTAAGTCTGTAGAAATGCTTGACCGACATCTGCTGTATTTTAATACTTCAGCAATAAGGTTTTATAGATGCCAGAAAAATGCAGACACACACACACACACACAAGAAGGATTAAAACTATTATTTTTCAGTCCAGTGTGGCTATTATTAGGAGTTCTGCATTTTACTCTGCTCACTGCCTAGGTTGTTATAACATCCTAGCTGAAGACCAGGGAAAAAGCAGCCTGAAGAAGGAAGCAGACGGAAGCCAGGCTGCTCTGTAGCCAGAGCCCGTGACTTTTGCAAAACATGCAGTAGGCTGCAGTACACCTTGACCACAACACTCAGTCGCTCCAGGTAGAAGAGCCCAATGGCTAAGGAATATGGCTAGCAGGCAAAACACTTGGGCAACCCAGCACCAGCCACCCTACCTTCCCACTGCAGGCAAAACATTTGCCCACGTTTGCCAGAGTGTATGGGTGCCATGGCGTTCTAATTGCCTATACGAAACTGGCCTTTTGCCTTCCCAGAGCAAAATGCACCCATCTGTAGAGCCAGTCATTAATTCTTACCTCACAAGAGTTTTGTGAAATTTTAAGGATGCTACTTGAGACCTTTACCTGAAAAGTGCTCCCAGTGAGTCATTATAGTTCATTACCAGGCCTGAATTTTTAAGTAACGAAAAAGAAGCCTTGGTCACTTGATTAAAAGGTGATTGCATACCAGTGCAGAGCAATAATTTGCTTCCCAGAAGCCAAGCAATATGAATTATGAATAAAGAATGCTTACGGCTCTTGCACAGGACTTGCCTATAGCCCTGCTCACCCCATTGAGGAAATTTAGTCCTTACCTGGCTTCTTGCTGAAAAGGTTGTGGCGAGGTGGACACATCTGTTGAATGTTGGTGGTCTTGCTCTGAACTGCACAGATCTGGGACAACAGAGACATTTGCTTATCATGACTTCTTCTGGAAGTCCAAGCTGAGAAAGATCAGCAGGCAAACGAGGTGCCCAGTTGTTTTGGGGCCTGAACCAGAGCCCCTGAGACCCAAGAGAATCTTTTTTTCTCCATGCCAGGATTTGAACCCTGCAGAAGCACCTGCCAGTTGTATGGGTATTCAAAAAACTTCATTCAAATGGTACAAACTGCTAAAACTTCCATGTTCAATCCAAAACTACAGTTCAACTGAGATGTCTCTCAGAGAGTACAAATTATGTCCTGATTTAAGATGGTCTGTTTGCTGAGTCTGTAGCATATGAAGACAGAAATCTCCTAATCAAACTTTTGCAGGTTGGCTATGCTGAGTTTCCATTAAGGAGTTTTGACCTCTAGAGCATCCCCTAACTACTTTCTCCTTGGTTGCACAGTCTCTGATTGTTTCCAATACTTCCTTATATTTCTTGCAACCTTGCAGTTTTTCAGAGGTGTTCAGTACTGCAGGGTCCTGAAGCTCTTCTGTGAGGGTATTTTTATGATGCTCTCATCTGATAAGGGAATGATTTGATTTCTATCTTGCTGTCAAGAACCCTTTTGTGAAGCCTATCTGATTCTGATGCGTGTTATCAAGGTTGTGCTTTCACTATTCATTGGACTCTTTGTATTTCACTTAGTCTATGTTTATAAGTAATAGTTTGGACAACACTTATTCTAGTGTGAAACCTGTGATATTTGGTATCTTTCTTAAATCCTGTACCTCAGTTTAACAGAGAATTGCAATCAACATGTTTTTAAAGAAAATGCCATGCTTATCAGTGCTGCAGGAAAACTTTAAAAATTGGTATTGAAACGACTGGCAAATAAATCAATAAATAAAAGAGAGAGAAGTAAATCCCTTTTCCCTCAATGTAAAAAAAAAAACCCTAAAAAGCCTGAAAAGCTGATCCATAGATGCACTACCAAAGGCAAAGAAGAAGAGCCCATATTTGTTAAGATGACATGATTCCTAAAACCAATTACATTATTTCTGCGTGATAGAACTTTGAATGCCCATGGCTTGCAATACCAGACACAGGGAAAAGGAGGGAAAGGGACTGTGGTCCCTCATCCCTGGGACCTGGGGATGCTCTTTGACATCTTCCACACAGAGGCTTCTTCACCTCCTGCATAAAGTTCAATTAAGTTGTAGGACAACTACAAGGAATGCATTGTAGGAGATGCCACTATACTATTTCTTTCTCTACTTCTCTGTGAAGGCTGGGTTTGGAGGGGACTGACCGCAGGGCATGCCAAGAAAGGTTCCCTGAGGAATATCACCAGATCATCGCTCAGTTCCAGCAGTCCCAAGCAGGGAGTCAGATTGCCATGCGCAGTTCAAAGCAGCTTTTATACAAGAACAATTGCCGTCTGTGACCAGTTTGCCTTTGAAACTTTTCTTCCACAATATAGTGAAACTTTTTCTATTAGCAATTATTTGTACTAAATTTATCTTCGAGAGATACAGCTCTTTTTTCCCTGTTAGGCATCTTTCTATTTGCTGCATTAGAGTGCCACCAGAATAAATACTGTTTATAAGCCTGTGGAGTTTATGATATGGTTGGGAGCTGGGAAAAAATGTTTTGCCTGTGCCTTGCCAACTCTGTGGTAGCATAAATCTGAAGACAGACATCAAAACATTAACTGAGAGAATGCAAAGCAGACTTGACAATATTTTGCGCTTACCAGAGGCTTACTCAAGTGTGGAGAGGTAAATACATTCCTAGCTGCTTTCAGAAATGTCTACAATGAACACAGCTGTGCACAAGGACTTAGCACTTTCAATACTTAAACTTCAAAGAAAGAAAGTAGCTCCATAGATATCATGCAGAACTGCTACTATCCTTTTATGAATTATTATTTTACTACCTACCAAGTATTGTACAAGTCATGATGAATTTAAGTAGCTGATTCTTGCTGTCTACAACTTAACCTCAGTCATTGACAATTACACCACACAGGATTGCGGATTTCAGCTGACACCTAACCTAATTCCTACAACATTGAAACCTATCAAATGCTGGGGAGGAATTCTCTGTGGAGCAACCCACCCAAAAATAGCCTTGGCATGAGGCAAAACTTGAGCATTGGGAACAGCATCTTGCCCTAAGCTAACATCCACACAACAGCTCTGGAGCAGCGGGAAATTCTGTAACCACATCATGACCACTACGACAGTGTATAGGTTCGAGGAGCAACCACAGCATCTTGTTCCATTTGAAACAAGGAGCTGAGCCAAATGTAGCCTATAATCATCCATAAGGGGATGCTTAGGACAAATCAACTTGTCCATGGCTAGATGGTTGTGTTTTGGACATTTGAAATTGATTCCTTTTCTTTTGAAAGAAAACATTGTGGAGGGACTTGCTGTCCACTACAGCCAGGACAGCACTCCACTAGGTAGGTTTAAAAAAAATTATTCCACTACAAATCTTGAATATGTTTTTCTTTATTTCTGCAAGGAGAATGAAAACAATTCTAACTGCTTTAAGTAACATACCTTAAATTACACCCACTACTCAGTACACCTGTGTGTATGTTGTATTACAATAACACCCGCACTTCAAAAATATGGTAGTCACTTGTGTATATTTTCAAGGTGGGTTTCTTTTGTTCCCTTTTGTTACGCTGATAATTTTATCTCTCTGTGTATCTATGTATATGTTCAGATGTCACTGAACCACCAGTTACACAAATGTAACTACCTTGCTATGTGAGGAAAATACTGTTTTTCAGATAATCCTACTACATCTTGTAGCTTGTTTCTTGTAGCTTAATTTCCTAAGGCAATGAGGTTAATGTAATCGCACACTCTGTGTGTATGTTTATGTGTACACATAACTTGAGTCAGTGTCCTCCTAGTAACCTTTGATCCTGCTGGACAACCAGCCCAAAGTAACAAAGACATGGCAGCCTCAGCTATTTTAAGTTCCTCCAGCTAGGCAAATAGGGAAGCAGATAGTAAGGAGAAAAACCCCAAACTCTCCCACTGAGAAGGCTACAGCGTGGACGCCCTGGCTGAATGCAATGTCTTGAACTCTCTAGTCCTGGGGAAACAACTGGAGTTTGCATCTAATTAGACAGCAGAGAACATCACTGCAAGACAAAACCATAGCAAACGAGACTCCATCACATCCACAGATCTTGGATGAGTTGGGTATCACCTAGATATGGGTTAAGGTTAAGGTTACCTCTTGAGACATGGCCACCATCATGTTCCTTGCTCGGGGGACACCTAACCCAGTTTTTACATCATTGAAGCCTACTGAACATTCAAGGAAAAGTCCTTGCAGAGCAACTCACCTCAAAATAACCTGTAATGAAACTATGGAGCCTTTCTGTAGGCCCAAGGGCCATCATGCTTTACAAATTAACTTCTGATGGTACATGCCCTTTTCTCTCCTCTTTAAGGTGCTCAGTAATTTGCTACCTATACAATGACTGACATTTACAACATATTCCAAGCTGTGGTTGTTGATTTAGTGGGGGGAGGAGAGAGAAAGCTCACTGACCCCTGTCTGTTTTAGCTGCTGATGGCTACTATTAGCTTATGCAGGATACTCAACTCCTTCTTTCACACTTCTTTGCCCTGCAGTCCAGGGAATCGGCTATATTATCAAGGCTACAGAGGCCCTGTGTGTAAGCCAGTGTGTTGAAATGCTCTTTTTCCAATTCCCTAATCAATAGGCAACAGCATACCTTCTCTTGTGCTATTGGACTGCTCCACCTGTGGTCAGAGGCCACATTTGCTGTTCAGCAGCACAGCCAACCCATCTGCATGCAGCCAAAGCTGGGAAAAGAACGTGCAAAAAGTCCTGCCAACTCATCAAGTGGCATTACTTCCTCATACCCAATTGGCTGCAAATTACTCTAAAATGATGACTAGAGTTAGATCAGCAAGTGTGGCCTTCCATACACTATTCATTTTCCTCATGGAAATGCCTTGTTCTTCTAACAGCATTGCCTCCATACAGCCAGTAGGAAGTATCCTAGGCTTTGCAAATCATAGAATATCTCAAGTTGGAAGACACCCATAAGGATCACTGAATTCAACTCCCTGCTCCTTGCAGAACTATTTTACACTAAACCACATGACTAAGAGCATCATCCAGATGCTCCTTGGAATTGACAGGCTTGGTGCTGTGACCACTTCCCTGGGCAGACTGTTCCAGGGACTGACTAGCCCCTCAGTGAAGAGCTTTTTCCTAACGTCCAATATGATCTTCCTCTGATGCAGCTTCCTTCCATTTCCTCATGCCCTATTGCTGGTCACAAGAGAGAGGGGAGATCAGCACCTCCTCCTCTTCTGCCTCCCTTGAAGGAGGTGTAGACTGCAATTAGGTCACCCTCAGCATTCTCTTCTCCAAGCTGAACAAACCAAATGACCTCAGCTGCTCCCTTAACCTTGACAACACCTTCAGTCTTGGTGGACCATTATCTTCATCATTGTTTGCTTCCACTTTCAGAGCCTCATACCTATTGCTTTACGATAAGAACAGCTTGCATTTTTTAAACACGATACACTAAAAAAATAACCAAACAACACACAAGATAATCCCTTACCAAAATTTCAAATGAGTATTCCTGCCGAGATCTATGAGAGTGTCAGAAAACAGCAAAAACAGGATTGCTTCATGAGAGAGAATAAGCCAGAAGCCGAAGATGACCTCAATACAAGCAATGCCCTCACCAACTAGGGTGCCATGCCACAGGCCATGAATGGGGTGGGGATAACATACTCCAGTAACAATCCCCTACAGGGCAAGCTGATGGATTACATCCAGGATCCAATCATGAGCAGCAGGAGATAGAGCTGGAGGTCCACCTAGGAAACCTGGTCAGAGACAGAACTGAGTGCAAACATGACCACAACATAGTTCAGGCAAGAACTATAGGCCCAGGACTGTGCTTAAATAGGGCTCATGAGTTCATTGGCAGAGGGGGTGTGGGGGGGCCCAGGTGAGGTTGGTCTGGGCTATTAAGGTCTATTAGTGACCTAAAGGCACTGAAAAAAGCTAGAAAATTTCCCCCTAGTCAGGTATCAGGACAACATGTAATACTACTCACACAGTTTCCTCTGTCTGTCTGTCTACCTATACCCCCAGAAGTAGCTTCCACACAAAACCTTCCATGGTCCAAGACTAACAGCATGTGATGGAGGAATCACAGTGTGTACCTGCACCGAGGGAAAGCCACTACCGATAGAAGGGAGGAGCCACAGATAGTGAAACCAGTTAGGAAAGGATGATGCAAAGGTGATAGATCACCACCCAGTACTAGAAACCACCTGTAGGACAAAGGCAAAACTATAGCTGATAAACGAAATGCTTTTTTTGGTTTCTGGGTCAGCAAAGTAGGTTTATTGCAAAGAGTACCTGCTAACTGATCAGCTTTTTAGTTCAAAGACAAGCCAGCCTGCACCCAGGTTATCTTGAAGTGGAAAGTAGTGTGTAGATGGGAGGGAAGGGGAAGTTGGGGGAAGAATGCATGGAGACTCATGTCTTGCTGGATTTCAGTGTCAGGACCTGTCCAGGGCTCCTACCCACCCCAGGGAGATAGGCAGTGCTCCCAGGACCTGCAGTCCACATGGAGCCAGCTTATTCCATGACAGATAGCACAGCCAGGGTGGAGAAATCAGCAAGAAATAAACCAAACTTGATTGCCAGTATTGCCCTCCAAACTATGGGTGCCCAACCACAACATGCCCAGCTACTCCAAAATCAACAGAAGGGCAAGAAAATTCTCACCAAAACAACTTTACATATTTATTTGTGAGGAATGAACATACTGAATACCTCCCACATCTTGAAGCATCACCACAAGATTCTTCTTAGTGTTTGAACATTAAAGGTATCATAGGGTAAAGTGGTATTGCTGTGAGTTTAAAAGACAACTTTTTGGTGATATCAAGTTCACTTCATGATAAAAGGTATTTCCTATCTTAGACCTGTGTTTGGCAAAACCATACATCTAAATGGACATCTTTTTTTGGGGGGTTTTTTTTCCCCACAGAACTACCATCTTTGTTGGAGTTTTGTTGCCATGATAGCTAATGGTACAAAAATATTTGTATGAATGCAAGCACTGGAAAGGCAAAGAAAAAACTTTTCTATTTAATCTGTTAGGAAATGTCTATAAAGATGCTACATAGAGCAACCACAGAAGAAATCTGTCTTTTCTTCTTGTTATGGTGTGACACAGTGCTGGGTCATGCTGGCTTTACCTGTAAGCTTATCAACAGTATCTCATCCTTTAGGAATCTCTGCCACAATTTTGGTTGAAGTATCTTTCTGGAAAAGAGGACTCTTGAGAAAGAAAAGCAGTTGTACAAGATGACCTAATAGTAGAATAATCTTTTCCCTTTAGGCAAAGCATGAAAGAACATGAAAGCTACCAAACAGGGTGATCAGAAATAACTGGAAATACATGTCCTGAAGGGTGGTACGTGATAGATTCCAAGGGTCACTCAAAAACACACCACCAGTTTATTTGCCCCTACTAAACCTGTGGGTCTTTGAAGACTCACAGTCCCCTTTACTTTATTCCCTTTAACACACACACTCATTTACACACACACATAGTGCCAGGATCTACACAGATATGTATGCTGATGGAAAATAAATGGCAGTATAGGAGCCCTAGAGTTCCAAGAACTTTCCTGTTCTTATTTGAGAGTATGTTACTGAACAAACAGACTCTCCCTTCAGGTGTCTACCATACAGATGTTGCCCAAAGATGCACACATTATACTCCACTTTGTTGAACATGCGTTTCCTCAAGTTGTCTCTGCAGAGCTAATCCAGCATAATGACAGTGGACTGTAAAGACCATTACTTAGACAGGACAATATTAATATACATTTTGTTTAATGGAGCCTTGTTAGCTCACTGCCAAGGAACACGTAAGCAAATCATCATTCATTAGGGAAGCTTGAGTAACATTGTAAGCTCTAGGACCCAATTTTGATTAAGAGTTTGAAGTTATCTCCAGGCACATATCCAGTGTTTCTTCAGACCTGCAGCAGCATAGAAAGAGTAGTTTTTCCTGAAGTTACTTTTGTATTCTTCTGCTACAGCGCGGGCTTCCCACCTCCTTCAGGTTTCTCCACCTGCTCCAGCACAGGGTCCTCCACTGTGCTGCAGGTGTAATCTCTGCTCCCCATTATCCTCCATGGGCTGCAGGGGGACAGCCTGCCTCACCATGGTCTTCACCACGGGCTGCAGGAGGATCTCTGCTCCAGTGCCTGGAGCACCTCCTGCCCCTCCTTCTGCACTGACCTGGGTGTTTGCAGAGTTTCTTACATCTTCTCACTCCTCTCTCCGGCTGCAAAAGCTGCCACTCCTTTTTTTTTTTTTTTTTTCCCTTCTTAAATTCGTTATCCCAGAGGCACTACCACTGTTGCTGATGGGCTTAGCCTTGGCCAGCAGTAGGTCCGTCTTGGAGCCGGCTGGCATTGGCTCTGTCAGACGCAGGGGAAGCTTCTAGCAGCTTCTCGCAGAAGCCACCCCTGTAGCCCTCCTGCTACCAAAACCTTGCCACACAAACCCAAAACAAAATAAGCTTTCAAGATAAGTCTTTAACCCATCTCAGAGTTGTCCTAAAAGTGGTAGCCAGTGCACAGTACAGGGAGGTATGAGTATGCTCAGGAATTAGTTCAAACCTTGGTTTGGGAATTGAACCAAGGCACAGAATTGAGAATACCAGACACAAGAGTAGACTGAACAAGGAGACCATGCACACAAACATAGCATATCCTCATGGAGGGACAGACAAAGAACAGACAGTGCTATGTCTCAAATGCCTTTCCATCTGGCTGATGGAAGGTGTATCTCTGTTCTGAGGTGCAGACAATGATATACTACCCTGGCTTATGTCATGTCTAAGACACAGTGTCATGGAGAAGGTCTGATGAGGATGCTTGAGGTTGCTTGTAAGGCCCTGATAACGAGTGAATGTCGCAAACACCCATCTTGACATGGACAAGGGATGGGCTGCTGATGACCAGGGAGTGTTGACCAAGAATGAGCCTGCGGAGGCAGGGTAACATCTTGTGAGACCACTCCTCTATTCCTGAAACATGCAGACAAAGACCATCTGTGTCCTGTGCACCATGTGCCTGTGACAGATCACCACTCGCTTGGTCAGCCCTGAAAGCTGGGGGGGGGGGGGGGGGGGGGGGGCAGTGAGACCCCCCCAAGACCTCCACAACCCACCAACTCATTTCTAGAACATTTCTGAACATTCCTGAACACATACTGGACCTGCTCAGCGATGGCAGACCCCCGACAGACCCGGTGGGCACATCGGGCTATAAAAGAGGCAAAAAATTTTTGGCGTGCGCCCACCACCTGAAGACTACAACTATGAGCAGAGAACATCACTGGATGCAAGGGTGGTGATATCTTCTCTCTCTCTCTCTCTCTCTTTCTTTCTCTCTTTTCCTCTTTCTGTCTATAACTTCATTTTCGGCGCATTAGGGTAGTATCATCACAAGTTTTGCTAAGCCATTACCTTTCGTAGTTCTGCTAAGTTTTAAGTATTGTTATACCTTTTGCCAAGCCTCTATCTTTTGTAGTTCCACTGAGTTTTAAGTAAATTTGTTATTTGTTTGAACCTCTAGAGTAATTGTCGTTGCTTCTGATTACTGCGCAGAGAATTAAAAAGTTAACCTCACCCTCACCCCCTGAGTGGGACGGGACAATGTTATAGATAGGTTTCCTGAGAAACAAGTATAAGAAGGCCCAGGAGCAAACCTGACCAGTAGACCCTTAGTCATGGCTTGTTAAGTCATGTCCTTGCTCTGTTTTGGTCTACTGTAATTAACCATTCCCAAGGTTTGAGGTAGGAGTCTCTCCCATCAGCCAGTATTAATGAGGCTGCACTAATTTTGGTTCCTTTCATTCTGCATTGCATTCCTAAACTATCCCAGCTGGTCTTGTATCCTTAAATATTTTTACATGTCCTCATGCCATTTATCAGGGCATGAAACAAACACCCTCAGACGGACTACATGCTCCAGTAGAACACAACGCAGTCCTCACATTAGTTCATTCACTCTGAACACAAAAAATGACAGCTTGCAGTCAGAAGGGCATTGAATGGCTTACGCTCTGCTGATTAGGAGCGCGGATGTCTCTCTACATCTGGAACTGCAGGCTTACCCTTGAACAGGCAGAGTTACAAGGCCCTTTGGAAAGAAGACACGCAAAGTTGCTCGGAGGTGGTACAAGTCTCCATCAGTTCTGACTCCCTCTCCTCTCAGAAGGCAGACACACTTCCTGCAACTTTGGAGATTCCTCCCTTATGAAGACACATCAAAGTGGGCAATTCAGCCCCATGTTTTCTAAAAATAATTTAAAGGAATTATTTCCTAAGTTGCCCTTCTTTTCTACTTTTCTACTTACCCCATATTGAGTACAAGACCTTTGAAGAGCAACAAGTCACAGGAGATTCTGGCAATTTTCCAGTTCTGAGTGAGGAGAACCATGTCTTTAATGACAACTACAGTGGGACCAGGACTAATTCTTTCTCAATTCGTCACAGAGTGTAGCACTCAGAAACTCTATGTTGTGATGCCTAGTGCATTCCTGTGACAGGTATATCAACTCCCAGTCACGTGGCAAGAGCTTTACAGAAAGATTGCAGTGTATGTGTTCTGAATTGCATTATTATGCACATACTCACACACGTAAATAAGTTGCATTGTTTTTGTGATCATAATCAAGCTGTCTATGCAAAGCAGACACCAATCTCACATTCAGGCATCGGGGCAGGACTTCCATCTCAGAAACAGATCAGTCAGGTGTTGCGTAGGGTTGCCGGGTTCCCACAAGGCTGTAGCTCTAACAGTTGGCATCTCAAAAACACCCTCTACATGTGTTTGCTTTGTGCACTGCTACCTGTATATATGCTTACATGCACAGAGCATATCCTGTGTAAGTGAGCACTGTGAAAGGGACCATATCAATTACGTGAGTACATACGTGGAAGTGCAGAGGAAATATCTCTTCTCGTTTATATAGAAAAGTAAGTATCAGTAGGGCCACTTGTAGCCTTTGGACTCTAACTAGTAAAGTACATTTATGAAGTAGCAAAGAATACTGAAGGAATCTCTACCTGGTGGGATGGAGAGTAACACATTTTAGATCTTTCTATTTACTTATGCAAGAAACACTGAAGATGTGCTCCTAAATACAGGAATTGGAACACAGGTGAAGAATGGTGTTTTATGGACCATTCCTTAATTTCTGTAAAGTTTAAATGAAGATACCTTTTTTACTTGTTGAAGTCTTTTCTCCTCATATATACATCTTCTTGAATTATTTTACCCAAGTCTGTGCATATCTTCCTGTAGCAGAAGCTGACTGATTTGAATACATCTGCCTGCAAACCTTGAAAAGCTGAAAAGCCAGTGATATTTTTTTTTTAAATTATTAGACCTGACTGAAAATATTCCATTCCACTTTTTTGCCCCTTTTTCCTTTAGTGGAACAGCTAAGAGCACGCAAACACACATGAACTTAACTATATGTTTAGCCCTTTGCAAAAGAGCAGCCTTAAAATTCCACCTGTGAAAGCATGAGAATCCCATACACTTCATTTTTATATACATGTGTATATACCCACCAGAAGCTTTGGCTCAATCTCTTTACAAGCAATTATTGTACTGTTATTTGAGCCTTTTGATGAAATGATCTGTGAAAGATCAATGTTCCAGAGTGCCAATGCTTTAATAGAGATTTAATTGTATCTTTTGGGTAAGTGCCAAAGTGATGGATGGAGTTATCACAAATGACATTCTCTCCAAGCAAAAACACCATCTTTTTGGTACACTAAGCAACACCAAATGGGCCAGGTAATAGTTAAGTGGTGTTAAAATAAAGGAGCTGATACAAGCAAAACCCCCAGAAGTACTGAGCTAGCATTTACCTTTTGAGAGGACAACGGTTGAGGAACTGAGGTTTAAAATATAATCAGGTCAGAGGTATTATATTGGGTATTTCTGGTGCAGATCAAAGGGAATTCTAAAGAGCTCAATTAATCCTTCTGTCCCAGCATGATGCCTGCCCCCACATAAGCAAAATCCTGTGGGCCAGTGTTCATTATACTAAGGTGGTATCTTTTTAATGGCCAGTTCACAGCCGCTGCTGAGGATGTGCAGGAAAGCCCATGAAACATGGGTTATTTTGCATGAAATTGTAGTTAAACATTAGATATTCTCTCCTAAACTATTCCATACTTTGACCAGTTCTTATTAATATACACACATGCAATTCTTGTTCATATCCCTTTTCTCTCTTGGAATTCAATCCTCTATGGAGATGGCATGCAAGTTGTAGGCAGGTAGGGCTGATGAAGATGATAGCCAGTGCAAATATATCCTTCCTAAATTTCTGTTCTATAAAATAATCTGTTTTCCCATGTAAACTCATGAAAATGTGCAGACATGCCTCCTGTGCATGAGCACTTATTTCACCAGGGGGAGGCTGTCATAGGCGTGGCACACCTACGCGAGCATAACGCAGGGGAACACAGCAAAGATGACATTTAAACACCTGTGATAAGGCGCAAGCCCCCTCCCAACACTTTCCTCTCACAGCACAAAGTGGAGCAGACTCCCCAATTCTCTCTGCCCGCTGGTAGCACACACCAACCCAGTGGTGTGCCCTACAGCTCCAGCTGCTTCTTCTGGCAGGCCCCCACACCTCTGGTCTGAGCAAAGACAACCTCAGGAGACAGCAGAAGAGGCTTGGCATGGCCTTGGATGAACTTTCCTTCAGTTCTTGCAGATATTTTATATCCTGTCTTCCTCTGGAGTTGGCAGAACATTGCTCAGCTCAATCTCACAACAGGCATCCCGTGCCTCAATCCCTAGGCCCTTCCTCATATTAGCACAGAACATTTCCTCAGCCTTTGAGGACTACATGTCCTAGTCATAAGAATCAAAACATTAACAGTTAAAGTAAATAATATATACATATTTTCCCTTCTTTCACTGCAGTACAACTATCAGAACAGATAAAATGGTGCCACTATCCCATGGGAACTGTCCGATCACTGTAAGCCAGAGTTTGGCAGTTTCTGATACATAAATTACTCTATTGCTTCCAAGCCTTAAAACTATATTAACAAACACATCAAGGTTTGCATACATTCATTTTCTAGATCCACAGATTTCAGTCTCTTGTGGAAGGTGTATGCTATCAGAGAGCCTGTCCTCTCATCTGTGAGGATGTGTCTCCATTCTTGCTACCACCACAGCTTTCCTAAGGTCTAGGGACAGGACTGCTCATTGCTGTATTTCAGGAAGGCTTGTTCTGTCTTAAATAGATGCAAATTAGTTAATCAGCATTGGAAGTTGGACAGCTGGTTATAAACTTCTTTACATACTCTTTGGCTGTCTTGCACTATCCACATGAGACAGACAGATCTAACTATGATAAAAAAATCTGACCTAAGGCATCAAAGACATCATTGTTGACTGAACTAAGGCTGTAGTGTCAGAAGTCTGGGGTGGGAGGAAGGCTACAAGAGCTGCATCCTCAGCTGATGTCATATCATCAAGCCCGAGAAGAAAGGCTAGTTCACATATAACCCTTTCTATAGGCATGCTCTAGCTGCCAACTTTAAACCCCAAAGATTTTATTTTAACTGCCTCTCCGTTATTATAGGCTCTGCAAAAGCACACTATGTAATGGGATCCCTGAAAGAAAGTCCAAAGGGAGGAAAATTCCAGCATATTTTTGCTTGCATTCGCAGACACAGGCAGAGACCAAGCAGGCCATATGGTCTAACTTTGACACCTCTCATCTATCAAACCAGTTAGTCCCTCTAGTACTTCATATACAAATGAGAAAAACCACAGGCTGGGCAGACATGAAGCTTCCTGCCCAGGAATGTTCGGGCTGCAGAGGAGTAAATCCTGCCAGTGGGCAAGCAAAAGTTAGCACTCAAAGTCTGAGATGTGGGGCTACACTTGTCATTTGAAGAGTTTAATGTTTTTAAGTATGTCTGAGAAGAAACAGAGGTCAAACTTCTTTCAGGTATACCAGTATAACTCCACTGACAGCCCTGGGTTGCACCAATGTAACCAAGAACAGCCTTCTAATTATACATGTTAAGTAGTGCAACAATAGGCTTCGCTCATCCTTACTAAAACTTAGAGAATACCAACTAAAAAGTCTGTCTGTTTCCAAATGAGATGGGCCTTCTGTGTTATTTGTT
This sequence comes from Balearica regulorum gibbericeps, assembly GCF_011004875.1. NCBI lineage: Eukaryota > Metazoa > Chordata > Aves > Gruiformes > Gruidae > Balearica > Balearica regulorum. Next base: position 110,150,693 of record NC_046185.1, on the reverse strand, counting down.
ATCACGTATGGGATCCAATAACAGAACTGCTACTAATTTTTGCAATTACAATATTATCATTTTACCTGGAATTTCTTGGAGGACCCCACCTCTGAACTTATTTTCTGGTGGAGGGGAATTACAGTCAGTCCACGCAGGTATATTTCGATGCAGTTCATCAAGACAGAAACTGCTTTTTTTTGTGTGTGTGTGTGTTCCCAGTCTAAGATGTCTCATGAGTGGGCTCTGAATTATTAAACACAGGTGAGAATAAGCTCCGATTAATCAGTTTGTAGATGTCTTCCTTTAATAATTTGTATGGTATATCCCAATAATGGGATATTTGAGTTTTTCCAGGAACTGGGAAAATAATACGAAGTCAAAGTTAAAACTGAACAACAAAATGCTACCCAGTTTTTGTTCGGTTTTGGGTTTTTTTTTTGACTAGATGATGTTCGGAGGTCTGTTCCAATTTAAATAATTCTGTGCAAATCTTTTCTTCCATGAGGTTTGGGTTCTGCCATACACATTCAAAAACATAGATGAAGAACCAGTGTTTCAGCCTTACATGTCCTTTAGCTTCTCACCCAAAAAAGCTCTATCAAAATTAGCAAGACTGTTGATGGAGTGTGACATCCTAGTCAAGGTGAGTAAGGGTGCCGCAGAATCCAAAATTTGCTTTATGCTATTAAAATGCAGTTATGCATATTTGTGCACCACTCCATGCTCTGTGTTTGGATGACGGCAAGATGAAAGCAGGTGTGTTACCTTTCAGATATACTCTGTGACTAAACACATTTCCCCAGAGAAGCCAACCCAGTTTGCCATGTGTTTGTTATGACTGTTAGCCATAACTGCAGCAGAGAGACGTCTTTTGGGTTTGATCCAAAGTCTGTGGAAAATGATGGAAAAATTTACCCACTTCCAAAGGTCTTCTGAGAGATTTTTCTGCTCCTATGTAGTACAAATAATATTCTAAAATATCACACTTGAGGCAAATAATCATTAGGACTTGCACTGCTTTTTTGGCTGTAAAAGAAGAATATAATGCTTGGGCATTTATTTAATAAATCATAACTGGGTTGAGGGATGTACGAAGGGAAGGATACAAAGAAATACAAGATGGAAGAAGTGGTCAGAAATGAAGAATTTCTCCAGAATTGCTGTTGGTATTTCTTTTTGCATATGAAGACAAGTGATCATACCATTTTTGCCCTTGCGCTTCTGCTGAAGAATTCCCTTTAAAGCACTGGTTACTTCACAAGGGAGAGATGCTTCACAGGAAAAAGCCAGGACCAGCATGAACAGGAAAAAGGTGAGAGTGAGCAGGACCAGTTGTTCAGACTTGCAGAGCAAAAAAACCCCAAAACAAAACCCAAATAAGACACATGATTAAATATGTGAGAACTGGCTCATCTCTTTAATAGGTTGTTTGGATTAACATACCCACAAGGAAGAAAAAGACACCATTTGTGTTTGCAGTCCAAGGGCTCAACCTTCCTTAGCCCTGCACTGCTTCCTGAGGATGTCTCCACAGCTACTGCAGATGTGGCAAAGAGCTCAGTCTGGAGAACGTTGAGGGAGAGCCAGTGAAATGGAAAGGCCTGAAAAACAAGAATGAGAGAATGACATGGGGGCCCTGTCCTGCTCTCATAGCCACATGCCCCAGATTTCCTCTGCCCAGCAGTAGAGCACTGGAGGTCAACCTTTCGGTCAATCAGCCATCAAAACAATTCAATTCAACTGAAATCAGAACAGCAAGCAGGAAGCTGCCCATTTCAACAACCACGTTAAAAAGGGACAGGCTGTTAACCCTTTTACTTCAGAGGCATCCTTTCCTCTTGCGTAGTTTTGCCATGACTACACATGCTGCTGCAAGCTACTGCTCACCACAGTCAAAACAAATTTAAAATTTTCATGTCATGCAAAAATCCCAATCCATGCTCCCTGAGAAGACCCTCAACAGGCAGCAGTCGCACAGCACTGTGGTATGTGAAACTTGGCCATTCGGGCTTTGAAAACTCAATAGATAAATGAACAGTTGGATGTGCCCTTGGATCAGCTCTGCCCCGCAGCTCCCATGGTCCCTCTGGGGCAGATAAGGCTGTCCAGGTGCTGCTGAGCAGCCCCAGCAGGCATTGACCATGCACGTCCTTGTTGTACAGATCCTAGAAAGCAAGTGAAGCTGTGGATGGTATCTCTAACTGCTTTCAGGTCAATTGAAGACCAGCATAGGCCTCTTCTACTCAAAAGTTAAGGCTATCTGAGGGAATGCAATTGTAATCCATTATCAAATCTATAATTCTTCAGGAGCTACCCATGGTAGCAAACAACATATGGTATCAAAGACTGAAGCATTATGACCATGTATCTTCTAATTCTGCAGTCAGAAATAATTTTTCAATAAGTATAAGGTGTGCCATTTTTTTCCTCACAACCTTATGTACAGGAATCACATACAGGCTTCATTCAGACCTTTCACATCCTGCAAAATTCAGAGATGCTAAAGAAATTGTATGTAAAACTTTGCCAGGATGCATTACCCCTCTAGCATTTCTTCTCCACAGCTCCCAGCTGTGTTGGTGGGAGCCTAGTTCTACAATACCAGAACCTTTGCAGCTACCAGCGGCAGTAAGTTACTTGTTCCCAGATGTCCCCTTCTCCACTTGAACCTTTTCAGTGGCTGAGCACAACCTTTTCTTCTTTTCCTGCAGTAAGAGATGAGGCTTTTCACCTCCTGAGCAGGGATCCAGAGAGGTTCTGCCCAGCAATTTCAACAGCATATTTTTCATCAGTGTAGGCTGTCCTGTTCCCCCCCATAGAGATGTTAATCTACCCCTTCCACTTGGATTACTCTTTTTCTGGATTGTTGTACCTTGTCTGAGATCAGAACCCAAATGGAAATAACCACTGAGCTGGGTTAGCTCAGCACAAAAGATAACTTTGCTCAGATCTAAACTAGTTTTGAGCAGGAAGTTTCTCTGTGTACATGTTTACATGTTTACGATGCTTTCTGACAGTGCCTACAGAGTCATTAATTATGATCTTCCTTTGTATCAGCAGTCAGCAGAAACAAGCTCTTTAGGCAGCGCTGGTGTTTCTCCTGTGTTGTGGACATGAGTGTGTTTAAATATATTCCTGGCGCACTGTGGCCTGACTTTTTTTTTTTTTTTTTTTTTTTCCAAAAAGCAGCCAATGATCTTGGATGTCCCATCTGAGACATCTGACTTCCAGAGGGGAATGTCAGGAATTTCCAAAGAATCAAAACCCCATACCCAGCATATGTTTTGAACTGGGCACCCAAAACAAATGGTCACTTCGAAGTAGGCTACTGTTTTCTGAACACTCCCAAATATCTCTGAATACTCTGATGAGGTAGTGACGTGTCCACCAAAAAACTGCAAACCATTTAGAAATGCTAGGCACCAAAAAACCCCATCAATAAAAGCCTATTTGATATCCATCTGTAAAGTAAAAAAAAAAAAAGCAAAAAGAAAAGCGAAAAAGAAGAAGAAGAAAAAAAAGAACAGAAAAAAAAACCAAAAAGAAAAAAGGAAAGAAAAAAGGAAAGAAAAAAGAGAAAAAAAAAAAAAGAAAAGGAAAAAAGGGAAGAAAAAAAGACAAGAAGACTGTGGCAAGGCCAGGATTAGGTCTTAAAACAGGAAAAACTTCCAACTCACCCGGTTCAGTGGCGTGTCCCTGGCAGAGCTGGGGTTAAGAGTGGCCCAGCCAGAGGTACAACACCAGCTCCCAGCAATCAGCCATGTCAGTGTTTGCTGCCAAACATCTCCTCTGGGATCACTATGACCATATATTTGCTGTTCTGCCTAGCACGCCCCCAGTAAAGGCCTGGGATAGAGCACTGGAGAGGGGAGAAAGGGGACGCATTGCACTGACACCCGGGACAGGAGGACAGGACATGATACCTGGGCTCCACCAACTGGTTACGGGCTCAGGGAAGTTTGACCTTTTATTTTAACTCTCGCTGACTCAGGTTTTACAGTTCAGCACCGGCTGAAAGCAGGCTCTGGACCGCACGAAAGCTAAAACCGGAGCAGGGGAATTCTTGCCCTTGGCATGAACAGCCACCACAGCAGCTGGCCGAAAATATTATAATACATGGGAATCTGGCAGGTGGCTCAGGGCTGCATAGCTTTTGCGGAAATATTCTGTATTGCCCCAGAAAGCAGGAGACAAGAGAAAACACATTTTGTACATGCTGCAAAGAGATAAAGAAAAGATTTAAATAACACAAAAGATACCGTCCATGTTTAATGTTAAATATAAAGCCCATAAATTACTACAAAATCTTCCTATGTCCTGAGAGCAAAGCAAGATAGCTCTCAAGGAAGGGATACCATGTACATACCACAAGTTCTCCAGATGGCATAACAGTTCAGGAGGAGATCATGCTGCTGTGAATACTAGAGGAGGCACTTAGCAGTCTGTAGGCTCTGGAGCTCTGTTAGCAGGTGCTGTTTTCCTTGCAGAAAATGAGGAAGGACCTCCTGCACGGGCAGGGTTACCCCATGCCTTTTCAATGTGGACAACACTGTCTGAAGCCTTGTCGGACTTCTCAGGTAATCCTACTTCTCCAGAAACTTTTGACACGTGCAGATGTTGATCTAATTGTAGATAATATAGCAAGTTGGATTAAAATTCCCTGAGCTGAAGACAGGGCTCCGGTCTGTCATAGAAAAGATTAATTTCTTTTTTCCCCCCATCCTGCTACAAACTTCTTCCAGAGAACTGTAAATGCCTTTGAAAGAGAAAAGGAAACATAGAGATTAAATATTTTTAATATCTGTACAAGACATCAGTTTCTGAAGAATTCTCTTCAGAACAAGTTTTCAGATATTTTTGGGATATTTTGCTGGCAGTGAAGATGTGATGCTCATAATTTAATACAACGATGCTAATGCAATCAGCATGATGCCATAATGTTTCGTGTTGGTAGCAGCCCCAAGAAAAGCCAACTTTACACAGTTCTCATTCTTTTGAACAGAACATTAAAAATGCACTGGTCTAATTCTAAGAGTTTGTCTTGGCTCACCGATGGGAATATATAAGCAGTTAGAACAACAAATTTAAACTATATCCTGGAGAAATGGATCCACCAAAAAGATGCATCCTTTAGTTTTTAATTATTTTTTTTTCAAAGCCATCTAGTTAGATTTAGATTAATACTAAATCAAACTCAATAGTAGATCTGTGACCAATCAGTGAATACTTCCATACATCGGCATATATACATTTTTACACATGCATTTTTGCAGCTAGTCGGTAACTTCAGACTTAGCTTTTTCATTGTCTAGATGACACCCGCAAAGCCCAGGTCCCAGACTATCGTAAGTGCTTCTGTATGTACATTTATTGGTGTGTGAAGGTTAATCTTAAACTTCTTTAGTGAGAGGTACAGCTTTTTGGACTTATTTTAGCCATTTCTTGTTTCTGAAAAAATTGAAGTGACCCTTATTCAAAAGAGGGGCAAGAAAAGTAAATTCCCAGTGTAAAGGCACATGCCCATCCTCCTTGGCCATGTTACCTGCAAGGTGGAGCACATCCAGTCCTGCCACAGACTCCATTTTTCAATGGTATTTGGAAGCCTTGTGCTTCTGAGAGTGCTTGCCTGTCGTGAACGGGACCTAAGGGGCTCTCACACATCATTTAACATTTCCTACAGGTATGTGCAAGATGCTACATTATGTTCGAGGTTCAAGAACAGGCTCTGTGATTCTTTTCTTCATTTTCTTCTCATTTTTTCTTTTTCTATAAACATTTCTGTAAAACCAATGCCTTTAACACCACGTGTTTGGCCACAAAAGTTGCAAACTCACTGAGAACCAAGGAAACGCTGCTTGTGATTTAACTTTTTGCCAATTATTTGCTTTAATATTTTCATCTTATGCAGCTTCATAAAATAATTCTGTGCAAGTTTCATTTTTTTCAGACATTTGATCAGTCCAGCTTGCCTGCTAAAAACGATGCTTGACTCACATCCTGGCAACAGCGTTTATTTGATGTGCGCTGGTGAAGCACTCTAAAAAACTGTACTTACGCTATTCCAAACTTAGCCTCCTACATCTGCCTGTATTAGTGTTTGGGTGAGACTGAATTATCAGCCTGTATCAAGTGGGTGACACAAGCTGATCAGCGCACCTTTGTTGTTCAATTACAAGCTCGGTGCTAAAGAAGCCTTTAGAGAGAAAATGTCCGTGTTCTCCATGGGCTTTTTTTAGGTCTGTTTATGTTGGGTAGCTTTGTGCTTCAAGAAAATCCAAGTCACTTTAGACTGCGTCTATCCTCAGCCAAACGCCAATTACTTTTGTATTTCTCTCCAAATAAAACTACTTGCCGTAAATCCAAACCTGTTAAAAAGCTGCAGCTGTGAAGTTACAACCATTCCTACACTCAGAAATATTAAACCACAGGGTCAAAGTTTTTTAAAGGGAGGCATACCTGGAGACTAACCGGCGAGGGAGGGGGCTGGCCACGTGCAAGGTTTCACATGGGAATGCACCAGCAGGACGCCGCAAAGAGGGGAGTTTCTCATTAAAAGTAGCAGTGCTAAGTGGGCTGAATCTGTCTTCCAGCGCAGGAGGGGTGTCCCGCAATGCAAGCATCTTGCCAAGGAGCGTACTCCAGGATCACGACAGCTTCGGTGGGAGCGGAGGCGTCAGGCCGAGGCTCCAGCCAAGCCCCGGGCTGGGATTGCACATTGCTTACTGAAAGTTTCTTGCAATTTCAGTTCAGTGACGTATTCCTCGCTCCTGCTCCCAGAGGTGGAAAGATCTGGGGGTTGGTTTGTCCTTGAAAAATGGGAATTAAATCCTCTGGTTCCTGTTTATGAGAAGCAAGCAAACACGTAGCTGCTCAAAAGAACAGTGGCTAAATTCACTTTATTGGCATCTCGTCAGTGGCTCCACTCTCCCCCCCCCCCCAAGTTAATCTGCATGGCTTGTGGTACTGTGTGGCAGTGCTAATTGGTTTTGCTCATCAGTGGAAGCAGCAAGCACACTGGGGTGGGCAGTGGGAGAGGGCAAGCACGTTCACCATCACCTTTTCACCATTACCATTGCCCAAGCCACCTCAAATGGCTGCTGCTCCCACGAGCTGCGATCACATCGTGGGAGTAGGGTGCAGACACAGACTAAGTTGACATCTCCTTTCTTATCACACATATGGTAAACGAGGCTGCATTTTCACTGAGCAGAGGCACTCCTGCCTCGTGCTATGAGGACAAGGCAGCGCCCCGTCCCAAGGAGCCGGTCGCCTTGATGATGGGCTGTTACGGTGGGACGATGCAGGTCTTTCAGGAGACCTGTTTGTAATGTATGCAAAGCTGTGCAGGACGATGGGGCTGATAAAATTCACTTCTGCTAAATCATTCCTACCTGAGACGATTTACCTTCAGGGCTCAACATCAATCTGATTTTGGAATCTATCAGATTGTGCCAAAAAACAGAGGATGGAGAAACGGCAGGGAAAAGGTCCAAGGTTTTAAACCAAGCTAGCCGCTGCCAGGCCTGGCTCTGCGCACACTGTCCATTTCACATCACACAAGCAGGGTGACACACAAAAGCCTTAATGCATTCAGAATATTTCTTTTCAGGATGAAAGTGTAAGTATTTCCAGCCAGCACAGCAAACTTGGGTTTGCCTGCCAAAATTTGTTGCATTTTTCTTTAATTACAGCAGCAACCAATAGATTTAAATTTGAGAACCAATGAACAGACTCCCTGCCTCTCCTCCCTCTTCACTGATGGTTTGAATCGTCAAGAAACAGCTTCCTAGTCTTAGTCCGGGGAGCCCTTAAGTGCATGCTTATCTCCAGTTTAGTGTGCGCTTAAATGCTTTCTGGGGCAGAGGCTGGAATATACTTGATTCATGATTCTGAAAGCATGTGATTGCAATGAATTTATCTCACATCAGGATTTTTTTTGGAAGGTCTCCTGTTTAAACAAGAATCCATTGGTGTTTTTGAGGCTTCTAGATCAAAGCTACTTTAAAAAAAATGCCAGTATTTCACTGTGGCACAAATACAACATTATGTGTTGTATAGAGCTTGCAAAGTGTGGGAGCCTTCTGGATGAAAGGTACTCTGCATGTATATAATATCACCATCATCATTATAAATGCATGGAAGGCACAGAAGTCTAAGCTGATTTATTATGGGCACCTGTCCCTGTGTAATTTTCTAACGCTGCCCACTTGGGTGAACTGATGAGATCTCCACTAAATTGGGGTAGCCTGTCATTATATTCAGATTGAAATGGATTTTCTTGCCTTGAATTCCTGCAGAGAGAAAACAATCAAAAAATAATGGCTCGCAGATAATAAAGTTGCATGTCGAGCTAGACATAACAGATACACAGCTGTCGACACTTTTCCTTCACACATTTACATCATTTCATTATGAGATGAGCAAGGCCAGGATGAGATGGAACAGAACAGGGGCAGGGTGTTTGCCATTTGGCCCCCCAAAACACACTTGGGATCCTCTTAATAAAGGTGGTTCTTCTCATACTTTATAACAGCCAGAGAGATGGACTCCCTGGCAGAAGCGCAGGTAAATAGTTTGCCTTCTGTCAGATAAGGAACACTGATTATGCTCCACTGAAATGGTATCTAATACGGTCTTTTGTATATTTTGGCCTCAGTGTGACACCACATCTCCTGCTCTCATCTCTGGAGAGTTCTTAACGTCCAAGTGACGCATTTTGTGGAGGTTTCAAGAAAAATACAGGCATCCTGGCCAGCTTTCCCTCTCCCAGGCTACACGGGAAGCTGCAACTCAATACATAGTGGTTTGCCTCGGTTGTCAACAGAGTCACACTGGCCCGGGACAAAGCCCTGCTTGAGCTTTATGGCTTCATCATGCTCCTGTGGCCAAAGTAGACCAACTCTACAGCCAGCAGCAGACAGGACAGGGATGTCATTATCACACCGGGCTGCCTCCAGCTCCCAGATGGCCAGGTACCCCTTTTCAGGAGGATGTGCCTGCAGAGACTCCATTCTCTGGCTCCAGAGCCAACTACTTCAGTTGCTCTGCCACCCTGCCACCTCCTTTCCCTTACCTGATTCAGCCTTATATGAAGTCCCTTAAAAAAATTATTCTTGGAGTATGAAAAGTATCCAACATCTATGTTTGATTCCTTCCTTCCTTGCTGTGTCCAAGTACGTACTGCAAAGCTGAGAGCTGCGGAGTTAGCAGCAGCTGCCTGCAGCTCATCTGTTGGCAAGGCTGGAGCTGAAATCACATTCTCCAAGTGCCAGAAAGATAGACCTTCTGGAAGGAAGTATCGGGTGAAAGAGCAGGAAAGCGAGTTCGCTTCCAAACAATAAACATCCAGATCGGAAATAATTGAGGCACTAGAACAAGGGGGAGGGAAAACAAAACAAACCATAACAACAGAGCCTCAGATGAACAGGTTTTCCCTAGTAATAGGGAAGGGGGAGGAGGGGAAAGAGAAAAAAACCCACAACGCTGTAGGTAGATCAGAGCTGACCGAAAAAAGATTTTTCACTTTGTGATAAATCCTGAGGAGTTGCTAACTCTTTATGTTCAGTGTCATGGTGACAAGCTGGCATCGTGGCGTTTCTGGCAAAACAGATGAAGTCTTTCAGGACCTGCCTGCCTGCTGGCTGACCTGCCAATGAGCCAGGCAGCCAGTCGCTTTGCCTGGTTTCCTTCAAAAACGCCAACGAAATTGACCTATTTTAACAGAGCATTTCAGTTCTACCAACTCACCGCCTTCCAACAGACTCCTGCCTGATCAGATTTCCAAATGGCTCTGTGATGCCAGATAATTACAGCTATAAATATTTTTATTACGGGATGCCATGATACCGTTCTGTAGAAAGACATAAAGAGAAGGGACAGAATAAAGGCGAACATCCTCTACTACTAGACAGCACATAGGCTGTGTGTGAAGGATAACCTCCCAGCTGCTAAGTGGATGACTTCTGGGTTTCTTGGGGTGCTGGGGAAAGAGGGGCAAACAATTCTGGAAAGCTGGGGAGCACACACACAAACTAGAGGAAAGCGAAAAAATGGACTTTTTTTGTGGCTTCACGGGATACCGTGTACAGATGTAAAGGTACACGATACTATTTTCTACAGCACAACAAGAGGTGTTTTCAGAGCACTGAATTTAGGCACCCAGCCTAGCTGGTTCAGTTACCTGGCTTGCCTCCTTAAACTCCCTTAACAGAGAAGCTCTCCTAGAGGCAATTCAGAATGGGAGCCTGACACAGGCTTACCGAATTGCTCCTGGAAGCAAGTCTGTCTTTCCCCCTCTGTTTTTCCATTGACTCCGGAGGGAACCTGGAGAGCCTAGCTGGCTAGCTTAACCAGCCAAGTTGGGTGGCTAAATTTGGGTGGTCTGAACACCTTTGCTTCTGCATGGGGCCTGGATTAGGATTTGAGCTTTGTCTAATATCTGCATTTGCTGAAAAAGTACACTGTTAGTGTTGCTATGCTTTAGATGAAATACATATTTATGTTAGACAGACTTTGTTTTTCACATGTACAGAGGGTATGAAAGTGAAAAATCTAGAAGTGTGGTGTGTTCATGAAGTGGAGGACAAGGTGTAAGTTGATAAATAACCTGGAAATGACCAGAAGTTCACATTCCCTTTGGGGCATTGCCTCTATCGGAGACTGCATCTTCCTGCCTTCTGAGTCACAGGAGTGAATAATGAATATCAATGAAAGCCCCGAGTGACTGTACGAGCAACGTGGTATTGTTCACTCCTTGTTCACCGGCTTTATAATGAATTCTCTCTAAGTGTGTCTGCTCCCTGTCTGGTTTTCGCAGCCTTCCAAATATGAACATGCCTCCCCAGCGTCAGCTCTCATTATTGCATTCCAGCATACTTGCTTTGCGTGACATACCAGTTACCTTCAAACAAACTTTGGGCTAAGTTTGCAAAGACTAATTCAAAGGTTGTCATTTAAAGAAGCTAAGCATTTCACTGCTAGGTATTCTGAAGCTAAGCTCTCTCCAAACATCTAGTCAGACGTTTCTTTCAGGCCAATGAAATAGTACACAGGCAGCCCTCTCCTGCCTTTCCAAAGCTGGCCTTCAACAGCGCAGGCTCAGACCAGATTAGGAAGCTGAATCATAAATTATTCCTTAAAAAAATAAGCCAAGTCACTTGCCTCTGGTCCCAGCAGCCCAATCCTTATCGCAGCAAGGCGAGCTGCCTCGTCCGTGCCACAGGTAACAGTCTGAACATGGTGGTACCTCCGACCACTTGGCTTGCAGGAGGAAGAGCACCAGACAGACCAGGTTGTGTCACCCCAAGGAAGCACTTAGGAGAATGATGTGATCCTGCATCTGGAACATTGTTCCTTCCCCAGGTGATGCAGAATCACCAAAAGGGTCACATTTTTGTACCCCAGACTTCTTGCCACTTCCTGGACAGATGAGGCTGTGAAGGAGAAATACATATTTAGCATCAAAGCAATAGAAGCATGAATCTAAAAGGTCACAGGGTAGATCTGTTGATGAAGATGGAGTTATCGTTACTAACTCATTTTTCAAAGCAGAACCACAAAAATTCTATATCATACATCTACCCTTTCCTTATCATGGGGGTGTGTGGGAAGTGAGATGGAAATGTTTTCCAGTCATGAAATTAGCGCTATTGCATACTGTTTCTTACAGTTTCCCCCAGCTCGAGAGGCATAAGAGAATCCATATACATTTGCAGAGAAACATCAGAGACAAAAAGAAAATATTTTTTCCCATGCTCCTGTTGCCTGATTTTCACTATGCAGAACACAGACCTGTAATTGTGCTATTATATATTCCTCAAATAGGGGTAGGTCTGAAAACATCTGGCCTGGTCACATCATGCTTGGCATAGATGAAAATTCATATATAAATTCTAATAACCAAGATCTACCGATAGACAAAAAATGCTGAGATTTTGTTGTGTATACTTTGGAAGAAGTAATTACATTTAGTTATATAATCAGTTATACAAGACAGATTCTCCTCAAAGTAAACGGTAGCTCCATCCATTAAGACTTTTGATGTGGGTTCCAAGAATTTATAATAAATCAAGGCATAAATGGGCTTTTCGGTGGCGCAGGTTGGAAATCTTACAAGGAAATGTTTCCTTGAAAAAAAACCCCACTGCTTTTGAACAAACACTTTGTTTTCACTGAACTTTTACCGAATCCAAGACTTTGGATCATACATGGGTCCTTGGAGAGTCTGCCTGAGGCCAGTGGTCCTCAGACCCTGGAAGTCCTTGGCCTCAAAGCAGCTCACACATGCATCTGCCCCGTGGCTGCATACCCAGCCCCCAAGCAGACATCCCGCTGCCAGAGCTGCTAAAACTAGAGGGTTTCTGCTCCAAGGCTCACACGCTCAACGGTTCTGCCGTAGGAAAGGGGGCTCTGGATGCTTTTTGCAACCACCCTGAGAGATTAATGTTTTTGAACACCGGTGAAGCCAGGAAAGCTTCCAGATTGATTGAAGAAAATTAAATAAACGTTGGTTCTCATCAGAAGCCAAACAAGCTGAATTAATATAAGAAATTATCCTGTGAGCCTCTGCCTGGCATGTGGCACTCTTGGGACCACTCGTATCCTCCAGAACTGGAAGCGGCTTTGTCAGCACATGGGACAGGACTATCAGCTGGTGCCTGTTCAAGTCAGAGGGGACTACGTCTCATCAAATCAGTCAAGGATATAACCAGAAAGCTCAGCTTTGGGCCAATTAGCATCATATAGAAGTAACTTTCCCCTATCACCTCTGGGAAGCTTTGACACATTTACTGTGGTCAGCGTTCAAGTTCTCACATTCCAGTGCTACAATGCAAAAATGAGCCGCATAAGAAAGAGATAACATATCCTCATGTTTCAATCAAAAATCTTGTGTCTTTCCTAAAGGAAAATTCCAAATAATGAATGACAAAACTTAAACTATTTGAAAAAGCGTGTCCGTACTTGGGAGGAGGAAAAAAAAAGGGCAGACCTTGTCTAAACTCTAGCACAAGTAGCTCAAGCTCGAAAGACTGTGAGGGATGAAAAGCACGCAGCCCCTTCTTGTGCTACGTGTTTGCAGGAGCTGGCCTGCAATATTCTGTCTGGTAGCCAATAGCCAGAAACACTAGACTGAGGGCTTGGTGGGGAGATTTACCCAACTGACATGGACCCTCAAACTCATGCAGATTTTAATTCTTTTTATTGAGGCTATCCTGACATTCTGTTTCTTTTTTACTATGGCCTGAAGTCAGTAACACACTTGAAAGCGCGTAACTTTGAATACTTGAGTAGCCCCATTATCTTCAATAAACATGCGTGAGCACTTTCCTGGGGCCTGGGCACGCTCTTACGCACTGGCTCAATAGCACTGGCCAAATGAAGAGCCTCAGTGTCTTTTTTTTTTCCTTCCTTTTTTTTTCTTCCTCTTTTTTTTTACTTTTTTAAATATTATTTTTTTTAATTAACTAGAACATGACAATAAAGATTATCTAAATTTTGTCCCTCATTAACCAAGACAGGCATTCATTTTGATGCAGTCATCATTTCTACTTCATGGCTTCAAAACTAAAGCAACGCTGTTCTTGCAGCAAAGGTTTAAAAACACTTTCAGTTTTTTACATAGCCCCCCATGCTGACCTGATGTATCTGGAGCTGTAATACAGAGATGTATTTAAGGTATTGCCTTGTTTTGGTTATTCAGACACATCATTGCACAAGTCCAGAAGACCTTCTATCAGAAGATTGTCCTTCACAGAGTTAGGTCCATGGCAGTCCATCAGAATTTGGTAGGACTGAAAATTTTGATTGCAGTTATATAAATTTCTCCTGCAGTTTGGCTTTCTTCAAAGACATATCTGAAAACCCTATTGTCAGCTTCAAGTTTAGAGCCTTATAAATTAATGCAACAATCCCAAACAATGAGAAAATATCTAATTCAGTAGAGAATTTGTAAACGGGACATTCTTCTTTCCTACCAAAGTAATGACAAATGCATTTTCTTGCTGAACGACCTTCACAAAACAGGCTACATCTGTTTATGCAAATTAATTAGGTCATAACATTTACCTTTCTTGTTCACAGATAAACAACTTCTTAAAAATCAAAATTGAACCTTTGCCTCATTTCCAGTATGTGATTTTTAAAATACTTTTGGTGAATATCATACTTCTTCTTTATTGTGAAATTTTAATTTTATGACAATAATGGAAAATGTAATAAAATGTTTAGCTGTAGCTTTTCAGGCATCACACTTTTTCACATGGCAGGGTCTCCACTCTTTTTAATGCTGAAACACAATCTTGATTTTTTTGTTGAACCTATGTTAGAGCTTTTTAAAGGACTAACCCATCAATTTATAAATATGCATCATGCAGACAGTATCATACTATAGATTTTCATTTGAATGTAAATATATTCAGTCATTCAGTGGATCCGAAGTCTACAATAAAAGGACAGAAAGGCACGTCATGGGTCAGAGGTGAGTTCCCTGTTACTTCAAAAATAGTTGAGTACAGTCTTGTTTATAAAGCTATCTGGCCCTGTAATGAACACATTTATTCTAACTGTTGGAAGCCTGTGCAAAAAAATACCTTCTAATTTACACGTTTAATGTATTCACAGGTATGTACATATTTTTTAATATATATATATGCACATGCATGTATGTATATGTAGGTAGCACTGAATAACATTTGAGAATGTGCCAGTCTATATGGGCTGCTCTGGGTGCCAAGAAAATAATTAATGGACAGTTGCAATAATTTTCTAAATTATAGTTACAATAATAATATAGGGGCTTGAAAAGGGGCCATGGTAATATATTTGACACAATGTGACGCTATTCTTTTCTGTTTATAGCTCCATAACAAAGCTCTTAAAAACATGCATAAATCACCAATAACCTAAATTGAACTTCAAAATTGTTTAAGGGCTTTGCATAATGGACCTGGAACTTGAGAGGTCAGAAATGGCACACTTCTACTTCCCAGAAAATACTGATATTTTGATATTTTTCCAGTTTGAAGTGGGGCAAAAAGACGAAAACATTTTGCAAAATGAACACTCCAGAATTAATTCTTATACCCAAAGCTATCAGTTTCAAAGAGATTTGACAAATTAACCATTATAAAATAGTAATATGTAAATTAAAATTCATCCCCATAAGATCGATAGAAACAGAAAAAGCTAGAATAAAATATATTGATGCCATCCAAGTAAAAAATATAAATAAATTCCCCATTTAAACATTGTCTCTTCTCAACACCATAAAATCAAGACAGAACCCACAAACACTTTCAGTTTCAAAAAGTACAGATTCCAATCTCATTTTTTCTTGAGCTTTTTTAACCAACCAGCTGGCACTATTTGTAGATTTAATCATGCAAAACAAATCTTGCTATCTATCCTACCTTCAGCATTCCCACTGAGTTTCTACAATGCCGCAGAATCATAGAATCATAGAATGGTTAGGGTTGGAAGGAACCTCAAAGATCATCTAGTTCCGAAGTTGATCTGTATGTTTCTTTACACAATACCTAGAGCCCAGGATGCACGTTTCATGGCTCCAGGTTATGAATCAGGTATCTTTTACAATGGAGTTGAGTTGAAACCATACCTAGAAATACTGCATATCATTTTGGGAGTAGCTGAATTCTTGAAACATATCAGCCCTTTGCAGACAAAAGCAATGAAAAGATGCACTGTTCAAGCTGGGGAAACATATGCACTCAAAATTATGTATTAAAAAAATATGATTCACCTAGCTCCCATAAAAGACCCAAATTAAACCAGGCTTGCTCACCACAAGGCACTCATCCTCCTGTTATTATTTATGCTGCAGTAGTCCCTAGAAGCCCCAGGTACCCATTGAGCTACACGCTGCACAAATACAGAGTGATCATACATTTATTTATTTATAGGGCATTAGATTTCCCTGCTCCTGAGTGAACAGGTAAAGCAGTGATTACTGAGGACGTCACATATACCCAGGCAGCCAGCCATAGAAAGTAATTTCAGCCTCAGCCTTTGTTTTAAATAAACACCTGCATTTTCATATGGAGAAAAGCATTTGTTTAACAATGAGCTGTCACAGCATGTTTGCCTGCTAATGAACCAAAAGCTCTTTGAATTCTGTCTCCCATCCTTCCCACACTGCAATTTTGCCAGCCCTGACTATCCCTTTTATTGCTTTTTTTTTTTTTTTTCTTGAACAAAACATTCTTGCTTAGCCCTGCAGTTACTTTGTAATTCCCACATCATTTATTGCGGTGAGAGGCCACGTCTCCATGCACAGGAGAAAGCAGCAGACGGCTATTGCTGCTCTATGCAGACAGGTAGTCCCTATTTGATGGTATTTGAGTGGGAAAATATATTTGTTGGTCATGACAGGGAGCTTGAGACAAGGCTGCTCGTCTCATCCAGGACTGTGACATAGGGTACCGTGCTCCCGAGAGTCTGCATACAAACCAACCCGGTGCCGCCAGCGGCTGTACGCTCCAGTCCATTAAATTCCTGAAGACTTCTGTGGATGAGGCCCTCCTCTGATAAAGGACTGTCTGGCACATGGCAAAGCACCCCCCGCTCCCCACGTGAGCCAACCCTTGCTTTTAGCGTTGTAAAACACGGGGTGAGCCTTCACCTTTCTGCATTGTCTTGAGCCACACTCCAGAGGAGTTTTACACAAGAAAGTCTGTTTTCTTCGGGCTTCTCGATCAAGGCAAGTCCTTTGACAATCGCAGCATTTAATCTTTCTGCTCCCCGGGGAGAAGCACATATTGAAAAAGTGATGTTATGCAAGCGCAAGGTTTTATTAACCTAGGAAATTTCTCGTGGGGCTCATTATATCATATGAGGAAGAACAACTGACTCATTTTTAAGTATAGGACTTAAAGCATAAAAATAGCCAAGAAATTCTTAGCATAAGCGCCTGCCCCAAACTCATCCCTTCTCCCTTCCCTTCTGCTTTCCCATCATGCGTGGGCTTTTCCCTGCTCTCATTAAGAGTGTTTTCCTCGCCTACATCACACCGCACGCACCTCACCTAAACCTTGCTTCACGGCGACGTGAAAGTGACTCTGCTGTCTCTCCCTTCTTGCCCCAGCTTAACAGAGGAGATGGGTCTGCCTGGGCAGCCCCGGCCGAGCACTGAGGGTACGGAGGTGCAGAGGGTCTCTCACAGCTGGGGCTGGGGCATGGGAGTGAGCGACCAGCCCGGGGTGGGGATGCGGAGGTGCTATGGAGGCTCTTTGCTTCCCCACAGAGACAGGGGTGTCAGTGCCATCCCGGGGCATCTCTGCGGGGCGTCCCCCATGCATCCTCAGCACTTCGCAATAGGAAAAGTCTCTTTTAAGCTCCTATTTTCCTTCCAAATCCTCCTTCCCTGACTGTCAGACTCCACTAACCACAGATTTTTTTTGGAGCTACACAGACAACGGGGAAATAAAAAAAAGTTCAATAACCACTTGGCACCTTTTCCAAGAAGGGTACTGAGAGCAGGTAAAGGCAGAAGAAGGGATGGGTCACCAGCCTCCCTCTCCCTCCCCCAGGCTCTTTGCGGGAGCCAGCCAGCCAGTCCTCAGGCGGTCGGCGTGCATATCGCGGATAAGTTAGCACTAAGCAAAACTCCCCTGGAGAGAGGACATGGTCACAGACCTGCCCTACCTCACAGGGCTAGGCCAGGCAGGCAGAAGGTACGCTGTCTGCTGCCAAAATCCTCAAGCTGGTACGATGGTGCTTCCTGAGGCATCGCGTCTACCTCCAGCGTAGGGCCACCAGCATCACCTCCCCAAAGGGTTGCTCCCCAAGCAGCCCTCCATGGGCCAGCTCACAAACCCAGACGCCTTTAAGCTGAGACGGTTGCTCCTGCAGCAAAGGCTTCCACTCAGGAAAGTTACCCTCCATTTTCTCAGCCGCTCCTTGAAACTAAAAGCACTTCATAAAAAAATAATACAGGAGAATATACCAAGCAAGCAAGGCCTAAGTGCTGCACATCATGTTCCCTCTGAGGCTAGACTGCCGTTCCACTGTGCTGATGGAGGGATCAGAAAAAACCTTGTATTAATGTTAAAGAGATGGGGAGGGAGGTGCTTTCGGCTGGGAGGCAGAGGACGCAGGGCTGTGACTCAGTCCTCCCGCTGCCCTGCTGCCAGTCTGGCCAGCCAGCTACCCCTGCCCTGCGCTCCCCGGGGTCCGCTCTCTGCCCTCCCTTCCAAGTCCTTCCGGTGGACCTGAGGCTTTGAAACTCCTCCTCTGCGCAGGTAAGAAAAAAAGTAGAATATTTCCTTTAATCCTCACCATGACCCAAATAGAATTATGCCAGTTTACAACAGATGAGTTTTCACATGGAAGAAAGAAAATAAAACAAAACAGAGAGATATCTGATAAAAGTTCTCAGCTGGAGGTCTTTTAGACACTTATTGCCATTTTCACTCTACCGCATACCTGTTTTACACTTCCAGGGATACCACAAAGTTAATACTAACAGCAAATAGTGTACCATTCCCACAGCAGAGTTTAACCAAGAAATTAAATAAGAATCTGCCTTGCTTTGAATTGTGGCTGAATTTAACCCTTGGACGTCGATGACAGATTAAATTAAAAAAAAGGAAAATTCTTTATTTGCAACTAGATACACTGAGGCTCACTGGGATTGAAAGGACCAGAGTGGTTTTCTTGCTACTTGATGAAAGGGAATCAGCAGGCCAAAAGACCATTTTTAAGTTGTCTTGAAAGACAAACTTAAAAGAAATACTCTATAACCGGAGGGGAAGGTGGTAGGGTGGGATAGGATTTTCTTCTCCTGTTTATTAAAAACACACCTTGGGCACCATTCTAATCTGATTTAAGCATCACGTGAGGTGTATTTATTACATGGGAAAATTGCCTCAGTGCTTTCACTGACACAGTTTGGACCCAGCCTGCAGAAGTTACTCTGCATGCGGAGGACTCTCCAGCACACAGAGATGAAGCGCAGGGAGGAAAGAGCAGCCAAGAAGTAAAAAGGGAATATCTCAGGGAAAGCCATCTGAAAAATAGCAGAAAGTGGCTTGAGGCTTAGTGAGCAAGGATGTCCTGCTCCTGAAAGCTGCAGAGCAGTGGCAACCGAGAAGGGTGGGACCACTTGGAGAGGGGAAGAGAGAAAATGAGGAGAAACCAGTGGGGTCTGAAAGGTCTTGGAGCCATGCCATAAAACTGAGCAAATTATATTCAGCAAAATAACGTGTGAAACAGCCAACCACACCTGAATGTGCCAAATCGTGCTACAGCTTATAGCCTGGAGGTGCAGAAACCCCAAAATGGATAGGCAGCAAGACTCTGGTCTTCCAGCCAGAGCAAGGAGCACCTGTGGGTCCCTGGGGCTCTGAGACACCCGCTTCACAATAAAGGCAACAGGAAAACAACTCGCAGGAGCAGGCAGTGAATAAAAGCGCCCGGCGGTGACAGCAATGGGGAGCAGCTAGCTGAAGCACCTCTCCAAGGGTGCAGCGAGTGGAGGAGAGCAGCCTCACGCTGCAGGGTTAAGTCACTCGGCGAGGGCTCTCTCCGTGCAGCCGAATCCAGGCTATACCGCAGTGGAGCTATGGGACTTGACATCAACACGCTGTGTGCGTGGGATGGGGAGGGCAACGCGAGAGAAACAGCCAGGGTCTCATGTAATTAGTAATCTATGCTCCAAAAGGACTTATTATTCAAAAATAGCCAATTTTCTGGGCAACAGCCCAGGGCAGTACTTTGCTAGAGGTCTGTAGAAACTGAATCCAGCCTTTTCCCTTTGCTGCTAGCCAAAGGCATTGCAATAGGCTCCCCATATCACAGTTACTCCTCTTTCCAAGTATCACAGTTTGTGAAATCATCCCAAATGTCCCCAGGGTTAAATAACAACCTCTCAGAGTAGATCAGATGAGGCTTTGGGCAACCTGGTCTAGTGGAGGGTGTCCCTGCCCGCAGCAGGGGGGTTGGAACTAGATGATCTTAAGGTCCCTTCCAACCCAAACCATTCTGTGATTCAATGATTCTATGATCAGCCAATTACCAAAAGTCTTTAGTGGGTCCAGGATAGCACTGCAACCTTAGCAGTAGGTCTAGAATTACTGTCTTGAAACTGAAGTGTACTCCAGGTCCTCATAAACAGACACACTTCCTCTGGAAAACTCTCCCTACAAACCTCTCTGCTGCATGGAAAAGCATGTTTAACCCAGTCTCATCCTTACTCACAGCTGGAATGAGTTTTCTGCAGTGTCAGAGACCCGTTGTGTGGAAGGTGGAGGTGGAGGGGCTGAGGTTATTCCTACAGCAGCCAATGAAGAAGGGGCATGATGCACATGCGGGGAAAAAAGATCACAAAAGTGTCATTAATAATTAATATTCACCAAAGCTTCTGGGGTCCCAGTGGGAGTGGGGACCCCCAGAGTGCTAAGCACTGTACAAGGCTCTGTCCCTGCAAGGCGATGGGGTGCTACATAGAAATCCCTGAGGCAACAGAGACCAAACACACTCTCAAAGCAGCAGCATCCTCTCAGTCAATCACTGAACAGCTTGATTACCTTGGGCAAGGTACACTGTTAATGTGGGATCCTGCAGCCCTGTCTCTGCCGCACCAGCTGCTGAAGCCCTTGCCAGAGGTGCCCAGCCTGGAAAACAGCTGGCAGGAGCAATGTCTTAGACTGCAACATTTGGATTTTTCTCCAGATTTACCCTCTCTGCCCAAGTCTACAGTCCTGTAGTACACCTGGCAAAGGAGGACCCCCCTGGATAGCCTGAGCTAGAACAGGTTCAGGTGAGGACAGACTTTCTGCTCCCTGCTGTTGTATTAGGCAACAGTATTAAGATCTGACTAGGTGCGATGAGGCTGCTTTGGACATGACATCTATCAGAATTCATTCTAAAATTGGCCAAGTCATTCTGGAACTTGGTTATGAACTGTAGAGCATGTTGGATTATTAGTAGGCTTGCTACACCATTATCATCCATTTTTCAGGATCAAAACTGATAATGTACAATACAGTATGGAAATCCCTCATCCCAGACCATGGAAAAAGATTTCAATAGGTGAGACTATAATGGCAGCAGCATTTTATGTCAGTCACTGACACGAAAAAACAACTCCTGCCTACTACCTTCTCAAAGAGATCCTCTGTTTTCCCTAAATTAGATGTAAAATGTTTAGTTCATGCCATATTAGGACATTGGCTTCCTACTTCAGAGGCAGAAATCCACACTCAAGTTGACAGATGACCAAAGCACCATTTAACATTCAGAGGCAAATGCATATGCAGAGGATACTGATGACCACATCTGTTGCCAAGTTCTAGTCCTGTAGATACCTTCCAAAGGTGAATTCAGGGCAATCATTTATGTGAAAACATTGTTCTCACTTCAGAAGTCATATATAGACAGAGGAAATAATGGAAAAGTCAGTTACGAAGGGGCCTCAAGAAGATTTCTGCATTTCCTCCTGCACTGAGGAAGAATCACATGGACTTCATTGTGACTGCAAAGACATCCTGGAAGAAAGCAGCAATACAGAGGCACTTGCAACTCAACGTTCTTTCTTTCTTGCAATATGAAAATAATGATTTATTATGAAACTGGTTCTGGCTCAGCTAATCTTACTATCAAGGGGAGAACAGTGCCTTCCAGTCTGCCCCATCCCGTTCCTATCTAGGTACTCCAAATAGCTGAATTACACAGGGAAAGACCTATGGTTTCTGCAGCTACCGTAGAAAAATCACTCATGAGCTGTCTACTGCTCCACCAGGCAGTTGGGTGGTATACAGTGTGGTACACATTCCATGAATTAGTGTCTGAACACTTAATGGCAGAACTGCCATTAAAGAAATGTAATAAAAAGAATTAAAGACAAGGAATAATAATTAAACAAATAAATCCATACATGATAGTCCAAATGCACATTACTGTTCTTTCCAATCCTAGCTAAATGGATTTTCTTCAGACTCCTCCTCAGACACAAACGAGTAATCCCCTTCTGATCAGAATCAAGTACACTGAACACCATAGCAGGGCTTTACTTTGTTTTAGAGAAGGTTATGTCACTATAGAAATAGAAATTATGGCTCCACTATGGAAGCACTCATTCTCAAGGCTACTGTTGCATCGCCAAAACATTGCAGGAAAGTGGTCGTGCAATGGGAAGCTAAACTTGCAAACGCTATGTCAGATACAGCTCTGACAAAACGTTAATTAATTTCTGCTGATTTGGTTCACTTTCTTAGCCTCAGCTACTGTATCAGCTCCTGGAGTGACAAGACAGATCATGAAGAATAGTCAGTCACCATTATCTCTAATATAAGGAATATTTAAGAGAGACCTATGAGCTCCTCCCACTGTCTGTGGGATAAATGCTTCATAAGATTGGTTTCCTGAGTTGGAGGATGAAAGAAGTCTGTTTTGAGGTGACCCTGCTCCACAATACCTCTATATATCATTTCTGTTTTATAGGGAAGAAATCAAAGCTTGTTAAAAGAAGGTGACTTGCCTGAAGTTACACAGTGCTAAAATTAAAATCCAGGTGTCCCGAATCCTGGTACAACAGGAACCTTTGCATAGTACCAACCCATTTCATTTCCAGTTCAATAATTCCAGCAGCAAGATACTGTACTTGGGCTCTATGAGATACTGGCTCCTCACATTTACTTTAGGTCAAATGGAAAAAATGCCATGGTCTAGCCCTGGAAAAACTCAACCCTCCCCACCACCTGCTACTCTCCTCCAGACCTACATTAGCATGGAATACACTAGGTTACGATTTTCAACTAAATTGATTTGCAGGGTCCTAACATTTTTTTAGTGGTGCTTTAGCCTTCTGATGAGTGAAATTTCACTTTATTGACAGTATCTTGCTTTCTTATTTACCTGTCATCGATCCCCTCAGAAGTAGCTCACGGGCCATGAGGTCTCTGCCAAACGTAGACTGAACGCATTTCTCTGGAGAACTGCTTGTCAAGCGATTTTATGCCCTGGTCTTTTACACTGCAACATAAATCCTACAACAAATCTAAACCAAACCTTGTATACAAGCGGACCAGCTTACTTCCAGAATTTATCACTTCCTATCTTATCATATCTTCACTACCTTTGATTTATGTTACACTTGTCATCCATAAGGGCTTTAGGCTCCTATTCTGAAATGCTTCTGTGTCTGCTGCAGACGTGCCTGCTCTCCCAGGACAAAAACCAAAGCAACCCTCTCTCCTCAGACCCTACTATGCAGAGAAAAAGAGTATTGCTCTCTACTAAGGTCACTGATTACAAAGCCATACTTTGAAATGTCATATATCATAGCCAAATTATATCTGCTAAAGGCTCGTATGAACTACAAAGTAGTAACCAGTAAGCAAGTTCTCTGTGCCGATACCTTAAATGTCTTAAACAAATGCCTTTCTCTCCCTAACACAGACTGCTGCAGAAGGATGCCTCTGCAGGACTTTCCTCAGAGAGGCAGCAAATCTCCTCTGCTTTCACCCACTGCTGAAACGCAGCAGCCACGTTTGGGAAGAACCGAGCTCCTGGGCACAGTTTGCATGACCATCACCCTCAGCCCTGCACCAACTACTTAAGCAACTCTCAGCAAAAAATAACAACAACAACAAAAGACCCTTCTTGTGCCACAGTCTGTATTTCATCTGCAAGACGAAGAAAATAGTAACTTCTTATCAATGTGAAATATCTGAAGGTCAACAAGGAGACCTGCAGCGCTGCAGACGTTACCGCAGGCTGCAGAACAGCCATCACTGGCTACCGACAATAAACCAAAACCACCCTGGGAGAAAAGCCAAAAATAATTGTAACAACAAAAAGTATACATATCAATATAAATACGCTATGTATGCATGACTTTTTTTTCATAATTTAAATGAAAGCAAATTGTAATTATTTGCTCAAGAAATGATGAAAACTTAATTTGTTGTTTTTTCCCCCTCTAAAGACATGCTCATTTTGGAAAAGAACAGATAAAACCGAGATTCTACTGAATGCTGAGGAAGAGTCTCATCCCTTTGACATTTCATCATCTTCCGTAGTGGTACTTCCCCTTGTGATAAAATACCAGCTCTCTTCAGCTTTGAGGTCCCATGCGTCAGGTCTGGTTGAGCAGCTGCCAGTTGACCAGACACCCCTGGCACGTGGAGACCTCCAGTGAGGGTACGGAGCTGCCCGCAATGGAGCAGCAAGGGCCTTCGAGCAAGGCTCCTCCTAGAGCAAAACTCTACCAGGAGGCACATGCTCCTAATGGCAGGTCCAGCTGGTGGCCCTTCCACCACAGCATGGCCCTGTGAGCTCCTCCTAGGGGCAGATGGGGAGAGGGGTGCCTTCCCTCCCCCCCCAGAAGTCACTTGCAGCATCTGGCACAGAGGAGGAAAAAAGGAAACAAGTCTTAAAAACAGAACTCTGAGCTCGTAAGTCTGAAGTGCAACCTTGCTTCAGATAAGCGCCTGGATGTCTGGGTCTGTCCAAGCTATCCAGATCTCTTTGGTTTATTGCAAATGGGCTGTGAACTTTCTGAGACAATTGCCTGTTATGAGGTTATCACTATTATAGGGAGTGTAAGAAACAACCCAAAGCTGTTTTTCCTGAATCCCTACATGCGTAGAAGTTCAGGAGACAGTTACTATTTGGTGCGTTGCCATTAAAAAAAAAAAAAAGTCTGCCTATCCTTTTTTCACCCCTCCTCCCACTTTTTTTTTTTTTTCTCCCCTCAGTTTGGTGCCTTATGTTGACATTTGAACTCCTGTGCAGCAAGTGTAAATGTGACCCTGCAATCTGGTAGCACTGTACATCCACTTCGCACAAGCATAAATTATTTAGCGGGGTTCCAGACAGCAGCAATCAGGCCGACACCATCCACCCTCTCACAAAGATGTTGCTTTTTGCTCGTCTTTTTCATTTAATCTGAAAGGTCACTGCAACTGGAAGCATATGTTTATTCTTTTATATGGAAAATATAATACTACTTATTTCCTTCCCACGAAGCCAGAAACGCTGGAACCACCATTTCTTTCACAGAATTACTGCACTTTTGTTTCTCATTCTGTCTGGAACCTAGAATTTCAAAAGGGCATAAAATAATGGAAAAGTTATGATGAAAATTTCTGGAAAGTAAAAAAAGGTAAACATTGATTCGAGTTGTCTCTGAAAGTAAAAATTATGTATCTAAAATCAGTTCATCCACCTTACCTGACTGCTGTCCCGGAGGCTGTAATTCAGAGCAATCACTAGGGCTTCACAATCAGCTCTTTTGAAAGGATGCATTTTTTTTTATCAGTTTTGACTTACCACTGCAAAGTGGTAAAGAAATACACCTATATTAACCGTATATACTGATACAGTTAATCCATCCTTTACTTTTAATTTAAGCTGTCAAAGTTTTGTGGCAGAGCTGTAAGCAGTCCTATAAATTCTGTATCTCTGCTGTTCTGCCCTGTGGATGTACCTAGTTCCTTTGCCAGAACTGAAACCAAGCTCAGCTGTTAAGGCAGAAATTGCATAGGTCTGTGGAACAAAATTTCCTGGTGTGTGACAAGAAAACAATGTTTGATTCATTAGCAAGGTGAAAAAGCAGAAAAACCCCTGGACTTTGTACCAGAACTGCAGTTCTGCAAACTGCGATTTAAATTTCTGTTCTGCATAGTTTGAGCTTTAACTTATTTTAGCTCTGAGTCTCCCATGGGGCATTTCTGGTTATTTTGAGGATTCCTGACAGGTAACAGCCTTGGCATTGCCTTGGTTTCTGTATTACTCAGTGACCAGGAGCATCACTATTGAAAAAGCTTTTGCTTCCATAAAAATAGAAGCAGTATTTGATGCATGTGATACCTGGAGACCAAGGGTGAAACTCAGCATTTGTGGGTCTTCATGGGGTTTTGCTCTCAGTCTTATCCATGCGATCAACAACATTCCTGCTCAGGTGAAAGGAATGAAAGGCATGAGGAAAAGTCTTTATAAAGAATAAAACAAATAGGCCAAGGTTTGCTCTTGCACATGACTTCTAGCATGCCAGAAAAAAAAGGCTTCTCCAGACATACTCAGACTAACGTAATGAAGATAAATGAAAATATGTTTTATTAGCCTTTCATCTTTGGTTTTTTTTTTTTTCAATTAAAAGCTTAAAAAGATAAATTCTTCCAGACAAAGAAATGATTCCTCATTAAAATGCAATAGATCTCTTACAGTAGTACCTCAGGTATGCCTGCTGTATTCTTACAGAACAGATTTCTCTTTCTTTTCCTTGTACAGCATTTTACTCCAGAAGCTATGCGCTGAAAATGAGCATGAAATAAAGAGCTGGATGCTAGCTGGGTGAATCACAGATTGGTAGGGGTTGGAAGGGACCTCTAGAGGTCATATATTGCAACCCCCCCTGCTAGAGCAGGATCACCTACAGCATGTTGCACAGGATCACATCCAGGCGGGTTTTGAAAATCTCCAGAGAAGGAGATTCCACAACCTCTCTGGGCAGCCTGTTCCAGTGCTCTGTCACCCTCAGAGTAAAGAAGTTTTTCCTCATATTCAAATGGAATTTCCTGTGTTCCAGTTTGTGCCCATTGCCCCTTGTTGTGTTGCTGGGCACCATTGAAGAGTCTGGCCCCTTCCTCTTGACACCCATCCTTTACATATTTATAAACGTCTCAGTCTTCTCTTCTCCAGGCTAAACAGACCCAGCTCTCTCAGCATTTCCTCATACGAGAGGTGCTCCAGCCCCCTAATCATCTTCGTAGCCCTTTGCCGGACTCTCTCCAGTAGTTCCCTGTCTTTCTTGAACTGGGGAGCCCAGCACTGGACACAAAACTCCAGATGTGGCCTCACCAGGGCAGAGCAGAGGGGGAGGATAACCTCCCTCGACCTGCTGGCCACGCTCTTAATGCACCCCAGGATACCATTGGCCACCTTGGTCACGAGGGCACACCGCTGGCTCATGGAGACCTTGTTCTCCACCAGGACTGCCAGGTCCTTCTCTGCAGATTGCTTTCCAGCAGGTCAACCCCTAACTTGTACTGGTGCTTGGGGTTATTCCTCCCTAGGTGCAGAACCCTACACTTACCCTTACTGAACTTCTTTAGGTTCTTCTCCGCCCAACTCTCCAGCCTGTCCAGGTCTCACTGAATGGGAGCGCAGCCTTCTTGTGTATTGGCCACTCCACCCAGTTTCGTATCATCAGCAGACCTGCTGAGGGTACACTCTGTCCCCTCATCCAGGTCACTGATGAATATGCTAAACAAGATTGGACCCAGTACTGACCCCTGGGGCACATCACTAGCAACAGGCCTCCAACTAGACTCTGCACCGCTTATCACAATCCTCTGAGCCCTGACATTCAGCCAGTTCTCAATCCACCTCGCTGTCCACTCATCTAACTCACACCTCCTAAGCTTGCCTATGAGGATGTTACGGGAGACAGTGTCAAAAGCCTTTGTGAAGTCAAGGTAGACAACATCCATTGCTCTCCCCTCATGTAGCCAGCCAGTCATGCCATCAGAGAAGGCTATGAGGTTGGTCAAGCATGATTTCCTCTTGGTGAATCCATGCTGACCACTCCTGATAGCCTTCTTTTCCTTCACATGTTTAGGGATGACCCCCAGAATGAGCCCTTCTATCACCTTTACAGGGATGGAGGTGAGGCTGACTGGCCTATAGTTTCCTGGGTCCTCCTTCTTGCCCTTTTTGAAGACTGGAGTGACATTGGTTTTCCCCCACTCCTCAGGCACCTGCCCTGTTCTCCATGACTTTTCCAAGATGATGGAGAGCGGCTTAGCATGACAGAATGGCAACATCAGAACTAGAATAAAAAGCTCAGGCAGCTACATATGCATGGTAAAGCAGTTGTGGGTTGTTTTTTTAACCTATGGCAAGAGCTTGCAGAGCAAGTACCTAAATTCAGTCTGAAGAGGAGTGACAATGCGTTTAACCACCAAGTCGGAAATCACTAGATAGATCAGTATATTGAAAAGATATTGTCAGTGGTGACTGAGGCTTTCTTTTTCCTGTTCTTTTTTAACTATGCACACCATTATGGGAAAAAGGTTTTTTTCCTCCATTGGAATTAGAAAAAAATAATAAAAAATCTGTCTTTATTCATTATTTTTACATTTTTCTTAATAAAGAGGTCATCTACAATTTCTCCTTTTATATTTTTCATCCAATGAAAATCACTTACAAGCCACGAAGAAATGACCTTCGAGCTCCATAAATCAATATGACAGGTGATTCAATCAGCCACATGCCTTCTCCGATTTAAGCAGCTGCTGAGTCCCATAGAGCACGCTGAGTGCAGGTCCCAGCGGCCCTGCAAGCGATGAAGAAAGCAGCAGGTTTGCACTTTTAAAACCACTGAAGCCTGGCTGAGGAAATCACTGACACAAGTGAAATAAAAGGGACTGAATATTTAATTTGCATGAGCTGCTGGCACCGCACACACCTCCGCATCACATTTCCTTACTCTGCATGCTCTGTCAGTATAACTAGAGAAGCTGCAACCATGATGTGGACTCTGTTCCTACAAAGTGATACCTGAGTCCACGCCTGCAATTTTTGTGGACTTCCCAGGAACGCACTTCATGAACTTCAAAAGAAGAGCTACAATGAGGGTAGGGGAAATATCATTTAATCTCAGATGGGAGAAGCAGAACCGGACATGCTGCAGAGTGCCAAAAGGAGACCTTCATCCGGTGGGCCAAATTCTCCTTAAATTCAGAGCAGCTCATTATATCAGAATGGCTCACTGCTGACTTTTTATGGCATTGCTTTGTATTTATTCAGATAGATATAATAAGAGGGTTCAACAGAGTTGCTGGGGTCTAAGCCAATACACAGTTTATGCCGGCAACCAAAAATATGTACTTCATCTACTCAGGTAGTCCATATTTTTCTCCTCACTTAAAGTTTGTTTGCACATCGCTATCTCAAAATACCCTGCAAATTCAACAGTTCATAGTGCTTTTCCAGGACTGAAACCTTGCCTCTCTTAGCTTTAATCCTTCAGGCCACCAAAGGAAGCACAAAGAAATATTCATGAAGCTTTCCTATGAAAGCTGAAAAGTCCCATCTTTGAAAGCAAGTTGCCGGTATGCTCCTAACTTTGCAAAATCTACTTTGAACAAGTATTTAACAAGCCTTGTGGACTGGCAGGTTTCATGCAATTACTTAGAATCAAGTTTCTGAGCCTCAGTACTGTTTGGTGTTTTGTTTTTTTTTTTTTTTTAATAAAGGACATTGAACAGATGAATTCACTGAAAGGAAATGAAAACGTAGAAGAAAAATGAGAAGATTGTCAGCCTTATTTTCACAAAACTAGTAAAATTCACCTCTTTCTTGGGGGAAAAGCAGTGGAAAGGTTTTGAAATGTGTATGGAGTAATTCCCCTAGATCCTGGAACATAAGATCTGGCATACTGCCTCAGCTGAAAGATCTGTCTAGCCCAGTGTCCTGTTTTAAAAGTACAAACAGTGGAAGCTCAAAGTAAAAGACTCATGAAATATAACAGATATTTATGTAAAGTCTTTGTCACAAAACTAATTGTGATCACAATGCTCTCTGAGCTACTAGCAAATTAGTGCTTCATAGGACATCTGTAGATTGCACCCTGGTCCACAGCATTTGGTAATCACTAATAGGCCTTCATGGACTTGTTAAATAATTTTTTAAAAAATTGTTTACAGTTCTGGACTCCAATACATCCTGCAGCAATGAGTAATGGGAATACTGTCATAAGTGTTGTGGAAAGAAAAAAACCCACAACATTCTTCACTTTTGTCTAAAGCTGCTGCACCATAATTTCACTGCAAGCTTTTTAGTTTAATACAGAAATATTAAACTATGTAAATGGTTAAAGGATCCACCATTCGCTTTCTCTGCACCATAGAGGAATTCACAGACCTGCTTCCCCACATCATGTCTTTTATCAAACCTGAAAAGTCCTAGTCTACTTACTCTTCCTTGTACAGAGGACACCTCATACCTGGGATAACCCTTGTTACACTTGTCCATATTTATTCCAGTTCTGCTGCCTTTTTGAGTTGGGTTGGCCCAGAATTGCACGCAGCCACCAAGATCTAAGCACAGCATGGCTTTATCTATTCAATGACGTAATTTTAGGTGATCGTTTGGTTAACAGAAAGCAAACAGACCTATGCGCACACATACAGAAGAAGGGACAACCCTGCCTCAGGTGGCTGCACCCCAGCCAACCATCCCTTACCTTGCCACCTCCTGCCTCACTGCCCCAGCACGTGGCCACCGTCCTGACCGAGTGGCAGATCCCCTACCAGGGCTCTGCAGTTACACCAAATTCAAGCGTTAGGGTGTGCCAACTACACGAAGCACAGACATTTCACCTAGAAGGAACAGCTGATTTTTCACGGCACAGCTCCTTTTGCCCTCTCCTCCACACATGGTTTTGATCAAGGCTTACTTTGGGGAAGTTTTGTGGCTAATGCTACAAAGGAAATCAGACTGATTTACTGCAATGGTCCTTTTTGGCCTTGAAATGGAAAAAATTGTGGTGCACAGAAAATTTGAAGGACGCACTCCCCCACCCTCAGGAGGGAAAAAGAGAAAAGAAAGGAAAGGTCTCTAATCCCTTTCTCTTAAAAATTGCTTTCCTTCCACTCACCATGTTTTCCATCACCATTATTTTTCCATGGATCTGCTCTCTCTGATACCTTATTGTCGCCTTTCCTCCCTCAAATAAGCTCATTAGGCATGTTCAACTTCAAAAGCTAACTGGCAGAAGTGCAAAAAACCACCGACACAGACATGATCATTAATAACGAGCAATGGTGAGCATGGTTTCATGCTTTTCCTCTTTAATTCCAGTGCATCAGCTGTATTAATGTATGTTGTTTAAACTCTATCCCACAAAATGATCCAGACTTTAGAGGAACAGCAGCCCAGTTCTGATTGTTTTAGGCAGGCTTCTAGTCTCCTCCAAAGTCGTGGCTTTCTACTGAACCCTCAGGCAGCAGTGGTGAACACGCAGGTATGAAGAGCAAAATACTGAAATGAAGATCAGCCCTTCATTTGGGATAAAAGATTCTCACCTGCAGTACACAGTTTGGACAAGAAATCCCTGAAACTAATCTCGCCTCAGACAGGTTGCATGACTACACTGTGTCATGCTATTTTTACTTGGACAACACAAGTATAAAACACACACCAAAAACCATGGAAAATATTTAGGAACAGAACATGGAGCATGCCTCCCAGCTGGAAAGCTAACTTCCTTGTCAACCCTAATCTGCGAAGACAAAACGAGTTTAAAGCTTAGAAGGATAGAGACTGCTGGCTGGATTAAAAAAAAAAAAATAAAATAAATGAAAAAAAAAAGGATTTGTGGTACATTTGCTCTTAAGTCCATCTGAACTTTAGGCAATAAATAATTCTTGATTATTCCATTTTAGTAGTTGGATAATGGATTAAAGGCTGCATTCTTAGTTGGAGCAAATTAGTTAAGTTTTATGAACGTGAATAGAGGCTTGCATAAGGGGAGGACCTTATATTTTTCTAGGTGCATAGTGGATTAGCTTATTTTCATTCTAAGCCAAAGAATGGAATAGTTTGGGGAGGGATCATGAATGGATTAAAAGAAAAACATAACATGGGAGCTTGTGCCAATGCTCCAGCTGCTCTGAAATGACTAGTTCTTCAGGCTGAAGCTACAGTGAAACATTTCTGTCTATCACTTCATCTGCTTCAAGGATTCCCAAAGAAATACACTGCTACATTCCAAAAACTCAGTCATTTGTCCTGTATTGCTTCATTTCTTGGAATATTTTTGAAAACTCACTCTCTTAAAGTAAGACTGAGGAAATGAGCAGATGAAAAAGAAAAGATATTTCCAAGGAGTTAAATCACCAAATTATTCTTAGAACCATGGAGATGACAAAGATTTTGTTTTTTTCCATAATATCTGTAAAATGTTAGTCACAAAAAAATTCTAGTAACTTTAATGGCATAATGAACTGTCCAGGCATAGTACTTTCTCTCTTTTTTTTTTTTAAACTAGCAAGATCTCCAGTAAGGAAGAAGTAGATACATACACAAGGAGATAACCTTGTGTCTCCAAGACCCCTGCTACGCATTCTATTCAGATGCCTCTTCCCTCTACAATAAT
This sequence comes from Balearica regulorum gibbericeps, assembly GCF_011004875.1. Taxonomy (NCBI): domain Eukaryota; kingdom Metazoa; phylum Chordata; class Aves; order Gruiformes; family Gruidae; genus Balearica; species Balearica regulorum. Next base: position 110,118,592 of record NC_046185.1, on the reverse strand, counting down.
TAGGTGTTTCATAACTTATCACAGATTTGCAGTTCATTTGAGATAGGCATGCCTGTTGCAAATGGGAAGTTGAGACACAGCTAAAGCCTGGAAAAGGTATTTAGGAGCTTAACTCCCCTTGAACTGAATTATCTCACTATGTAAGCTTTCTGTTGATCTCTGACTGGCAGTAACAGGAGATGAATTCAAATGTTAGGAGTCACCAATAACCATTGGCTCCAGCATCTTCCTGCAAACCTGAGAAAAAGAAACTGTTCAGTGCTCAGATGAACCAATCTTTCTCACTTGCAAAGGATACATTGGGCAGCTGTACTAAGGATGCTTTAAGAAACAACAGAAAAGGACAAGAGGAAGATAAACAGATAACGTGCAATACCATCCGCTCCTTTTCCGAAGTAAACATAAACATGTGAACGTCCCTCTCTGATTTTCTGCTGAGGATCAGCTAGGACAGCTGGCTACTTCCCCTCACGTGGGAACATCTCACTCACAGCTGGAGGGTGTTAAGCCCCAGGGCACCATCACGTCACCTCACCGGACCTCAGCCCCAGCCCACCCTACGTAGCTGCTTCTCCTCTGATGATCACTCTAGTTAATCTCCCGCTCCCCTGCTCTTCAGGAGGTGTAGAACAAAGACTAAGGACAGACATTGTGAAGAGGTAACATTTTACAAAAACTTTCTCTCCTTTTTTTTAGGCTCTGATTTTTGCACTCCAAAGGTGCAAATTACTGCCCTGCATTAAGATGACTCCAGCACTGATTAGAAGTTGTTACTTGACTCTCATTTTTACACTTGATACAACTGCTCTGCTTTAGGATGTGCTTACATTTATAACAGAAACACTCCCAAAGATGATAATACAAACAAATACTAATCAGACATCTAAGGCCTATCCATGCTCTTCTTGATGAGACATCGCTGAACCCTTTCCCCACTACAGGTATTGGAAGACCAAACATTGGACTACTTTTTCATGTAAAACATGCCTTTCACCAAAGTAAAGACAGCAGATGGAGATACAACATGTGAGCTACATATTCCCTTCCTCTGCAAGTGTAAACAGCTTGTTTTTCTGCCTGGCAAGTCAGGTAGGTCTTTTTTCTGTTAAGCAAAATATTAATTATCTCTTTCATTATTTAAAAAAAAATAAATCTTTATCTCATTGTCAAAAGCAAATAGTTTCAGACACTTGATCATGAGTCTTATAGCAGGGCTTGTGTGGAAAACAAGAATGATCTTGCAATCCTAAATTTCTCAGGCACCTTGAGGATTATGTTTTCCATTCTTGGTCTCTGGCCACAAGTACAAGCACAGCTCAATCAGCTAATAAACAGTGTAGTAAGGATAAAAAAAGAGACAACAGTCTCACAAATTAATCCAACTACGCATTGCTAAGAAAAAACCACTATGGTTTTAACTTGACTTGGATTTAATCCTCATTAATATCTTTATTTGGTTTGGATGCAGTAAGAAGCAGGAGCATAGGAACAAGGAGAGTGCCGGAGTGATTCTGATTACTATTCTCATTAGAGATGGGAAAGTTCACTTTTAAAGGTGGATGTTTTGTCATCAGTAGACAGCATATAACAGAACATGCTTTTCAGGGTTGGATGAAAGGTGTTAACAGTAATACCAATCTTTTGCATGGCATGCCAAAATCTTTGTATTTCTCTGAAATTTTAAATACATTATGCTAATCCATTTTAAGGAAGCTTATATTTATCTGTTTAAAAGCTCATGCAGGATACTTTTTCTACTTTTCTTTCATCCCTTTTAAACAGGGGGCAAACAGTGACAGTAAATACCATGAAAGCTCAATCAATCAGGAAATGTAGGGTTTTTTTCAATCACATCCAGGCTTCTGGAAGTGAACACAAATCTATTTATTTCAATACAATCACTGTCAAACATACTACGCTTCTAAAATTCAGAGCCTTATTTTGGGACTCCTCAGGTCCAAGTCAATATTAAAAGCCTTACTATCGGTTTGAGAAATCCTGGCCTGAAGTGGTATTAGCCATCTAATCCTCGAAACATCTCAGAGATGGATGGTCATGCGCAAGGTCTTCTGGCTTTAGGGAGGGGGAAAGTAGGGACAGGACATAAAACAACATGCTCACAAGTAGGTGACAATTCAGAGCACCAGCCCGTGGGCCTTGTCCTGTGAGTTGGTGGCAGCTAAGGGAGTTCCCAGCCTTGCTCCATACTGTCACTCTTCCCAACTCAAACATGCATGAGTCTGGTTCATTGATGCGGTTCCTGATCCCTACTGCAAAAGAATAAAGGGGGTTTACTCTAGCCCCTCTCTCAATTGCAGATGGTTTAGAACTGAGAAAAGAAACGTGCGCACGAGGGAAGGACAATGTGGGAAGAAGGAGCTGGGATCAACAACAGAAGGGAACAGTTTAGACCGACTTTACTTCCCAACAGAAGGTCTGAGCTGGCAGGAGAACATGTAACTTCCTGACTTTTAATCCCAGAGGCTTGGGTGATACAGGTCACTTCTTGTTTCTCCCGGTTTACCACCTGAGCTTCCTATTCAGTTCTTAAGATCACCCTCAAACATGAAAATTTCTCTTCTAGCTTTCCTGTATACAAATATCCTTGTTTTCACCAATGAGATCCAGAAGTCGTCTAAAAAAAGGTGCCACAGAACTCAATAAAGAACAGCTTCATGGAGGGAAGAGAAAAATTGCACTTTTATGTGGCGATTTATATGTGGATAACAGTACACAGTGTTCATCAGCCACAATTTGAACCAGGTCTCCAGGGTCTGTGAGCCAACCAAGTAAACTGACTGAATCTGGGCTAAATTTCCAGTGATCTCACTCCCTTTCCATGGGCTCCACAACAAGATTTATGCATTATTTCAGTATGGTTTGGCTAGATACAGTGAAGTTAGAAGTAAGTGGTGTCAGCAGATGGATTTTATTTTGGTTTTAAGTTAGGAAATATCTTAATGCATTAAAGTTACAAATGCTCCACGGTGCATGTCATCCTGTAAGCCTCAAACTCAGGTTTTTACGTAAGAAATGCTGCAACACTAATTACCACGATATTTGGATGGCCTGTTTTCTCATGCTATAAAACACAAAAGGCCCACCCAAATTATCAGATAGGTGTGTCGTATTGCTGGGGGGGGGGGCGGGGGGGGGGGCAGGGGGAAGGCGGGTGTATATATAACTCAGCTAAATGATGACTAAGAGGGTAATTGGTCTATAGGAGGAGTCAGTAAACAAAAAAATAAAATACAGCTAACGGCGGCAGATAAAGTTGAAATGTTGCCTAAAATGAGGAAGGAACAACACCTCTCAGATCATAAGAGTCTCTAGAAGATGACAGTGGATGGTCTTCCATACTAGTACAATGGTAATCGCTAAAAGGCCTGTGTCTACTAATAGTTATAAAGGTTATAACTAAAATAGTTATAAAGGTGAGTCTTTTGTACCTAAATAAATGTGAGAAGATGACATGTAAGATGCACACACCTAGTAACCACCATAGATAGGTAGATTGAACACACTAGCACCGCTTGGGCAAGAACCTGGCTAGATGATATAGCAGGCAGAAAGGTATAATAATGTTTTCACTTTTCTAATAGTTTCAAAAGCAGAAACTGAAATAATCCATCAAATGCATTCCAAGGGGGGGGACACAGCACAGCTGCCTTCATATGGCACACACGTCTGCTATAACCACAACTGACCACAGCCTAACTACTGATAATTAACACAGGGTGTGATCCTAGGACAGGGCCAACAATTGCTTGTTTGCTGGACATCGCTTGGTGTCTTCTCAACTAATCCTATGACTGAATGTAAAGAGAATGGTAACTATTTTCATATTGTTTTGAATCCATCTATTTTTACCCTTTAGCTTAAGAAGCTCGCAAACCCTAACACACTGTAAGACTGTCATCTCAAAGACAGCATGCCTATCCACTGAGGTTTTTGGATTTCTAACACATCAGAAGTCCCACTGCAGAACAACATCAGTGCATTCTTCTTCCTGTTTTTCTCCATTTTGTTTGGTTCCAATAAATTTTCAACCTTCTGGCAGGGACAGGAGCGATTGCAGGATCTGAGAGAAATGAGGAGAGGGTTCAACAGCAAGTGTACTACTGTGCCTGGGACTTTTCAGGCTGAGCTATTGGGACACTGCAGAAATGGGGACACTAACACAAGCGAGACAAGCTACAAGTCCTACCCATGCAAAAAAGATTCATGGTGCTGCTCTTGATTCTCCGGATAAACAAATTACTCTGCTTCCCAGGACTACCAGGCTGCAGTTGCCAAACTTGCTGTTTCTGCAAGGGCGGCCACGCTTTTGGGGACTCCCTCTGACCCTGTATGCTTTGGCAAACCTCCTAGTTTTCTTGGAGGCCTTTGTGGGCTCAACAAGTGAGGCAGAGAAGATACTCCAAACCTCAAAACGGCCTTCAAGTAACAGCTGGGAAATTGGAGCAGGGACCCAAATCAAACACATTCAGACGTCTAGGAACGAGAGCCACTCCTTCAACAGCTGACAAAGGGGAAACAGAGGAGACCGCAGCACTGAGAGGAAGGCGACCTGCAAATTTCCCATTCAAAAAAATCCCCCAGAATGCTCTTATGCCCCTCGAACTGCACTCCTTTGATGGCTGCAAACACACTGCTGCACCTTAGCTTTCTATCACATTCCACAAGGTTTTAAAAAATTATTTCTATAGAAAGCTATTTATTTAATCCTTTTAATCTCTTCAAGTATATTTTCTGTGGTGGTTATTCAGTTCTGAGCTTTAGATCTACGGGATTAAATTTGTATTGTAGAAGAGTCCATAGTGTTGCTTTTCAGTTGTATTTTACTGGGGGGAAAACCCACCAAGTTTAAATTACTAAAACAAATATCAAATGACCCAAGCAGCGGTTCATCAAGTTCACACCACTACAAGTTAGAGCAAGCTATGGATTTACAAAGCATGAACCATGAGAACAATTGCAACATAGATCCAGCGAAAACTCCACTGACTCCCTAAAGAATTGCACAGCTGTTTTAGGCGGTCTACATCTATCTTCCCCGGGTGCATGCTTTGATCATTTTCCCACAATGACATTTCATTTCAGATTTTGTGACCTCCTCCCTAATTCTTTGTTGCCTCACTCCTTGAATGCCCGGGTTCTTCTTGTGCTCTATGCAAAGTGAGTCTGGGGCGGTTGTAAAAAGCCACTGAATTGAAACAACTCTACTGCCCATGGGACATTCACTTTGTATAGGAGTACACAACTCTCTCTGTTCCAGGAGGCAAAAAAATAGTGGGTTTTGCTGGGTGGTTTTCTTCTCTCCCCCATCCCATTCCCTTGCCTTTTTTTAAAATCAATTTACAATACGGTTCATGGCCCAGCCTCACAAATAGCTTTACTGCTGCAACTCAGTGAGCAGCATGGGGGAAGCCATAGCCTTAGCAGTTTAAGTACAAAGCGGAGGAAGCTGGGATCTGCTGTGGTACATGACATTTCTTTTTAAGCTATGGGGAATAAAAAGATAACTGTCCTGCCTGTAGCATGAGTATATTCTGTAGGTTCAGATTCACAGACTGTATATATTATATTGGCAAGAACTTAAAAAAAAAAAATCCCAAATCCAAAAAAGAAATTCCTTAAAATGGGAGAAGAACAATTTCTCTGTACAAAAGGTCAATTTTTATGAGGCTACATGCAAATAAGACTCATTTCAGTATTTGTCTGTAAATTCAGGATAACCCATTGAAAGTGTGAGGGGAAAGATGCTTGGTGAAGTTTAATCTCAGCTGTTCTGTCTTGGCAGTGGGCACTTCCCCCTTGGCCAAGCAAAGAGATACAAGGTCATGCATTTTACCCTGTATTTTGCAGGTAATCGGTTACCAGCCCAGCTGACACAAGGTAACTCATTTAGCCATGGAAAACACCTCAGCTGCCTCACCCCAGTGCCTGATGTCACCGACCAACTAACAGCTTGGTCATGCTCACGTCCCATAAAGACCTCACACCTACTACCCTTGTGTCCCTCCCTCCCATGGTTCACTCTGACTAGGCATAGCTGCAGGCAAACGAGGACATGGCCCAAGTGGAGGTGATGTTCCCAGTCCCTTTTAAAGCAGTAATTCAACAGTCTGAGAATTTGTCTGTCGTGTGAGAGAACAAGGTTCAGTTCCTTCTCCATCAGAAGAGTTGTGAGGCTGCACCTCTCCTGATGCAAGGAAATGTTTTAACCCAGACTGGAAGGTTGGGGGTGGATGTCCCTCACTCTTCTTAGGTGGAGAGGGCTGGAGATGAATTGGACAGATGAAATAATTGTTGCAATTATTAATAAAAATGACCAAATGTTTCTGAAACCACAAGTACTGGAGTTCTTAGAAACAAACACACAACTCTAAGCCTCACAATGAAATAATACAACATGGCACCTGCTGTAACAGGAACAGTGCGTTCCAAGGCATGCACTTGTTCAGCAATCATGCTTCTTTTTGCTGGAAGCGCTTAGCTATTTGCTTTGAAGCTCAGCGTGGAGCTGAGGGGAACAGTTATCGCTAATCACTGCGCAGTCATGTACTCCTTTCTCATTTTCTCTAGATCCCTCTTATAAAATATTCCATCCTCTTGTAAGCTGCTGCTCCAGTAATCTGCAGCAAGGTTTTGTGTGAATGTATGCCGCGCTTTGAATAGAGAATAAGCAGTTAGGTTACTATGTCCGTGTTTGCCTCATGTGAGACAGCTCTTACTGCACTTTCAGAGTTTGCTTCATTTATTTTCAAAAGCCTAATAACTATCCTAACAAGTCTTGGGGGTTTTTTTGGATGTTGGTTTTTTGTTTTAAAAAAAAGATGCCACAAGTATGCAACAAAGCAGTAAGCAGTGTCATGAGCAGGAACCTCTGAGCTATGCAAAGTTTAGTTTAACTACTCAGTTTAACTTGCTATCCATCATAGGCTCTGTGAGGGGCATTATTCATCAGTAGTATTTTCATCTAGGACAGTGAATGTGTGTTGAAATTATCCCTGACAGCTTGACTGGAAGAAGAAGAGACCTTTTAAAAACTGCACTAAAGATCTAAGATACTCAGTAAACACAGATGTGTGTTTTGACAATTGTAGAGTTACATGATTTAACTTAAAAAACTAACATTACTTCAAGGAGCCCCCCCCCCCCCTTTTTTTTTCCCTTCCTCAAAAGTACAAGGATGTTGGACAGCAATTATTAAAACCACAGAACCTTGAGATGCAGTAAAACAACCTTGTTCTTAAAATCCAGCCATTCTGGATAATGCAGAACAAAACCCATCCTCATCAACAGTAAGGATAGGTAAAGAATATTTCAGAAGCAGCGGAACGCAAGAGTACCTTTCAGCTGAATTTAAACCTCTGACTCAAAGTCTGAAAGCCCTGCCAGTGCTAACAGCCTCTCTGAGAATGAGGTGAGGCTGGCAGCAGAGCAGAGAACACTTTGCCAATGTCCAAAATGGGCAGCTCCACCGCAGTGGCAGGCTGAGTACGGACAGTCTCTCAGATGGATCCCAGCTCACAGACAGCCTGAAAGTCCTGAAACGATGCCTGCAGAGAAGGGCAATGTGAGAAGAACAAGTATATTTGCCTCCATGAGAGATACAGCCTGTTTCTTGACCCAGCTGCTATTTACAAAGAGATACAGGAGGAAGAGAGAGAAATAGCAGGACATGGAGATTAGGAACCATCCTGGAAAGTGGTAAAGAGCGTATTTGACATCACAATAGCATGTCCCCATCATGTGCGGAAGTGTAAGCTAATTTGGGTGACAGCCCCTCTGCAGCACTCGCCCCCCTGCCCAAACATCTCTCAGCCTCACAATGCCATACCTTTCAAAGTGGGATCTGCACTGTCTTCTGGCTCCCGTGTCCCTGACAGCACTACTTGCCCAGCTGGTGACAACTACACCTGGGCACACGCAGGGCCGCTCCAGCTGGAAGCTTGTCTGCTGCCCTCTCTCAATGCTGCACAAGCCCTCAAAGAACAGCGAAGCCAGTGGTCGTATTGACAGCTGTTCAAAAGAGGTTGGGAAAGCACTGCAAGCACACAGGAGGCCATCAGAAAACATGTCCTTTTATGAAATGCACACGGCTCCTTAAGGAGGACAAGCAGCCAAGTCTTCTTGATGCATCCATCACAAAAATCTCCTAAACGGACTTAAGTGGATGTTCTTGGTCTTTAGGCCAAGGGTAGGGAGCTGGAGCAGGAATGGTGGAACAGATGCAAAACTCACAAACCTAGAAGAATGTGCAAGTGCCGCAATTGCAGGGAGAAACGTGTGTGTGCAGGGTGTTGCTTGATCCTGAAACACCACTGACTTGCTATATACTATTTATCCTCAGTGAAGCCCTATCTGGCAACCAGTAATGCTATGGCAAAATGAGATGCAGTAGAAAATGCTATGTTTCAGAGATTTTTCTTTTTTTTAAAAGGAATTGATGAAGCAACTGTGGTTCCCAGACAAATTGGTCAGAATGTGACTTGGAGATGTTTAGCTGAGCTAGGGCTGCAGGGTTTGCCTGTCAGTGCTGCTCTGAAAAATTCTTATCGAGAACCAAACCTTACCATTTGTACTGGCTCAGCTCCTCCTGCTTTTCAGAAAGCAGTAATTATACACAGCTTGTTTTACTTAGCTTCAGATCTCCCCCCTGGGAACCAATACTGAAGCTGAGAAAATGAAGCCTATTGTTACTTGAGCTCAGGAGGCAAAAGATGTTTGGAACTTTTCTAAGTTTGGTTTAGAAGATGAGAATCTTTCCTACCCTCACCATCTACTGGGACCAGTTGAGCTACAGGCTTATGCTTTGATAACATGGAGAAATATATCTTTCACAACTGCAAAGGCACCACCCTTCTCCAAACACCTCTATCCATTGAGCAGAGCTCCTTGGCAGCTCTATCAGTGCAATTACAGTCCATCTCAGGCACTGAATATACCATGTGTCCTGGATTTCCCCTAGATGTTCAATTCAGATTGAGTAGAAATGAGCCATAACTATAGCTCAGCTGGGAAATAACGTTTCTAACCAGCTGAACAGAGAGGATCTGAAACAGTCATGCCACTGGGAGGAGTGAGTGCAAAAGGCTTAATTATTTTTGAGACAGAGCTTGATGTAGCATTCCCTAGGATTAGCAGAAATAGCTGCCCACACAACCATGAGGTTGCTGTTGATGACATCACTTCTAGCCCCATGATATACTAAAGAATTTGCACAAAGCTAGAAACAAAAGCCACTAGGCCAATGCACTGTGCACAGAGCTAACTTGCACTCACTACAGCTGTATCCCCATTTCTTAACAACCAGCTTTGCACTTATTGGAGAGCTAGAATACATAAATCTTCTTAATCCAGTGGGAAGATCATGTGCATCTTGGAGAGTGCAGGATTCTATGAGATACACTGCTCAACTCCATCTTCTGTTTGCTAGAGAAGCATCAGATAGCTTTTGCCAGAACTTTATCTTTGCATAAGCTAAGCTACCGTGGAGCTGCAAGGCACCCTCAGTAGCTCACAGAATGTACTTGGAGGAAGGCAGTGTTGAAGGAGCACTAGGTGAGCAACATTTCTTCATCACCAGGTCTAGGTCTGACTTCTCCTGTTCCTCTTTTATCACACCTCTTCCCCTCCTCTTAAAAAGGCACCAGCTGAGCTTTTTCTCTTTATAGTCCCTGCTCCCCACATTTCTCATTTACCTACAGCTGGCTGTCATCCTGTGAGACTTAGGGCAGGTGAAAGGAAGTGTGGGTTACCCATCTTCAGAGACTAGGTTTGGCCATGCTGCAACTAAGTGCAGGTTTGGGGTTGGCTGGAACCTCTTCAGTCCAGTCCCTCTCTTCCACAACCTTCCCCTTCTTGGGAAATGGCCATAAGGAGTTCAGAAAAAGTACAGTCAGACCAAAGGTGTCTGTCATTCATGTTCTGGATCCTGTTCAAGCAATTCTCTAATCAGAAGCTGATTTAAGACACAGGATTTGGTTTAAGGTATTCTTAGTGCTTGACCTTCCTGAGTTGGGTTGGACCTACCCCCACCACACAAATAAATGGTATTGGCAAAACCTGAAGGTGTTTTCAGTGTGTTTGGAGATAGAGCCTTAAAATCTGTAACTGTTTCTCACATTACTGTAAGTCAGTCACCACTCATGTTAGCCTACTACACTGAATAACTAGCACTAGCAATTGATCTCGCGTGGCTTTCCACCAAAGGTTTCAGATGCTGTATTCTACCTCCTAAATACTCAATAATTTTGTCACACAAAAATGTTTGGGAAGTTCATGTATCGCAGCTGAACCAAAAGGATATATGCCTTTATTATCTCTAGAAATGACAAAGAAATAGCGATTACACCAGCACAAGGAAAATGTTGAAAAAAGGCTCTAACATGGCATTTCTACTTCTACTGCAGAAAGGCACCATTTTGAAAGCTTTTTTACAATTGTAAGCAATGAAATTTTTCAAAATGCTGCTCAGGAAATACATCCTGCCAAGAAAGCCCTAACTTAGGGATTTTGCAAAACATTTCTCTGCACATGGTGAACTTTGGATTTCTGACAGCTCATACATCAGGCAATTCAAAGCTTAGAGGTCCGCCTTGTAAGAATTGTTTTTGTTCCCTTTTTTGGCTTTATTATCTGGCTTCTCATATGAGATTTGTGATTTTAAACAAGCCTTTCTTTCAAAACAAGACATTTTTCCTGCTGGAATTCAAACAACAGTCCTACAGCGCTACATGAATTATCCCCTTAGACAAATGTCAAAATTTATAGCAACTCAAAACAAAATAGTGTCTACTGTCTTCTTTTCAGGCTTACAAGCAATAAAAGACAAGGAGGTTTATAAAAGGACCTGATTGTGTATTTTATATGGGATAGCAGAAATACTTATGCACCAGAATGTTAGTGTACAGCATAAAAGTAAATTTCTGTTGTCTTTTACAGAGATCAGACAAATAGGCACATATGGATGAGAGCATAAACCTTATTTGCTATGAAGAATTCAGCAAGACTAGAATAATTTTCTTTCAGAGCTTTTAAAATTAGATGTTTTTAGAACTTATATATGTTTTTATCAAAAAGTAAAATGTTTAGGTTTTTGAAAGGAAGGTCCTTCCCAAAGAAACAAGAACTAAATCTTTAGCAAAACAATTACTCACTAAAATTTTGTTTTCTTCTTTGTTTTTCTCTTCTTTTGTGAGAACGACACCCATGAGAAAAATCAAACTTCAGTATTTGCTAGTTTGCATTATTATTCCAGGTTTCCCATAGCTTCAGAGGGGTATAAGCTATAGGATTAGAATTATAAGTGTCACTGAGCGAGCAAATTCTCCCCCAAACCATTGAGATTTAGGTTGAAATTGGAGAAAATGTCTTTCAGTATATAAATCAGAGGTGTGTACATGAGGAAGCAGAAGTACTAAGCTTGCCCACTGACTTCAGTGAGTGGCTCAGCATTTTTGAAAGTCTGTCTTCTGTTTTATGATTGTGATTTTTGACATCCAGTTTTGAATATGCAGGCTTTAATTTCCATGGCTATATAATGTAAATTTGTATATTTGATTTTCCTTGGGAAGGTTTTGTATAGCTTTATGAACGCATACAGAAAAGGATATCTTCAATGTGACCACAGAATATTGTAGAAATTGAAGTTACGTTTACCTTTTTCAGACAGTGTAACCTCAGAGTATCATCACTGAATATAAAAGTTGTCAGTTAATTTCAGGGTAGCTACAAGCACAGCTCGGTCCACTCTTTCTTAAGGGGTTTGCTAAATGGCCCTGTGCTACACCTTCCCCATAACGTGCTTGTAATTACTTTCTGGCCCTGATTTGGTCCTTTGAAACTAAGCAGATGGTCCTGCCACCCCACTGCCCCCTTCTCCATGAAACGCTCATGTTGGCAAGTGAATCCTTTGTAGATGGAGCTCAGGACAGGGCACTCACAGTGACAGCTGTGGGACCAGCTAACCCTTGACTAATGGGGCATTTGTGATGGCTCTGGTTTCTGAAGACATTGACAGGCTTGGAACCACACTGACAGCCCTGGAGGGAGGTCTGGTATTTCACGCACACTGTCCAGTACATAATTTTTACATTTGGGGTTTATGCACGGATACACATGAGCTGGACTCTCCCCAACCATATTTTGAGCCTTCCTAGTGCTTCGCAGGGCAGGTTCATTCTCCCCATATGCCTTAAAAAGAAACAAACCCAAAACACCAGGCTTGGTAATGGCGGCCAGAAGCAACAAAGCCATAACGTTGAAAAGCAACTGTTAAAATAATGTTCAGGGATACTGTAATTCTGAGACAACAAAGTTTGCAAGCAGCACTCTTTCTTCTTGCTGCCAGGTCTCTGAACTGCTGTCCAAGAGCCGGGTCCTTCTGTCTGGCCACCTGTCATGAGGTGCTGCAGACTGAGTGGTGGCCTCAGAAGAACTTGTACACCATCACTGGCTTTGCAGATTTGCCACACGGAGCTGGTTAGATTTTGGTAGTCAGTGGTTCGCAAGAGAGCTGCAGACTGTCAGTAGCGAGAAAAATGCATTTCTTATCAGCAGAGTCAGCAGATAGGACAGAAAGCAGCTCTGACAAATCAGAAGATACTATTTTAAAATAGGCGATACCTCAGAGGATGACCTGTTCTTTAGGCTTTGTGTAAGGGCATTTGACAAATGTGGTAGAGACACAACCTGCAAGTCTCTCACCTTTATGTAACCTGTTCCATCTGTTGCTGAGCCTCATTTCCTGATCTCAGGTACCTAACATTTGACATCTACTAGATCATTTGTTTTTAGCATTGTACCAGAAATTGAGATAATGAGCTTGTTCTAACAGGGAGCATGACCTGCTCCTCTTCTGTAGACACCCATCTCAACCAAGTTTATATAGTCAACAAGGCACAGCAGTGCACAGCAGTCAAATAAAACTTCATACATTTAAAATATTATTTCTATGTAGAGTCACTCTGTAGTTGAGGGCAGGCCTGGATCTTGTCTCTCACCTGCCAGCCACTTAGCTTGGGATGTTAGTCAAGAGAGGTCTCCTAATTAATCAGATGCCAAATAACCAAAATAATCACTTTCTTAACAAAAACTAAGCTTAAGCTAAACATAGTTTGCAAGTTATTCTTCAATGCGTTATGTCAGTTATTTATCAAATGCTTTTCTGTTGGTTTATCTTTTCTTCACGGTTTTCTGCTGCACACCCATAACTCTTGGCACTTCTAAAATTAGCATCTCCCACAGTTCTCTCTCAAAAAAAAGAATTTTTAGAACAAGTGTTCAGGTAATTGTCTTTCCAGTGCTGTTCTTTCAGTTTCTACTACAGACCAGTACGAAGCCTACCCAACTACCATGTAGCATTCAGGGGAGCGGGGGTAGGGAATTGAAGGGGTTTACTCAGACTTACTGGAATATGAGACAATTTTTTGGCTTATGTGATGCAATTTTCTTGCAATTAGAATAAAGTCCCAGTTTTGTGATGTTCAGGGGTGCTTCTCTAAGAACTCTGAAAACTACAGTTATCCAGGCTGCCCTGAAACCTTCTTTACTTTCTAGGGCGATAGGGATGAGAGATGTATGCAGAGTGATTTGGTTTTGTGGTCTTTGAGACATATACATACAGCTTCCCTCTCCCCAAAACAGAGAAGAGCTTTCTTTAAGGTTATGTTTGAACAGACCTTTCTGAGATCAAAACAGCAGCTTTGAACTTGTTCAGATAGTCCTAATGGCTTGACGCTCTCCCAAGCTTGTCACATGCTCTCCTTTTGGTGAAGGAAAGCTGATAAGAGTAATTAACTTAAGAGTTTATAACAAAGAACCCAGAACATAGCTCCCTAAACAGGCACCTGCTCAACACTCACAAAACAAATGTATTACCTGACACATGCACAAACAGCACTGCTAACACTTACCTGCCAGTTTTGCATGTGAGCTGGTACCTCAAGGGGACATGCAGAACCTCTTGAACCTGACCTACACCCAACCCGTGTCATTCCAGATCTCACTCTTGGCAGGAAGTGGAACAAACAAACAAATAAATAATAATAATAAAAAAGCACAGCGCTGCCATCTGCTTAATTTTATTTGGAAAAATATGATCTAAGGCTGACAAAAAATACAGAAGTTGCTCAACCCATTAAAAACAAATAAAGTAGATATATGGATGTTTGCTGGAAGGAGCAGGAAATCAAAGTACATGGGAGTCAAGAAAGGATTTGGGAGAGCAGATGAGTGAAGAAGAGGACAGAAGGGGTGAGATGATCAAGTCAGGGGTACAGATTAAGAGAGATGAGGTATTTCCTGAATATTCACATCCTGAGTAATAAGGCCACTGAGGCCGCCAGACGGACAAGGACCACAGCTCAGTAGGTCAGAGCACAGCAGGAACCAGATGCCTAGGTCTGGAAAACTACTCATTTTGGGCTACCTAAAAAAAAAAAGTGCCATCGCTTGGGCTTGCAGTAGAAGACATCAACAGCATCTCACTTGTGAATAGCTTAGATGAATAAGCTGGGTCAAGAGGAGGGTAACTGGAAATGGTAGCTGATGCAGAAGGAGACACACACCTCTCCCATGTTTTGGGTTTCTGTGACCACTCTGGAATAAAATGGCCAAGGCTTCGGGATACAGCCCAGGACTGTGATTCCTCTCGGTTGGTGAGTTACAAGTGATACACACTGAATGCTTCAAAGCACAACTATAATCTCCATTTGACGTCAAAGGGTAGGGGGTAGAGAAGGAGAAGCAGGTAAAGCAATGCAATGTCGAACTACAGTAGTACATTCATTTCCCAATTTGCTGTGACCATTTCCCCATGGCAAGAAGTCTGCTGAAAGCTGCCACCACCACTTCTGCGCTGCAGCACAGCGAGGAGGCATGCTGGAGCTCCTTCACAAGCACCCGAGGCTATTTGTTCATTCATGGCCAGGTGAGATAGCAGAGCTCTCCCATCTGGCACAGAAACATGGCCCAGCCATATCTTTTCTCATCATATCTTCCTTATAAGCACATCGCTGTCTTCTGACTAATACTACAGCTACAAGCCAGTCCAGTGAATGTAGCCAGAAAGTTATTGCTGGCTACTGCTGGCTCCAGGGAAAGGGCAGCGGTAGACATAACAAAACTGTACCACATGTCCAGTATTTTTATCTCCAGGATCTCAGAGATTTGATTCTGAAATATCAAACTCTACCACCCCTCCAGAGGTGAGAGGTTTGCTGAACGGGCTGTTTCAGAAGGCAATGAGACATCATGAGATAACTTTAACTCACTGGTAAAAATTTACCGCTGAGGAGCAAAGGTCTGAGGTTGCAAGCGTAAGTCGCAATGGCAGCTGTACTCCTCGAGCCCCCAGGGAAGATACTGTCTCTGCCAGCTCATCCTTGGCTTCTACCATTCAAGAGGTCTCACTGTATTAGCAGAAAATCACATCTACTTTGCCAGTTTCCAGAGTTAGAGAGCCAGTTGGTTATTTTTCTCTACTGCACCAGTTGTATCCTCCATGACACAATAACACAAGTGAAAGTTAGCTTCTATTTTTCATGTCATTTATAGATTGTGTATAAATATGATGCAAAGATAAGCACTGTATATGGGAGTGTTGATTGAACCCCACAACGGTGTCGCATTTGACTGCAGGTTGGCTCATACTGAAGGCTGCTTGCAGTAATTCGTTCCGTCCTATTTTTTACAGCTCTGTTTCTGCATTTTGCACAATAGGCTGCGTTAGCAACTACTGCTTGGGATTCTTAACATGTATCTGATTTAAGGAGACAGATACCAATACAAAAGAAGCCAAAAGCGGCAACAGAAATTGTTGGCACTACTTACACGTACTGAGAGTGAGAACTACTGTTGCTTCTTCTGCTGCATGGAAGACAATTCACATAGGTAAAGCCAAAGGATTAATCAAAGAACAAGGAGAAACTGGATTTTCTTCTGGACTGATCAGGAACTATTGGCCAAAACTACAACTTCTCACTCATTCTCGCCCCCACCCTCAGCTATAATAGTCCAACTGGCCCATTAAGAGCATTTTATGAGAATGCACAGAGTTTGGCCACATTTAAGTGCTACATGAAGCCTTAGACCAGTTTATCATTTGCCCATATGTTCTTTATTAGGGGCTTGCACTGAAATGCTTGTACTTCCTGGCTTCTCATTTCTACTCCACTTCAAAGCTTCTTAATTACAAAATTCTCCTGGTCTGAAGATTTGAATTTTGCTGCATTTTAAAAGAATGAAAAATAATAATCTATCAAGTAATGAAGGATTAGACTCCTTAGACTCTTGGCCGCTAAAGAAGTACATGGTATTCATTTTGTCATTGAGTCTAAAGTGTTTTATATTTGTTTTGAGCTTGGTGTAAGCGGCTGTCTCAGCAATCCCAGTGGGAAGAACTAATAAGGGAGGCAGTCAGCACAAGATGCTGTTGAGGAAAGCAGCATCACCAGAGGACTCCCTGAAGATGAAGATCAAAACTATGCACTGCCAGCTTGGTCCCACTGCCTTCTGGCCAGCTGATCCCAAACCCACAGGGGGTAAAAATGTCCACAGATGGGGACTTCTCTGTAGATTGGGCTTCTCCTGCTATAGGCGTGCCTCATGGCCATTTTCACCAGGTGTGGCTCCCATCCGCTGTCACTGCAAAGGAAGATGTGTCTCCCGGGTGGGTAATGCATAGATGGGGATTGCAATTTCTTTCTTATGCATCTGCACATTTCTGGTGACAAAGGCAGTGATGATCACAAGAGGGAGACTATCATTAATAGTCAGTATAAAAAAAAAAAAAAGACAAAACTAATTTTTCCTACTTCAGCTGATGTGTTAGAAAAAAATTAGACTCACCGAAGAATTCCTTCTTCCAGAGTGGAAAGCTGAGAAACCTCTTGGGTGACTATTTTTTTCCCCCCTTAAACAAAAGTCAGAATTCAAACCCCAAAGCTATGATTTGCTTACATTTACTGTAAAGACCTTTCTGGGCTTTTCAGGGAACTCTGTCTTACAATTCTCTCCTTCACAGTGAGAAATGTAACAATTCCCAGGATTATGAAAACACAAGGAATTTGCCGAGTTATATCATATCCAAATGATAATGAAATAATTTCAATTCAAGGGAGTAATTTTTTCCATTTTAGTGTCCTCCCCTATAAGACACCCCACCCTTTTCTACAGACTTGCCAAAATCTCATTCCTTCCATCTGAGCTGCTCCAAGAAAAAAATGGAAGCAACTATTTCCCTCTGTAAAAGCTGACTCGGGAGAAAACATTATCCTTTTGAACATAGCATGCAGCATGCTATCTTATCAGGAGCTGGATGAAAAATGTCTTGGAGACATTTCCTTTGTTCAGTGCAGTTACAGGGAGCTTTAAGACAGCTCAAATCCAATCACTGACAGACTGCTTTTTTTCAGAGGGGTCTCCCTGTCTGCCTTCCATTTGATCCCATGCTACTTTATGCACAAGTATTTCTGCATATCCAACCAACAGACCCGGACATAGAAGGCTCTGTCTCTAGGAGCAGTGGTGGTGGGGAGATGAAGGACTGCTCATGAATTTTATCCCACTGTTGCAACTGTGTGTGCAATTCAATGCATAAAGTAGAACCCACTATGAAAGTACTCTTAAAACTGCCATTAGCTCCAGCATCTTCTTACCTGACCAGAAAGCCAGAAACTTATCTGGCTACTAAACCCCAGGTCTCTTCCTTTCAGGGAAGCTGAGGTGGCCACTACAAGGAAGGATACACATTTTTGGAGGCAGTAATTTCCTTGTTACTCCATATAACCAGATCTATAGAAACAGATTTTAGATGTGGGGCCTTTCCCTCCCCCCTTCTCTCTTCTGCAGGCCCTGTAGAAGCAACATGGGCAGCACCTGGCTGTGAACACTTGAGCAGCCCAAGACACGGTGCCTCCATTCCCATCTTCTTCTCCAAGATGGATATCAAAATGTGGAGCCTGGCTGTGTGCAGATTCATCTTGCTTTTCCACACACTGCTCTAACAGCCTTTACTGCCTTTCTGAGGACAAAGTTGTTGGTGCCTAGACAGCTAGGTCACCAGATTCCTTGGATGTCTAAAACATGTTAAACAAATTAGCTCATCTGATTATCTGCCACTGTAGAAATGGGTGCCTCAATAAACGTCATGCTTCTCAGAAGTGAGGACCTGCTCTCAGCATCAGCTGGAGCTGTGGGGTGCAGTGGCCTCAGAAAATTAAGGCATTTATGGGGACTTAGAGTGCAGCAATAAAATAATTGTGAATAGTAGCCAAGACTCTAAAACTTACCCAGTGTATGGGCAATGCTGAGGCTTGCTCAACTTTCTATAAACATTAACGCTACTGCAAAATGTCTAGAAGGGCTTTTGGCTTGGTTTGTTTTCAGAAAGAAGGAGAAAGAGAGAAGGAGGAGTGAAGAGCACGAATACTTGCTGGCACTTGTTTCAAGAGTGCTAACTGAACCAAATTCAGCGAAATTGCTTGTTATCTCATGACAAGTGAGGCTAGAGACACTGGCAGCTCACGCAATTTGTCAGGACCCAAGTTAAAAATGGCAAGCGTTCGACTAAGTCTCTTATTAAACTATGCCTTGAACATATATTCTGCAGTTTGTGACTATTAGTTAACCTAAAAATAAGTACCATTCTGAAATGGACACTTGCTTATGCAAATTTCCTTGATAGCTAAGGAAAGATTAATGTTCCTATGCAAGACACTTCTACCCAGATAGAGAAACATGTCTGCCTTGGATTGCCACTGTCCCCTGCTGCAGCGTGCAATCACAGTCATTCTCACCCATGAAATGTTTCTTGAGACAGCCCTTACCCACAGAAACACACAAACATTTTATAATGCTACAATACCAAGCCACAACCTACATAAAAAGAATAGGAAAATGGGTTAGTCATGGTATTGCCACGTTAGCTCTTGAGCTTCCACTTCTATGAACCTCAGGAAAACTGACTAGCAAGACCTTAACTTCGCCAGGTTGTCTCTACAATCTTTAATCCACTCCTGCCTGCCCCCTCCAACTCCTCTGCTGCAGTTTGGCTACCATCTCCGTCCCCTGGCCAAAACCAGTAACACAGATTCCTTTTGGGAGCAACGGTCATCTGTTCTTCTCCTCCCAGCTACTGAAATCTCCTCCTGTCTCCGCAGCCACAACAAATTCAGGCTGCCCTACATGGTCTGTGATTTTGTGATTTACATATCATATGGCTGCTCTTCACACATGGATGACTTTCATTTTACATTCAGCAAAATTCATAGGCTAAAACTTTGCCCTTTTCTTCCATGAAAGGGGAAAGCAGATCTGAGTACTCTGCAACCAGGAGGAGTGGGAAGAGGGGTGGGAGAGGGAGGAGAGAGGAGGGGGAAAGGAAGGGGAAAGAGGAAAGGGTTTACCCTTCTTCAGTCACACTGAGGTATCTGTCTGATGTGGGGAAGTATCCAACCATGTGAAAAATTAAGAGAGTTAAATTTTATTCCGTTGCTGCAAATTGTGTGCGCAATTTAACTAATGCATGAAGCAGGGCCCTCTATGGAAAGTACTCTTAAAACTGTCATTAGGTCTAGCATCTTCATCAGAAACACATCTGGCTACTAAGCTTTAGGTTAGGACTGAGTTTATCTGGTCTTGTCAGCACACTGGAACCAGAATGAGCATTAAAAAAACCTTTTTCCTTTTTCAATAAAATAGAAGACTATCTTGTGGTCATTAGCACAGCCTAAAGGCAGAACAGGATGTTTTACAGCCTGGTACCTTCCCTTCAGTCAATGGGGGCTGAAGTCGGGCATCCCGTTGGGATGTGCCCAGCGGATGATGTGCACGCTTTGACAAGCCCTGCTCTGCCAGCTCACCCCAGCCATCTCCAGCTACCGTGCTCACAGGCCTTTCCAAGCCTCAAGTGCCAATATAAACACTGAGATGTGCACTTGGTTTACTTCTGCTGGTGTTTGGAAGAGGAAAGAAACATCGTGGCATGAACTAGCCACGAGCCAGAATTCATTCAGTTGTTTCAGCTATTTGTTTTTAATCAAAACTGGTGCTTCATTTCAGGAAAGCATCTGGAAACATTTGTTTCCAAATAAATTGCTTTTAGACTAAATTTGGGATGACAAGCTTCTGAATGAAGCGAGCTTTTCTAACAATTTGTAAGAGAACTGCCAGCAGATGGTAAAATATATTGTCCAGCTATAATTAGAGCAACATAAACAATAAAGTTAGAGACCTTTGGGCTGTACCTGGTTTTAGTCTGGAAGGAGCCTTGTATCTGAAAAAGCTGTTTCAATGTGAGGCTGAGTGAGGGAGTACTGATAAACCCACGCTACCTTCAGAGTCTGACAGTATCTACACAGTTTTGCTAAACAGAAAAATGGAAATATCCTAGGAGCTCACAGTCCACTAGGGACTGTGTTAGTGCTAGTGAGGTTAAACCAGACAGACAGATGAGCAGCAGTATCTAAAACCCCAAGGTACAGTTGCACAACAGCCACGAGTCGATCTGATCCACCCAGCTATTTCTAAAATGCCATCAACTCCGTATTGGGATACCAATCCCATCGTGATGCTAGAGGGCAATCAAGTCACCCTTTGATAATCAACAAAGAGAGCCATTATACAAAATTAATATACCAAAGTAAAATCTATAATAAATAACAGGAATATAGTTACTAATGTCGCTGTCGGGGTTAACCTGAGTCCTGTGCGTGGTAAGGCTCTGCATCTTTCTAAATCAAGGCGCTACTCATGACTCTCTTCTTTTTGAGTAGTTCATCTTTATGCACCATCTCTGATAAGCATGCTCGCTTGCTTGCTCATGCGCTGTCCCTCCCACAATGACTTTCGCCGACTCATTTTAAAAGGAAACTTTTTTCAGGGATGCGGAGCACAGCATTTTGGGGCTGCCTGAGTCTGCCAGCTCTGTGCAGCCCTCAGCCCCCCCGGGTGTTTCCTTGGCTGGAGGCAGATGGCAGCGGGGCTCTCGGGCAGCCGGCGAGCAGATGACACGCTCAGGGTGCGCTGTCTGCTCCAGCACGCCACACAGGAGCCAGAGTTCCTTGGAGTCAATCCTCCCGTGGCATTTTGAGGCTTGCTCTGTCTCTGGAGAGCTGGATGTGATGTGTCCGCAGCCTCAGAAAGCTGATTAATATCTTCTTCAGGAGTAAGACCTTAATAATATAGTTACACTCAGCATCCTAATGAACGTCCAGCTCTTTTTAAAATGCTCCAGTATAGGATATCAACAGCATCCAATCTTACATTAACAAAATTATGTTATGAGGCTTTTTAATATTCACAGGAGCATTGAAATTCAAAGCTACCATCTGCACATCAAATTGTAAAAGGCACCAAGCCATGAACTGTATTTTCTGCTGGTTAATATCCCAAACTGTGTGAAATCACAAGATCTTTAGATATGCAAGAGCAGGGATGACCCCACTCTGCAGAGGCATAAGAGTTGGTTGCAAGAGAGAGATTTAAAATTTCAGTTTCCCAGAAGTCTGGGGATTGTGGAGATTAAATGTTGCTTTGGAGTCCTCTTTCCCCTGTCTGAGGTGCTCAGTCCAGCACGCTGACCAGACACCGCATGCTGCTCATTCCCTGTGGCAGACCTTTCACACTCAGCTAGTTTGGAGAAACATTAGAATATATTTGCTGGAACTTTCCACATAAATTAATTCTTGGACAGAGTTAAGTCAGGAGGAACAGTATAATCAAAAACAATCCTTTCAGGGAAAAATCTTAAACCATTCAAAAGGAGAACTTCTAATAAAAATGATGGTATCATCCATATCAGCAAGTTGTGTATAGCTGGGCTGTAAAAGTGTTATCGTAAATATTTGAATACATGACTATTTTAGTTTCTGGGTCAAAAGCATTAGTGTTTTACATCACCTACAGAAGCATAATGCATACATAGTTCAGAGTCCATGGCAATAGAAGTACCTCTCACATTCAGGTGAGGGTGTAAAGCATCCTCAGCCTGTCCTCCACAGGGTAAAGAGAGCCAGAGCCCACTCAGAAATGACTGCCAGTGAAGAATGCAGTCTAGGATGCCCTGCTGTGAAAGTGGTTTGTTTTGCACAATGGTCTTATGAAAAATGGCATACTATATAGCTGTTGGGATTTCATTATTGGTCTTCTACAACCAGTGGGGGATTTAACCTTTAGGTCCTCAGCTGCTCCCTGGTGCAGCAATCTTTGTCCTCAGTCACCTCAGCAGCCATCACTCCTCATCCAACAAACACTTGGAAATTCCAGCCTGATTTCTCAAGACCTCCTAAAAAGTGACTGAAGCAATAACCCCAAGTCAGAGATAATCGCAACTGCCTTTCTGCCTGCAGAAAGGATTTTTTTAAACTTAGCCACACAATAGTTCATGCAACTTGGCTACTGGCAGGAGCAACAGGAAGGAAAAGCCAACCTACGTAGCAGTTTAACACAGAAAGGAGGACAAACTATTGGAGAAACTGCTGAAATCTAGCCCAGAATGATTATGCTGCCCAAGAGGGGTCCTGTGCACAAACACACACTCATTGGTAAGCTCTGGAACAACACGCACTTTAACCTCGGACAGACAGGTGAAAAGTGCAAGACTGGCCCTATCTGCCTGTTAGTCTGTGCAGTGAGATGCTACACTGCGCTAGCTGAGGAATGTTCTCAGCTTTGCTCCCCTGGAGTACATCGAGCAGAGATGAATCTGTACTGTAAACTGTAGTTCATCCTAGCCAAGATGATTTAATTCCTTTAGAGCTTGCTGATGTTTCTGCTTTTTGTCTAGCAGAGAACGTCACCCTTTCAAGTCTCAGGCAGAAACTTCCCAGAATCTCAGCAACATTTCCTCCTTCTCACTGGTAAATTTAAACAAAAGTATCTTCCCACGTGTCTGGTGCAAGGAGAAGCAAGTATTAGGTTCTCATCCTTTCAGCTCTGCTCTTACACAGCTGAACATGTGCTGTCATTGCAGATCCAAAGACCATTTCAACACACACTGCTTCCCAGATTCAAAAGCCATTCATAGTGGGGCTCAGGACAGGTCCATGGATGCTTGCCAATGCTCAGGTAAAAGTTAAATTAATTGAATAATGTTTCTTTTGGGTGCTTCGAATGGTTTTGATTAGAACTGCATAAGCTAAAAGGATCTTTCCTTTAACTTTTGAGCACTGCTACTTCCTCAGCAGAGATTTAGAACATATTTTCCATATACACATGCCAGTGCTTATATTGGAGAGTTACATATCTTCTACGTGGCTAAGAGAAGCAGATGTAGCTGGCATTGTCTTAATTCTCCAAGCTGTTAAATACATCAGGCTCTAGACAAAGAAAGATTGGTACTTTGCAACATGTGCGTAAAATTAATCAGATGTGATAGTCATGAGAAAGTAGTCAAGGCCACATCCAAGTTTGGATTCATGCTGCAAATTAAACTTGAAACTTGGTGGTGTTGGGACCCCCATGATGAGTTCATTCCTGCTAGGCAAAGGGATGACTGCAAAGTTCATTTGTGCCAGGATTTGACAGAGCTCCCGAATGGCTTTGCTGGCCAGCTTGGAGGAACCAAATTGCACAGAGGGGAAAGTGGGGGGTAGCAGGGAAGGATGGCTGGTGTGGGGGAGCAGCTAAGCAGGAAACCTCAAAACTGTCAAATCCTAACAGCCAAAGTGGCAGAATCTGTGCAAAATAGTATTAATTTAGGACTGGGAAGGGAGATAAGTGCAATGTCATTTCCCTTTTCACTCTTTGGGGTATTAATACTGCGTTTCCTAGCACTGTGCTTAACAACCTTTTGTGTTTTAGACACTTCCAAATGAAGATCACATTTTGCTCTAAGTAACATACAGGTAAGGCCCTCTAACTTACAGAAAAGCATTATCCATGCATCCAGTCTAGAATTCAGCCCTCATTTTAAGATGTAAAAAGAGGTGTGTTCTCACCATCCAGAAATATTTTGCCCAGTCCAGAATTCAGGAAATCCTATTATACAACAGTTAGGAGATGGATGTCAGCTTGACCTTTAGGAAGCAGATTTAACAGAAGTCACATCAGTCAGAGGCATTTTAAAGCAAAACTAGCAGCATGGAATCATGTGGAGTGACCTGACGGGGCAGCACATGTTTGTTTTACAACCTGACCTTCTGGCACTGGAAGTTTAAACAAGTTCAGACATTTTCACTGGCCTTGGTACTCAGCTTTTGTTATCCTATGTCACTTCTCTATGAGCTGTGCAAAATATTTTCATACACAATGGAACATTGCAATTTTTCTTTCCTGTGACTTTTTCCCATAATATAAATCTGCTATTTGCTTAAAACCCAATAGCGAGCAAAAGTTATTTAAAATCAAATTCTAGGGTTTTTTTCTGTTGAGAACAAATTTGTCATCAAACAGAAGCAAAAGCCTATTAAGTGAGCTCCTCCTGAACACATTTTTCCCATAGTCATACATGGGATGGTAGGGAATTGCCAAAACTAGACAGGTAAGTAAATGCACAGAGCTTTCAGAAGACAGCACAAAGCTGAGGCACAAAGAAAGAAGAGGAGAGGGACACAGTACCCAACAACTTTCCTGGGAGAGGCTTCGTAATGAAGGGGATAGGATTGAAGAGGAGAGGACAAAGTGTCCTGAGGCTTATTTTTTACCCTCCCTCTCCCACAGACTTCCCCAGTGGGAGGTTTCTGAAAGTTTGAACACACTCTGACCTAAGGGGACGAGATCAGGAATCTGATCTGGCATCCTGTTCCAAGGACTATATATGATCTACAGAGCTGACATGAGTGGACCCACACATTACATCTTACAGTAATGTTATTGCAGCTGTGAAGAAATCCCAGCATCTGTATTTCTGGATGATTGCAGATGGACATCATGCCCTGGATATAACCTTTTGGTATGTCATGTAGTAAACTGTAAATCTCCCATGACACTTGGGAACAGAATTTCAAATCAAGAAGTGTTGGTTTTAATTGCTCAACACCCGTTGATACTGATAGGAATGTGGCAGTTAAAGCAGAAAATAAAGCTCTGAAAACATGCCAGTCCTCAAGTCTTCACTATGTCAAAATCATTCCACTAGACTGAATTCAGCATTGGCATGGATGACCAAAGTCATTTGGGCAAACACACTTAACTGCAAATTAATCTGAGCGATGACTGCCGTCTAACTCATAGGCTTTCCATTAAAACACATTCAAAAGATAGCTCTTATCTCTTCCTCTGACATGTCTAGCAGCAAAGCTAGACATGGCAGTTAAAAAAATATGCATTTGTCTCACTAAAATATTCCTAGATACAGTTATAACTTAGTTTCCTAGACTATGCAATTAGCTGGAAGAAAATTGTCTTTATTTTTACCATTATCTTTGGACCTTCTCTGGACACCACATTTATCACAAAAGCTATTCTGAATGAGGCAGAGAGACTGTTAGCATACTTCTGATGAATAGCTAATAGCATACCAAGAATTAGCAGTCACAGGGGTTTTTTTCCCCGTTAGCTCACAGATTGATTTTCTTCTCCTGCTCTGACTTTTTTCTGTTAATAAACACTAACAATTTTAAGCCAGTGAGAAAGCTGATTGGAAAAAAAAATCAGTATCCCCTAATGACTGTTTTGTTAGAACTGATAACCTCTCAGAGTTGAATTAGGCAAGCTGAAGACATGTAATGAATAACCAGGGAAACTAAGAAGACTCTTCCCCCCGCCGCCCCCAAAGTGTTCACACACACAAAGGAGAAAGCTCATTGCTTGTCTCTGCTGCCTTTCTCAGAAATGTAATTAAACGTTTCCCTCATTTGTCCCTGAGAAAGATTACCTTCTTAGGCAAGAACAGCAAAGTAGAAAAGCACGGCTGTACTCTTATCTCTTAATGCCTGTCATGAGAGCAGCTTAAAAAGTACTATCTAGAAAGGTTGGGGTTTTTTTTTTCCCCCATACTTCTGGCACTATCACCCTGGTGTGTTATTTCCACTCATCTGCTAAAACAGAAACACAATGTGCTAGCGCACTTCACGTGTCCAAAACGAAGGGGTCTACCCAGCAACCAGGACGCAGGACAGCCATCACATCTGTCCCACGCTCTCCTTTTCTCCCAGGAAAGGACAAATGATACAACTGATTTTCTAGACTTGGAGATCTTATTTCGTCACTGACTATTAACAATGCAGAGCTGCTCCCTAATGCGTCCAGCATCACTGAATTACAGTAATTGTTCCCGATCCAACTCCCCTTACCCCCCCTCCTTTTTTTTTAATTACAGTTAAAGAGTGTAGCTATCAGCAATTTCAAGGTTTCATTATTATTCAAAGTGAAGTTTGGCACATGAGATAGAAGGCTATTTTTCTTTTTGAATTAAATCTGGCTGACATTTGCTTAGCCAGTTTTCAGCTCCACAAGTAAAACAAGAGAAGTAGCTTTGTTATTTCAGTCTGTTTTTATCATTTTTCAAGGCCACCTTGAATTAAAAAACAAACAGAGAGCTCATATACTGGGCTTTGCAAATAAAAAGCTCTTTGAACAGCTAAAACTGTAGGCCAAATTCAGAGGTTATATGTCAGATGGTTCAAGGTTTTAATCAGAAATAGTTGCAAGAGTCTGAAGCTAAAATCCAGCTCTGCTTAAATCAAAATCAAAGGCTCCCAATGACTTCAGCCCAAGATCATGTAAACCAGTCAGCAGGAAGGAGAAGCTCAGCTGAAAGTTAAGCTGGAAGGAGTCTAACTTAAACATCCTTGTACGATTCTTCATTGTGAAAGACTGCTCCAGAAAGTGGCAAACAACCCCAAATGAAGCTCAGGCTTTAGAGAGATCAAAGGTATACGGAATTTTATAGGTAATAATACTTTTTCTACAGAATCTTAAAGCCACTTCTAGAGCACACTGACAATCGCACCCTGTTACAATAGCCTACAGGTGGATTTAAAATTAATGGAATCACGAAGGTTTATATTACAGGCTGCAATTCTTCCACAATGCTGTTATCTAAGTCTTGAGATTGGGCTTGGCGACCCACAAACACTGGAAGTGACTCATGCCTTCCACTGAGATCATCATTACAACAGGTAAGCCCTGAAGAAAGGTGCTGCCGGCAGGTATGCAGAGACAGTGATTCACTCATGAAGCCAGGAGACAGAGGTTTTCCTAGCTGAATGCTTCTGATCATTTTGGCCACGTCAAAACAAGGTAATTGCAGCGATCACAGCCAGGCAAGGCTCGGATCTGGTTGAGGAGGGGAGAGGAAGGGTTCCTAATTTGCTGTT
The DNA here is from genome assembly GCF_011004875.1 of Balearica regulorum gibbericeps. Lineage (NCBI taxonomy): Eukaryota > Metazoa > Chordata > Aves > Gruiformes > Gruidae > Balearica > Balearica regulorum. The sequence goes on along the minus strand of NC_046185.1, from coordinate 110,091,320 downwards.
GTACAACAGCACATAACATCAATTTTACTGTTTTGTTACCTTCACAGAATCAGTGGCCACTAATGATCAAAATTTTTACTAGAGAAAAATGGTTGGGATTACCTCCTGAGGACAGTGGTAGTCACAAGAAGGAGACTTTCTACTACTGTGCTTTTTGCCTAGGCATCATACTGGAAACTCACTGAGGATAACACAAAACGAGAAAGATGCCCTCTTTTCCCCATCTCCCAGTAATTAATGCAGAATCATGATGAGTCCTGATGTGTTAAAATAAGGACTCTATGGAAAGTGGCACAGTGTAGGTGATCTATAACTTGAGATGCCTTTTGTCCTGATCAGAAAAAAAACTGCCATCTATGCTAGACAGCAAAAAAAAGGTGTGTAAAACTATGTCGGTTGCTGAAATATGTATCAGAAGTTAGGTACTTTCCTGTGCTGTTAAACGGGTACTTCCAGCACCTATCTTGGATTCCCAATCAGTAGTAACTCAAATGAGTTGCTCTAGGTGGTACACCACATACAGATTTAGTTTTCATATTCTACCACTGGCTCATGGGCAGTAAAATACAGTTGAAATATGTTAAAAACACAGTGAAAATATGCTCACACAGCAACTGAGAAAGGGATTCAGGGGAGAAAAAGCAAGGCACATGGAAAACATATTTTCTGCATGAAGTAAATGTTCTTCCTGCTTAAAAAAGTCTTCAGGGTTCAATGAGGAATTTCAATAGAAATCCCAAATGTTTGATTTCCCTTGAGCATGTTCATTAAGCGTGTACAGGCAGATTTTCAAAAATAGTCGTTTCTCAACAACTCCTATTAAGAATAATGAGACTCGCTGTATGCTAAACAAATTAAAGATGTAGCAGGAACTGGATAAGGAAGCAAAGCCTTCACAAACATAGCAGTGCCAGGGATCTGCCAGTGAGCTCAGCGCTGCCACTTCTCTGCCTGTTCTCTTATGTTGGTGCTACTGGAAACATTTGTCAGATGAGACAAGACATTGTGAGCTGGTTTCTCATCGTAGTCATACAGCATCTAATCCTGAGAAACTACGGAAAACCATGTCATTATTTGGCTTCATCGTATTTACATTGATCTGACATGTACACAGAGGAACGGGAACCTGGCCCTGAAACTCTGCATGCCATGTGGAAAGAAAGTCACTTGTTCAGCATCAACAGCATGCTCAAAAACTGCCAAGAATCACAATATATTAATAACATTTTCTTTGTGGCGTTAAGGAGCTTGGAACTAGATCCAAAACAGCAAAGAAGTGGCTTGGAAAAAATGTCTTGCACTTTCACTGCCATCGTATGTCATCCTGCCAGCATGATTGATCCTACAGAAGATGAGCCAAAATAAACAGAGTGGGTGATTTTCTTTGCAATGAGGACAATAAAATATATTTGCTCTTAGAAGCAAGCAATAAAGATGGAAAGAAATAGCAAAAAATAAAATAAAATTATAAAATATCTGCATTTCTTGCAAAGACTTGAAAATAGAATTAAATACTTAATCTCTATGAACAAGATTATATCAGTAAATGGTAGGTAATCTACTGACAGCAACTGTTGTTCCTAACTGACAGAGCTAAATCAATAGATGCCTCATTGAAGCCAAGACAGTGCCCACCAAATATTTTTCCTTGTCTTAATTAAGCCTAGTATAAGGGATGAAGGGAGGAGAATAAGAAAAAGAACAAAGATAATCAGAGTTTAATTAAATTGACACAAGTATGCTTTCAGAAACCCCCTGAGGTCCTGGATTTAACAATGGTGCCTCTTACTGCCTCTTGTGCCTGAGTTTAGAAGAATACCTCCATTTACCCCTCCCCCCAACACGCAGGCACCTGTGTTGCTGAAGCCCTTGAACAGGCAATCTCTCTGAGTGATACTCAGTGTATGCTCCAAAGAGTAGTTCAGCTGAAGCCAAGTTTAAACAGGGTAATAAACCCTGCAAATGGGAAAAGGAGGAAGAGAGTGAACAACAGGAATCCACAATTAAAGGCAACAACCAAGAAGATTTCAGATCAAACACAGGTGTAAATAAATAACAGAGGAGCCAAGAGTGACAATGAATGGCAGCAATAAGATCTCCTCTGTGATCCTATTCAGTGTGTCACATCTCCTTATCCATGGGGAGAAGGGAATATAAGCATATCTTCACATCACATGGTGGCTGTGAAGATAAGGATATTGCAGGCTTTGAGGCACTCGGGTACAAGGATGATGGAGGCCATATTAACTTGCAACACAGGTAGAGATAAGACAAAACCCCATACAAAAGTCAAAGTGTAGTATCCTAGAAAAAAATCCCAAAACAATAAAAGACAACAGATTTGTGGCTGGAGCTGGTATGGGGCCTCCTCTGTAGCTACAACTTTCCCTACAAATTATGAGTCTGATACTGCCATCAGCTAATGCTTGCAGACATCTGCTCTATATTTTACATTACGGATGCAGATGATTATGAGAGAGCAAGTTACAGCAGCATTACCAGTTACCATCCGTTCTTAGCTAGGCTCTACAGCTAACATAAAACATGTTAGCGTAGAGCTGCTTCAACAGGCCGTGATACGTGTAGTAGAAATCCTTTTGCCTCTGGTGTGACAGGTGCTGCTCCCTCCCTGATGGTTTAAGCTCCTGGCTCCCGCCCTGCAGCGCTAATCTGGGAGTAGTTTAGTAAAAGCACCGTATCAGTCTCATTGACGGAGCTATCGCATGTGCAGCTTAGTGCTGCAACTATCTATACCCCAGTGCACAAACTTCCTGTAACGTTTTCCTGGAATCATATAGGCTTATAAAGGCCAGTATATATGCCATATATATGTAAATGTACATACGTATATATACACAGAAGAATACATTTATAGGATTTGAATTTAACCTGCAGATCCAATCATCTGGGAGAGGTTCTTTGGCTTTGCCATCTTCCTTTTTTTACTGCTTGTTTGTGAGGGACAGCCAGGGTTATATACTGATTTCAGCCTTCCTCTATTAATTTTTATTTTTTTATCTCAATCCTCCTCCCTGCTGCATATTAAATGATGGACAAACATGTTAATAGCATCAAGAGATACTGAACGGATATTTAAGTTAATTAACAGGCATGCACACCTGGTCCCTCACATTAACTTATATCAGCATGTTCCGTAAGGTTCCATTATACAATGTGCTATAAAATAAGGTTACCAGGCCAGAAACTAAATTATTAAGTATTTAGATCAGATACCCAGCTGTAATTAATATCAAGTCAAAATTCAGTGCAGTAAGCTGAAGCAGGGGGGGGAAGGAAAATGGAAAAACAAACAATTCAGAAGAGGCACTAATTACCTTTTGCAGTTCAAGCACAGGAGACGCCTAAGAAGGGAATTATCTCAGATTACATTCAGAGAAAGTCTGGATTACAACCTTTTAATAAAAGGTCATAAGCTACTATGCAGAAAAATCAAGAAAAGAAAAGCTCCATAATGAAGCTGCAGTGATATTCTGGTTTGACTTGAGTGGGAAAGAGGGGGAGAAATTGCTTATGGGAAAGTTTTGGCATTTGTCACAAAAATGTATTTAAAACCAAGATGAGTTTCAGCTGCAAAGCATGAACCTGGAGTTCCGCAAAGCTCACAGATGTTTGACTCCAAGGTTTGGTTCAAGCTCATCTACATGTAAAGAGTTGATTTAACCCATTAAGATTCACTCTAGCTGTTATTTTAAATCTGTTTTGAGAAGTAAAATTAAAAAAGGAAATTTGAACATCTACAGTTTGAGACAAATGGTTTATCTCTAAGTATAATTGAGATGCATCCAGTCAGGTCTGAGTATTCACAAAAAAATTCCACCCCACCTCATAAAAGTCACTTTTAGTCAAATAATTTGGTGTGGAGTCACTGATTATTTTCACTTGCACATTAAGCTTTCCACAGTTGCTTTGCAGAGTGACCGTTCCTGTTTTATTCTCTTTCCACGCTATACTCCCCAAACTTTCGTTCCCCGTATCCAGCCTTCTGACTGTATTCAGCCCACTATCCGATTCTTCTTATTTGTACCTTCCTTTGATGCAAAATGGGAGCAAAAAGCAAACTGCCACAAACATGGTTGATATATTGAAGAACAGAAGGATGCACCTAGAAATGGTTGGAGAGGAATGAGGAGAGGATGCAACAGGAAATACCTAGAGCAGTGCTTCTTTTCACCATGCACTCAACTGAGCAGTTGTCAGAGGGACCCACGAGCTCAGGAGGTTGCAAGCAGCTGATGATGGCCAAAGCAGATGCCATTCAGAATCTCAGGTCCACCCCAGCTGCTGCAGAGGTCAGTGGGATTGCTCACTGCTGCCCTCAGCAAAAACTCTGTGTTCTCTCTATTCAGAAAGAAGAAATCCAGACTATCAATCCAAAATATTTTGAATAAAGCAACTGCTGCTTGCTCAGTGCTATGGAATTAAACTCTCTCTGCAGATAACCATATAAACACCCTATGTTTTTTCCTTCAATTAATGGAGCACATGTTCATTTATACTCTGAGGTGTTTTGAGTCACAAAGGCCTAGAGCCAAAGATTTCTCTTCCATTAGCCTTATCATAGACGCAGGTCAAAGCCCTACTCCAAACATGAGGCACACACATGAGTCAAGACATGCCTTCCACATCCTCCTGTGGAATGAGTAGAAGCCTTTTCTTTAGTTAGCATTAGTCAATAACCAGCTGCAGTTTGCCATTCCTTTCTCATCTTGCCTTTTTTTTCTTTCATTTTGATCCAGTTCTGACCTTAGATATTTTCAGGGCTGTCATATGTAGCAAAGTGTGTGGCCCAATTCTCCTCCTGCTACCTACATGCTGTGAAAGCCCCATGATGGCATTTCACTTCTGCACCTGGTGCCACATGGTGCTATGAATATCAGATCACCCCAATGAACACCTGGGGTCCATCTGCTGGTGGCCATTTATTCTGCAGATTTCTAAACCCAGAAAATGTCACCTAACCAACTTGCTACCTAAGAGTTATTAAGAAAATAGCATGGCCTTTGTGGCCACAACTGCTCAAGGTCAAGAGAGATCGTAGGATCTGTCATGGTTTAACCCCAGCTGGCAACTGAGCACCACACAGCTGCTCACTCACTCCCCCCCAGCGGGATGAGGGAGAGAATCGGAAGAGTAAAAGGGAGAAAACTCATGGGTTGAGATAAAGACAGTTTAACAGGTAAAGCAAAAGCCACACATGCAAGCAAAGCAAAACAAGGAATTCATTCACCCCTTTCCATGGGCAGGGAGGTGTTCAGCTATCTCCAGGAAAGCAGGGCTCCATCACGTGTAACAGTGACTTGGGAAGACAAACGTCATCACTTCAAATGTCGTCCCCCCCCTTCCTTCTTCCCCCAGCTTTATGTGCTGAGCATGACATCATATGGTATGGGATATCCCTCTGGTCAGTTGGGGTCAACTCTCCGATCTGTGTCCCCTCCCAACTCCTTGTGCACCCCCAGCCTCCTCACTGGTGGGGTGGTGTGAGAAGAGAAAAGGCCTTGGCTCTGTGTAAGCACTGCTCAGCAGTAAGGAAAACATCTCTCTGTTATCAACACTGTTTCCAACACAAATCCAAAATGTAGCCATGTACTAGCTATGAAGAAAATCCAAGCCAAAACCAGCACAGGATCATTGAGTAAATGAAGTTAGAAAGAATGTGGCAGTCAGCTAATAACCTCACCAAGGTGTGCATGGCAGTTTTTTTCTGCACAGCACTGGTTTGCTTGAGGACTATTTGCTGTTTCTCATCCCAACCCTCAAGGTCTGCATAAGCTACTTCCACTAGCAAGTGACATTATCTTGCCTTGACACCTGACTGATTTTTTCAGTTTCTTCATCCAATACTAGGCAGTCAGAGGTATTTAAGAACAATATTCAATTAGTAGAACCATATCAAGTTCAATTTTTTCATGAAGGTCTTTATAACTCACCTCTTTGTAATAATGAAGTAGTCTGGAGAATGTGCAGACATACGGATGGTCTCCTGGAGAAAGTAAAGATGGCTAGTTACCAGTAACTTGAATTCTTTGAGGTATGCTATCTATATGTTTGTTCATTTTCTGCCTCCCTCACCTTACCTTTGAATATTTCTGCTTGGATTGCACTTTCAGAAGAGCTCAAGGCAAGCAATTTCTCTCCTGGCCCACATGTATACACATAAGGGGGACCAGAGCCTCAATTCATAACCACTATTGCCAGGTAAAAAGAACAACTCCAGTACTATGTCTTCTTGACTCACCATCACACACAAAAAACCCAGACACGGACCACACATCTTAAAGAAATCTGATTACAGGAAAGTGGCACCACTTGGGCCTGAGAGCACCGGGAGGACTGTTTTGTGATTTACTACACACAAGGTTGCTTAGATGTTCTCAAGTTTAATTAAATATATTGATTCCTATCCTACAAGAAGGAGAAGAAAAAGCTATGCAAGTTTGCCCTATCACCACAGTCTTTCTAACTTTGTCCAGTGTTGCTGTAAATTTCACAGATATTGCATATTTAGTAAGATAGCTAAGCTCCAACAGATATTCCTGGCTTACGTAGCTAGGTAAGCACAAATTTTGAAGAAAGTATATCACACCTGGAGTCACTCCAAGTCTTTTTTGCAATGGACTGCTCATTTCTGGGAGAAGGAACTAAAATAGAAAAGTAGAGTACAAAGCTGACAGCATTGCTGACCTGCAAAAATATGCTTACAATTGTTACACCTTTACATTACAAATATTTTTAAGTGTTCCTGTCAAAATCCTGTGTTTTAGAAATTCAGGAAATTTTTACATTTTGAGTGAAAACAGAATCCCATTTTTTGATTACTGAATAAGTAATGGAATTACAGGAAAACAATCCCCTCTATGTCTTCTTTAGCTTAGTAGAGCATTGGTCTGTTCTTTGCCAGACTTTCAACTTCTCCTACTGACATGAATTACACTCTAGGAAGCATAATTAGAAATATGATTCTGTGGAATCGTCTTGGGGTATAGCAGCCTACTGAAAAGCACCTCAAGTTTCTAAAAAAATCAGAACAAAATGGCATTTTGAACAACAATAACACGGTGAGACAGGCCCTTACCTGTCTAGTCTTAGGTATTATCTAGCCATGCTTTTCTCCTTTCCAACTGACCATGGCAAGATAGCACAGTTAATCCTACAGCACATCCTGAGAGCCTCAGATGTTTTCCCAGAGGAACAACACCGCAATCTGGCTGAGGCACATAAAAGTTTGGGTACTTTTAGGGTCTCTGCATTCCAAGATAAATAAAGCAGCATACTCTTAGACACACCTGCTGCACTCAAGTGTTGGCAAATTATCAGGCTTCTCTTTCTGCATGGAGACTTGGATAAATAGCAGTCTTCCCTGGATTCTTGTTCTTCTGCAGGGAGAGGTTAAAGACCTCTTCAACCACCCTACCCAGCTGCCAGCCTAGGACCTGTGATCTCCAGCTCCATCCTGGAAGCCTGCATAGATAGGTTTTGCTGCCTAGCTAAGGTTTAGTCAGCATCTTATTTATGCAGCTGATGAGTAAATGGATTTTGTTTATATCAGAGCTATCTTTTTGGCTATGAGCAGTAACAATACACACCTACTGGAAAATATAGGCATACATTTCCTCAGGAGGAAAAAAAAATAGCTTGCTGTTGACACCTACTCATAATGTTGGTTACTTCATTGTAAATACCACACTCACTAATATTTGTAACAGATTTTGCCAGCTGCTGATCTTCAAGTTCTTGTAGGATAGAATCTCTACTCAGAAGGTAACTCCAGCTAAAGCTATGTAAATAAATGGAGTCTTCATTTTAATGCCTACTTTCAGTGCCTTGCACCATGTTAAAAAAATAAAAGCAATTCCTGCATTAGAATGTGAGTTAGAAGGTATTATTTTGTTTCTTTTCTAGGTAACTTTTAAAGCTTCTTTCTGAAATCGCCAATTTTGAAACAAATGGTTAAACACTTTAATTTTGAAAACACTGAAAACATTTTGACATTTGAGATTTTAGTTTTCTTTCTTTTTTTAGTAACAAGCCCCATTTAAAGAATAGCGAGAATCCTGTCCGAAACAGTAAATTTGTTTCAAAATAGAATTCATTGGGGAACAGTTGCCTATGTGTAAACTTGTTTGGTGCAGGCTTTTATGCAATAGCAGCCTCCCAGTGGACCATCGTGATTGATTTTTCCCAGTTTATATAGTTCCCACAGCAGAGGCTCATCACTGACTCAGGAGCCTTTTAATCTTTTTGTTCTGGAAGGCTGTTTCATTTCTTTGGTGATCATGTGGTTATTTTTGATGCATTCAGCAGCGTGCTGGCATTTTCTTCCTCTCAATTTTCTAAACCAGACATAACCAAACAACTCACTGCTGAGTAGTGCGTGATATTCTCTGTATCCTTCAGACAAGTCTCCTTGCTTAGAGAAGTTAAATTGTTTTCTCCCATTCCAATAAGTATATTAACCTCTTGTAAACTTCAGTTTTATTTTCACCCTCATGGGCTTGTGCACAAAGTCAAAGAGGGACCTACACTTTGGGGTATCCAACCAAGCGGGGCCAACCTTCTGATCTGAAGTTAAGTCATTGCTAGTAAAATCAAACACACACAACGAAGTGCGCGTTGATCATTCTTGAAATCTAATTACAGAAAAAAATGTCAATTTCTGTAAAAGACAAGAACAGTTGTGAAGAACTGTCACCAAGCTACCATAGACACTTTACCATACTTCTTTCTTATGAAGAAATAGATATACCATAAAATCTTCTGTATGCTTCGCAGGCAACTTCCCTGGCAGAATAGGTAACAAACATGAGTTATGAGATTAAGTAGAGACTGGCACCATCATCTACTTTCCTTTACAGCACAGCCAAATTAAATTTTGTGCTGTTGACCCTTGCAGCCAAAATAAACGTACAGCTGGGCCAAAGTTGGCTGGTGACTCCAGTTTGCTTAGCTTTGCCGGGGTTAAGGATGCTTGGAGTATTGCAGAGGCGTTTCCTTCAACTCTCCGGGGCAAATGCCTTTTGCAGAGGCATGCTTGAGTGACACAGTACACTGCACATCAAAGTAAACAATGTGAAATAATCACAAAAGAGACATCTGGAAGAGGGGGAACAGATCTGGACCGGAGAAGAGACACCCTTTTCTCCTGTCCCCTTCCAAAGTCTGTGGGCTCTCTCCCTTCAATGACCCAAAGCTGGGTGCAGTAAAGTTAAAACTATAGATAATACAATGTTTGATAATGATCTTGGTGAGCTTTCTGCTTTCCTTAGAGGCCACCTTTTACATGAAAGGAAAGAGGCTACCTGACAGAGCCTGATGCTCACCTACAGTCTCCTGATTTCATATTTGCAACAGAACTCATATCCCCACAGCCCTGGGTCTTACTTCTTGCCTCAATCCATGCAGCTTTCATGAATCATATTGCACTGCTTTCATGTGCCTCTTCTCTGAAGGGAGATGGGCATGAGCCCCAAACCGAACTCAATTTTCAAGCAAGTCATTTAAATTCACGAGAAGCAGCTTGCTTAATTGTTCTGCCTCATGCATATTCCAACCAATTCTGGAGAGCATCAAAAAGCTGGAGCCACCTGTGTTTTAGGTAGCCAGATAATAAAGACTCTCTAGTTCTTTCCAGTGTTGAAGAGAGTGCCAAAAAGAGAATCAGACAAAGACTGAGCAGATCTCATGATGCTGTGTCCCTCTGTGGTCTAGTTTAATACCTTCCTTCCACTCCAGCCTGCTAGCTAACCTATCCGCTCAGGTTGTAACACTCTGCCAGTGCAATGCTGAAATCACAGATACAGCATTCTTCCTCCTTCTCCCCAGCAATTTTACAACAGTAATTCCCCTTCAGCTGTGGGTATGGTGAGTATATGAAAAATACTTACAGGTTCTTTAGAGTGGCTGATTAGAAATACAAGTGATGCTACTGGGATGCCCTGAGAATCACTGCCTTAGTTTCTTTGAAAAGGCAACGCTTTCTTTAGGCTGCAGTTACGAGGTAGTCAAAACCCATCATGGCAATAGTATGGTGTGCAGCTGTAACTCATTTAGAGAGCACTCTTCCTTTCCCTGGAGCTAATGCTGTGGAGAAGCTGTTCCATCACTCTTTTGGATTGGTTTATTGCAATGCCCTTTTCTATTTTGATCAAGTTTATTGCCACAGAGGTAAATTATTGTCTGAGATATTTCACATGCCTAGTCTATACAGCACATGTTGAACCATGTCTTTGTTACAGCTCCAGCATGCAGAAACTTAGCTACAGCCCCAAGTGTTACATTAGTTGTCCCTATGAGTTCTTTTGATCAAAAAGAGCTCATGTTTTGTCTTATGTACATACGCCTATCTTGAATACCAATGTCATTGCAATAAGATAAATAAGGGTAATGTGTGTTGCTCTTTCTCTTTTCTCTGCTTGGTGCTTTATTTGGAAGAGACACAGTTATTCCTTTATATGGTCCTGGGTAGACACCAACATGCATCACCATTCCACCTGGTCCTCCTAATGATAGAAATCAAACTCCCTAGACCCAACAAGCCCAGCAGAGAAGCAGAGCTCTCAAATACTTGGTTTTGTTAGAAAGCATGGGGTAGAGTAGGGCAGATTTGGCTTTGAACAGGTAAGTCAGTAACAATGGAATCAGGTCTAATGGCTGTCTCCTTCCCCTCTTCCTACGATGCCTAGTTATCTCCCCTGCTCTGGCAGTGCACGTGGGAGAGCCAGGACGCTGCTCGCTGAGCACCATTGTGTTTGGCGTCCCTACCATCGGTGGGAATGGCATGGCCAGATTTTCTACTAGTTCTGAACACAAAAAGTGAGCACCCAGCACCGGAGCAAAAGGATTTTTAGCCCCATAAAAGGAACAACATAGACCTCATAAGGTCTATGTACCATTGATGAAGATTCACACCAAGTTTAACCTGGTTATAGACTGAAGCCAGTGGTCATGCATGCAGGTGCCAGAGCTCCTGAAGCCCTTGCAGTGAAGTACATGCGTTTCCCTTTTGCAGCCAGCAAAACTCCCCTGAATAATTGTATTTGTATTATTGCTGTAGCTATTACTGAGTTATTACAGTCACTGAGTTTAATAGTCACCTGCAAGGAAAGACAAGCTGTTAAGGCAAGAAGCTCAATATTAACTACCTTACAGCAATCCTTTGAAGGTTGTCATTGGACAAAGCAGAGCCTGGCTTAAGGTCCTGCTGAACTGGTTTCAAGGAGCAGGGCAAAAATCCAAGAAAGCACAGAAACAAAGGACTCTATTGCTTCATTGAGGACATCAGGCTCTTGGCCAAGCACAGGGACTGCGTTCATGCTTTGTATTATGCTAACATAGACACAAGCTCTTGCCCCTGTTTCTCTTGACCAGAAATGCTGTAGCAAGAAGGCATCAGTAAGAGGTCTGACAGATGAAACAGAAAAGATGTGTCCCAACATAAAATATAAAAGCAGATGATGGAGATAAGTTTGAGCTTGATAGCAGGATTATTCAGCAGCATAGGATTCCAGTTTAGAGGACCTGGTCCTCTCTTTGGTCACTGCGTGATCTTGGACTAGTGAGACATTCAGCCTCCCCTTTAAAAAAGGGGGCAGGCAGCCTTCCCTGCCTCAGTGCAGGTTTGTGAGGATGTGCTCAGGCACAACACTACATACGGCCACACGGATGGACTGCCAGTGTGTGGGGAAGAGACACCAGTAGAGCAGTGGTCCTGAGTACCACACAGTACAACCAAGCTGCAGCTCCAATACTCCCTTCCCTTCCTCCACTGCCCGAGGTACCTATAAAACTGAAGATACAAATACCACCTCTCTTGTAGGTCAGATGTACTGATTGCTTTAGGAGCCTACAAAGGATTCAGTCAGCAGATCTTTAAAACTAGAACATAAAACTCTGTCATCTGTCACTCACTAAAAATCAATAAATGAAGTTTTAAGACCCATTTTTTAGTTACCTAAAAACTGAAGTAATTTACTGGCAATCACAGTATAGCTTATGGTAAATGAAAGTCTTTTAGCAAGCGATATCTCTATTTTTTTCCACTGGAACTTGGTATATTAGTGGGACACAGTAATTCTGGAAATAGCCAGATAGAGGGTAACCACAAAAGGCCACTGTGACATGTGAGATTTAAGCAAGTAACCAGTAGCTGTGCCTCACTCCTAGATTACATGTGCACTTGCTAAGATTAGTAGCAAAAGTATCACCAAGTGTAATGACAGCAGGACCGAATTCCCATGCAGTTATGACAATCATTTGCTGTTTAGTTGTGAGCTAGTTGCCTGAGGGCCACGGCTACAGAAAGCCCAGCTTTCTGTTGAGTCCTTGTTTTTCATCCAGAGCACGGCACAACATGAATGGTGAGAAAGCGAGCAGCCTTACAGCACTGCCAGAGATCACTGGTGGAGACCAAGAGCACTACACTCATCAAGCAATGACAGCAAGTCGTCAAGTAGAAACAATGGACTGTGTTTGTCTAGGCAACATTTTTAATGCAAATTAAAATGGATACACGTCACTCAGATTTGAAATTAAAAAGCAACACAGAAATCCAGTCTATCACTATATTGGTTTTTTACTTCTGTGAATGTATTCCCATTCTTAAAAAAGTCTTCAACGTGCACAAATATCATGTAACACTCTCAAGACGAAAATCCTGTCTTCTCAGAAACTGACTGAAGTACTAAAGGATGCAGAAAAGGACTAACTTCACAAAAAAAAAATCTTTCTGCATTTGTCTATGTATTAGATTGCAGTAAAGAAGCAGACATTGGGTATTTGGATCAATTCATTCTGATGAGGCAGAAAGAATTAACTCACGCTGAGCGTGCAGTCACACATCAGCCACCCTCAGAGGTACACGATGGTCAACCCCCTCAGCAAGGTCTTATGTACGGTGAGGAAGATATCAGGATTGCAAATGTTAGGCAAGGAGATTAAACAATACAACCATTATAGTACCTGAGGACATGTTGAAAACAAGCCTTTGCCTAGACACCATCTTTTTCCTAAATATTTTGGTTGAACCACAGCTGGCTACTGGCTGGTCCACTTTGCCTGAATGATATCTGGGACATCAGACAAAATTCCGTGGTCCTTGGCAATATGACTGGGCAGGAAATCAATTCAATAAGGGGAGAATCTCATCTTCAATGTCTTAGAAATACCGAATTTTCAATGCTGGGCATGTCAGGACTGCAGGATACGGGCACAGGCAGCAACAGACAAGATGCTATCAAGTACCTTAACTGAGCAACCACGGCCAGCTCTCAGAAAAGAAACAGCGAGGCAATTTGCAAGTGAGGGGCTGCTTTTTTGGGGGTACAAAAGCCGTATGCCCTCTGTTTCACAAGCATGGTTCTCCTCTGCCCTTCTCCTTCAGTGACTCCTTGCGCACGTCTGCAGTTCATATGTCCTCGGCCAAGCAGTGGGGCCGCAGGGGGATGGATCCTCCCTCCCCTCACAGCTTCAGCCCAGAGATGCCAATATGGAAACTCCTGAACAGCTCAAGCTATTCACAGACCTTAAAGTCTGCTTTTATATACAAAGCTGTATGTTGGAAACTGGTTAGCCGGCTTTAACCGTGAATGAGTTTTACATTGCTGTATTTCCTCTAGTGGATTCACCTTTGGGGCAAGAATGCCATATGGGTGTTTCGGCTTTCAATGCACGTGTTTGATAAGAGACGGCGTATGGAAGCAGGCTTCCCTTATGATAATACTACCTTTTCACCCCTTTCCCAGGGCAGCTAAGTTCATGGTGAGAGCTAATGCTCATCCTGCAAGCATATCAGCACATTGCAATGACAGAGAAAACATAAATTTAGTTTTCCCATTTCACAAACACAGCAGCTCTCGTCTGCATGCACCAAAGGAAGACAAGAATAATTTTCTCCCAGCCTGCACTACATAGGATTTGTTATCTCCTGAAAAATATTGGGGCCCAAGCAATTCAATCACAGCTAATTACCAGCACTGCAGGTGCAGCACTGGCCAGTCCATACAACTAAAACAGGGCAGTAGAAGACTGTAAAATTTAATGTTAAGCCCTTCCAAATAGCAACGTCTTGCTTAAGTGACTTCTGTCTAAGCTCTTGGCTGCTACCTCCCATGAAACATTAAACCAACCTTTCATTAAAGAAGAAAAAAATATTTTTGTCTAAACTGCTTTTTCTTTTTTTAAAGATGCTTCAGTTCATTGTGTTTGACCTTCTCTAGCTACTCAACAAATCCTTGTATTTTAACTTTCATAGTCTGACCTTTGTTATTGTCAGTTGCTTGCTTGTTAACACTGACTGCACTACCCAAAGGCCTCTCAGGAAAAATAAATATCAAATTAAACTTTGAAGAACTTACAGAGAAGAGGTGCTTTGGCTTATATTGTATGAATCTCTGTTCTATTCTCAAAGGGCACAACACATTAGCTTCCTCACCTCCCCTCAATTTTTCTGCACCAAAATTCACGGTTAGAAACCATTTATCACTGGCTACATCTGTCATATTGTTTCTTCATGTCAAAGCAGTTCTTGCATGAAATAAACTTGATGTGTCCTGTCATGAGATAACCTGGTATTTATCCTGTGCAAGAGGGAGAGAAAGATGGGAAAGGCTGCTATTGATTGTTGGACTTCATGGGGACAGCATGATCTCTTGCCTGGACTTGAACACTTGGGGTTTGTTTGTTTGTTTATTTACTTATTTGTTTATCCATCCATCTATCTGTCTATGTAGGATGCATTCCTATTATCCTACCTAATGACTGCACAGAAGTCTTACATTGATATCACAATGCAAAATGAACAAAGTATTTGAAGAGCAAAAATTGAGTGTGAATGGATGCAAGAAGACACAAATCAAGGGGCATGCTTAGATCCTTTGTAACAGATCTGAGCAAAATTATTTTCACCCCTTCAGAGTTCAAGTGCTATCTTTACTACATAGTATACAACTGTATGGCTTGGAGGGTAATTTGGATTTATGCAGTCTGCTAAAATCTTGAAGTGGGTGTCACCCCTACATTTAAACTACACGAACACTCAAATGTGCTTAGCTCTTAAGTAAGAGCTGAATCTGCTGTGTGTGTTCACCTACTGCCTGCCCCCTCTCTGTAGCAAGAAACAAATCATTGGTGGCTTTAGTGTAGATGCATGCAGAGGCTGTGCTTTGGTTTTTTGAGAGCAACAGTTGGGAAAAGACAAGATCTTTTACCCAAGCAAATACAGCTATTTCAATATAATACATATAGAATATATATGTAGTCATTTACAGTACTGTGGGGGCTTTGGAATACATGGCATGAAAAGAGGAAAGAAGGTGCTTGCTAGTTAGGAGCAGTATTTGCACAATTTGAATTTCTGACACTCTTGTAGGTACAACTGAATTTTTAGTGTAACTATATGCAAGACTACAAGTTAACACTGGAAGAATTTCTTCCTGAAATATTGTATCAGCTCACTGAAAAGAGATTGAGGGCAAAGAGATAGGAAGGAAATAATTTTCCAGCAAATTAAAGTCTAAGTAATATGAAATACTGATCTGAAGTCATAAGCCCAGGAGAATCTCATTTTAAAAAGCTTCCTAAACTGGACAGCACATCCTTTCACATAAAGCAGTATAATCCTCTATATGATATTTGGTCTCATCAGCTCCAGTCTGGCTTATTATTAATTATTTCTTACAGATGCAGCAGAAGCTGGGAAGGCAAATGGAGTGATATATCTGGTAGATTTTTCCTTCATATTAATCCCTTTTATGTCTCAATTAAAGCCAGAGGCTATGGAAGTTAATTCTATGGTGGCCAAGCTAGAACTATAATAACCTGTGAAAACTGCAACCTTGACAAAGAGAATTAATTACTGCTTACAAGTATGGGCTTGTGAAACCAAGCAAAGGTTTACATCAGTAGGAAATGCATTTTTCTTTATGCTGACTGAAGGATGTGAATCTACGTGCTCACTTGTCGTCTTGGCACCATGAAATAGGGATTAAAAAAAATAAACAAACCTTTTTACCGCCTTTCCAGAAGAAATTGGAATTGCCAAGCCATTTGAAATATAAAGGTGAAAGATTTATTTGTGGAGGATTAAATGAAAGAAGGGAATTTCATAAAGCCAGGCTGTTACTGAGTCACTGCAGAGAAAGTGAAGGCTGGCAGCGTAGTTACCCCCAAGACGCAGCTACACTCCTGCCCCAATCAGTGCCATTAAATTCGATGCAGAGACAGTACAGAGAAGATTGTTGCTGGTCCAGGAAGCTCACGGTATGTCCTGGGAGCTGGTTACTAAAAGTCTCTGAAGCTAGGTCAGGATTGTCATCTCTCCGGCATGCAGCACCCCCCATGCAACCCTGATCCAGAGCACAAAGTCCATCTTGGTCAGCATCCAGCTGAGCAGCAAAAAAGTCACTCAATGTTACTCGTAAGATCCTAGCAGTTAGAGTACCCAACAGGGGACGTGGATTCAGCCCTTTCTGCTATAGATTCAAACCACTCTCCCATTTCCTAGGCATATGCATTCATCCGCCTACCCACTGAACAATCCCTGTTCGGGCTGTGGGATGAAATCAGGCTGTTGTGCAGCTGGCAGGAGCTGCGGAGCAAAGCAGTCTGAGCTAAAAGGGAGACTGATGCTAGCCTGGCAGTGAGAGCACTTAGCTGGAGCAAAGTCCTAGGGAGCCTGCTCTGAGCTGTCATTCCTCATACAGCTATATGCATTTAACTCACTTTATCTTACGTAGTCCAACATTACAGGAGAACAGTTCAGGCAGCAAGCACCACCTTGCTTTGCACCCATGGTCTTTGTTTATTTCCCTCTCCTTCCAGCCCACTGTTTACATCCCTCGTTGTACCTTGGCCAAAAGCAACCTGGAGGTTAGGGCATTCCTTTAGTATCCATGGGATGCGGGACTAAATCCCTTTGCCCTGAGACAGGAAGTGATGCATACAGCTCCATTCTTAGGTAAATGATCAAATTATTAGACAATTATACAAAACAAAGGAAATCGAGCTCCCAGTTTTTGTAGGCAAGCAGACCGTGGTTGCTGGGCTTTGTTCTCAATTACTTTCAGCTTGCAAACACATTAAGCATATTCAGAGACTTCAGCATCAGACCAGACCCCTCTCTGTCCCATTTCTGAACTGCGCTTGTGCTATGCAGGCAGACTGTAAGTTCTGCAGAGTGGAGGCTGCCTCCTTGCTCTGCGTTTGGGCTGCATCCACATAGAGACATTTGAATTCCCTTGAGGATCTGGATTTAAGTGCCTGTTCAATATCACAGAAGAATTTGCCAGTGGAGGAAACACCCAAGCGGAGGAATTTCCAGTCTTTAGTCAATTATTAATCTGTAAGAACATCTACTCCTAGGAGTACCTGTGTCATACTACACCCAGGTTCATATCTTCAATAATTTACTTTGGAGTAAAGAACCCTAAATTATTAAGATGAGACCCACTTTTAATTCTCTGTATATCTATGGAGGGTTGTTTATTTTCACTAGGTCTATTAATTATTTTCACTTGTTTTCCTTTACTAATGCAATAAGTTAAATTGTTTATATAACCTTAACCTTTACCCTTACATTTCCATTCAAATTCTGCCAAACATTCTCCATAGTCAAAAAGCAAGCAAGCACATACTTGCTTGCTTGCTTTTTTTAAAAAAATGAATTAGGAAAACAAGAAGAATGTACAGTCTCTATGAGAAATTATGTTTCTACGACAGCACTTCATAGATCTCCTTTCTAGTCACTACAGAAACTGCAAAAACTATGTTGATTATCCCTGCAGCCAGAGAACTTTCATAGATATTTAGAAGAACAGATAGAGAAAAAGCAATAGCTCAAATCCTCAGTGACAGGCCAGTAAACTGTCACAATGTACGCCATGACCTGTGAGTTGAGACCTCGCCCAGTTTAAAGAAAGATGCCTTGACTGAGCAACTCTTAAGCGAAAAAACTCCTCCAAACACTTTTAGGAAACATCCCTCATGGCTCTGCTGCTGCTTCTGGGTTTTACTGACAGCAGGCTTTCCCCGCTCTCTTGCAGTGCACGGGACCACACAGGAATTTGCCCATGGGTCGTGAGAGCATGTGCCATTCTGCAACAAGATGATCATTACAGTCAGGTCTTGGTGCCCTGAGCACACACGGAGGAGGACTGCAATTCCTCTTGGGTTAAACTGGCAGATCTCCATCTGTGGGCTCAGGCTCGAGGTGAGTAAAGCACCTCAGACTTCAACAATTTTGATTCATGGGCGCTTTCGGGAGCTTTTTTTTTGTGTGTTACACTCATGGCTTCCATAAAGCTAGTCGGTAAGTACACGTCGCACTAGTCACAAGGGAGAAAGTTCAGCGGAGGGGGTTTACTCATCCTCCCAGGGCTGTCTGTCCTCTCCACAGCCCCTGGAACAGCTTCAGTTCTGGACAAGTGACTGAGGTGTGAGTCACAGGCGAAGCACCGCCAGCTTGTCAGTGGCCACGAAACATTCAGGATGAGTAACGGTGTGGACGACGAGATTAAAGGAAAGATGGAGAGAGGCTAAAATGAGGGGACCTGCCTCCCAGACTGTACTGGGCAAGTACACGAGGCAACAAAAATTCCCAAGATCTTTGCCAGACTTTTCAATAAATTGGGATGTAACTTCCTTGGCGACTCACAGTAAGTCATAAAAAAATCTCAGGAGAACTGTAAAGGGAGAGAGAGTCTTCTAATGTAGCCTCCTGGCACAAAGTGGCCAGTGCCAGGTCAGAGAAAGACAGAACAAAAATCTCTTTTCATGTTCTTATGGGAACATCCACATTTAAAATAAAACAAAACCAGTTCCTTTTTAATCTCCAAGTACTGCCAGCTGCCTCATGACACAACGGCAGAGAGCTTATACCCTTTCTATAAATAAGGAACAAAATGGTGGGTACTCTCATTATCCATATAAACACCCAATCCTCTTTTGATTCCCACTACAGTCTTTGCTTTGCTTCAGGCTCAGGGCTTCCACTGTTGAGCTGAGCTCCACATTGCACTTCACCTGTAGCACGCTTGTGCCCTACCAGGGAGATTTCATATGGGACGGGCATGTTGTGGCCGTGTTTAGGCAACACCGAGCCTCTACATATGCTGAGTGATAATACCTGCATTCAGGCACAACACCAGGCATCACACCTGCCAAAATGCAGGGATGATGCTGCATGACCACATCTCTTACTGTAACTACACGTTCAGTTTTGCTGAGTGTTGAAAAGTTTCATTATATTCTCTAGGGTCTGTTTACACTGTATCTGTAACTTAAGAAGAACCAAACTCAGAATACGCCTCATAAAAACAAGACCTTTGATGTGACAAGTCAATCAAATAAGTTATCTGAGGGATTACTAAGGAGGGCTCTTAAGAATCCCAAAGCACTTCTCAAACACTCAACCTTTATTTGGAGAGGGTGACTTTCTGGAATTACACTTTCTTTACATTTCCCACAATAGAGCCACTGCTTTTCTCATTTAATAATTTATACATTTGGAAGTATTTCCTAACATTTATTCTTTGTTGGCTGATCTAGCAGAAGAGGATGATTCAGTGGATAGGATGCTGCCTGAGACTCAAGACTCACAGGGTGCCCACTTTGCGTTGGATTAAGCAAATCACTGAATCTCTCTATTTTCCTTCAATGCATCACGATGATAATGTGTCTAGTTGACAGGGGTGTTACAAAGACGTATTCTTTGGATCAGTGTGGCAGCCGTAGTCACATAAACCTGTAAGATACATTTAGGGTAGAGAGGGAAAGAGAACCAGTAATCAGTATTGCAGAGAAATCCTTCAGCCTTTCACACGCTGATGAGATGCATTGCTCACTGGATATCCGGAAGAAGCTGCAAGAAAAAAGTCCTGATCCAGCTGAAATCCACAATGCGACTGAGCTCCCTGGGATTAGGATTCACTTTTCTGTATTTAAAATAAAAGCAGCACAGTTTGAAGTAGATTTTGAAATCCTGTCCTGGGGACAGGGCTGTCAACTGGTGGGTATAAGGTAAATCTGTCCAGCCCTGAATGATCTTACACCATTATGTCACATTATAAAACACATTTGCCTTTCTATTCTAGCGCACGGAGTTATACAAGAACCCTTCCCCCACTGCCAAGGCATTGCACAGCCCTGCCTACAGTTATTAACTGGGATCATCTTTCTGTTACATGTCCAGGCTTTTCCTTTCTGATGTGGACTGGTTTCACTCCCACAAACGAGCCTGCAAGCAAATGATTACGCTCTTTGCATTTTGTGCAGAGGTATGCAAACCAGCCTGCTCTGTCCAAAAGGCTGGATGCTGCCTGGGGAGAGTGTGGGAACTGGGCAAAGGCGACTCTTCTCGCCCTTTGCAAAAGTTTGGTGCTGGGTATGATATTAAGCTCCTGGAGGAAACATGCCAGTAAAAACCATGCAGGCCTGAGCTTGATTAGAGTCTGGCTTTTTAAGCATCTCAATCGTCTTCTAATCCAAAGAGCATGGATTTATTTATTTACTTTTTTTCCCTTTGCATTTTAAATAAACAAAGCTTTATGGCACTTGGGAGAAATCTAGAGCTTGAGTAATGACCACAGAAAATCAGCTTTCAAAGACGTTAGAGTGCAGTGCGGAAGTGCGCTCCAGGACACTATCTAACCAGGTCTGCTAGTTCATTGGGTTCTTATTTAAGGAGTACAGGGTCCAGCCTTCTCAGATTTCCACTTCTTTTAACCATTTACATATACTTGGATCATCTTTATCCTTGCATTATCTAGTTATATGCACTCTCCCTACCTTAAATATCCCACCTGTATATCCTCATGATAACCCTTCACATACTTCATAGCCCCAAGGCCTTCCTTGGATACGTGAACTATACCACCATCAAAGCGAGGAGCTCAGCAATGCTTCACTAGATGTAGCAGCACTAACTGCTTAGCTCTGCACTTGCAGAGCTAATTCCTTTCCCAGATCCTGCTACTAAAATGTAGAGTGAAAAATGCAAAGTGAGTGGAGTAATTTCCTTTCTACAGAAAGGTCAAAGCTGGGAAAACATCAGCTACAGTGATGTGCAGAGATTATTGTTACAAATACAATATTCAACAATTACATTACAGATACAAATTGCTAATTAAAGATGCGGGGCTTCTAATCACATCTACTGGAACAACTCCATTGACACTGGAAAGAGTTGGGTTCATATGACAATCTCTCTATTAAGGGCAAAGCAGTCCTAGAATGAAAATAAACAGTAAAGGGAACACCTACAATACACAAGATGGAAGTACTGTAAAAAGCATGGATGTCTGCAGCCTCAGAAGTGGATGTAGGACAGCTTTACCTGGTGTCTGTACCAATCTTTCTGAAACATCCATGAGGAGTTCAGTCTTTTGGATATGAGATTATTGTCATTTTTTGGTAGGTTTTTTTTTCAGGAGTGCATGGACTGTCAATGCTTCTCTTAAAGCCTCAGCTCCAGGAGGCGAGTGATTATCTGAGAAGTTCAGCCCTCATCTGAGATTGATAGAAAAGAGTTTCCAGTCTCATAACGATACAGAGAAAAAATGTGAGGGGGAGAAAAGAAAAAAAAAGAATGCCTAAGATTCAAAATCAGTAGGGCAAAAAGGTCCAATCGCAAATGTAAGCCTGACTCCTCAGGTTTTTTTTACATCTAGGAGTGATAAACACTGATGACATAAAATTACAGTAATGCCAGCTACAATCAAGAACTGCATGATACTTTTGTCAAGACAAAGGTATTAACACAGCTGCCCTGGCACATTTTCCAGCTTTTGTCCTCTCAGTCCTCAGCATTTAAATGCTTTCCATTAGAAACAGGTTTTGTCTTCCTTCTGCCAACAGAGACTGGAAGCTGACTTGGCAAAGCACAGCACCCACCACGTTCTCCCTTTTGGCTATAGGTGAAGAGATCTCTTTACACGCAGAGCCAACTTCTCCATTCACTTCATTCTCTGCAGGTTTAAGTCACCCTGCATTCTCCGCGGTGAAAGAGCAGATATTGGCACGGGGCTGCGAAATACTTTGCAACTCTTCAACATGAAAGATACTGTTAAGGAGGAGGTGTAATTATTAACCCATGAGCTAGAGGAGACTGAGAACTTGGAAGCAAACCTAAAACTGGTAAGCAAGATCAAACTAGTCACCTGAGGGAGGGTGGAGGGGGACAATAAAATGTATTTCACAGGGCAGAAGGCAACAGCAGTCTTGTTAGTGCATGCTAGTAAATGTACCCATTTCTCTCATTTTCCATCTGAAAATTAAGGTTATTATGAGGCACATATTTCCTTTGTCATACTTCACAAAAACATCTGGAGCCAGACTCTACTAAATGATACTCAGCATCTTACAGCTTGCGCCTCTAGGTATCCTATTAAAATTGTTCCCGTGTTTATTGGTTTACGGTCGCTGCGGTGTGAATGACATGTTTGTGCATATATGACTAACAACTGATAAACAACGTGAACAGAGTGAGCCTTTGTGGATGAAGACGATTTGTTATTTATCAGGTACATTTATCTCCTGCATTTGCTAGAGCTCAGTCGTTCTCCCTCAGGGCTCAGAAACAGCGGTTGGGTGCCCCGAGGCTGGACAGTCCTTCTCCAAAGCCTCTGTCTTGCACCCGAGTTTCTCCCTCTGCCTCACGTGTTTCAGCAACACCTCGAAGTCCCGAACAGGATCAGCATCAGCTCGCACCTTACACAAATTAAAAGGCATTCCCTGGCTTGAATAACCAAGAAACAAGTGAACACCCTGCTCTTCCTCTGCTGTCGTTTACCTGCTTTCCAGCTCTCTGCCTTCCCTTGAGCTCCGGGGAGCAGAGTGGTGGGTTTTCCCGTGTCTACCCATCCTGGCTGCATTTGTATGCCTCCTCCCCCGTGTTTCTGCTCCTCGACTGCGCATACCCCTGCTGCTTCTCTGCTGGGGAAAAAACAGCCACACCACAAGAAAACCACAGGCTATACATGACTGACAACCGGTCCAGCCTCCTTGCCATGACCCACAGGGTAGGAGGCACATTCCCAGCAGGGCTGCGTGGGACAATGAAACAGGGATTTGTAAACAGCCCCTTTAAACAAAAAAAACCAAAAAAACAACAACAAAGGCAGCTTAATCTCTAGCATCCAAAAGAAATATTTCATTTCCTGTCAGACCGATGCTCGCCTGTGCCTGCCACCGTGCCCCGTGGGACCTGCAGCAGGAATGCCGCATCGCTTGATGGAGCATAATCAGCACCAGGACCGCAGCTCTTGGTTAGGGCCACGGCTGTCCAGGCAGATGCAGACTCACTCCAAGTAAAAGCATTTGAAAAACTTAACAAAAGGAGTGTATACTTTTGAATCAGAATATAAATAAATGTTGGAACAGGATAATTTCCTGTCATTTAACCTTCCATAGTAATGTGTAGTAGCTGCACGGGTGAGTCAGAAGAAAAAAAAAAAAGGTAAAGTAAAACACAAATCGCGTTGTTCAAATTTTACCTCAGGCAAAACTGTGTAAGATTCTGACCCATTTCATCCCCTGGTGTTTATTCTGTGCTTCCTAACAAATGGGAACCAGACCTAATTCTTTTGCAACGCGGCTCTGATCTAGGATGAATTATACTTTCAGCTCTGTCACCAGCCTCATCTACTACCCTGGGTGGCAAATTATTCAACCACTATGTGCTTTGGTTTCGTGGTCTACCCAATGATGATGGTTTCGCCAACCTCCTTTGAACAAGCTCCCCACGACGTCTTTACGAGAAGGCTCAGTTGAACATGAAGCAGAGCCTTCTCCCCCAGTTGCAAGTGGCATGCTGAGGGTTACGCATGCTGGTTGGGCAGCATCGTTACAAAAGGGCCCTGCAGACCTCTGAGGTTAACCTATTTTAGGCCTGCCGTCACAGGGAAAATGGGCAGTTGGGTGCGGTACAACAAGCATATCTGAAGCAATGATGAGATCTCCCTTTCCAGTAGCAGACATCTGCCCTTTCTTCTGCACCCGGGAGCAGGAATGTCTCCTACAGTTACACTGACACAGACCAAATTAAATAGTAGCCCTCACTGTTCCCCATAATTAATATTCTTTCCTCACACTGCCTCTGCCTCCTTTGATGACTTAAACACCAGCTGTAATGAGCTGTCCTCTATGCCTAAGTTTCTATCTTAGTCATAGCTTCAAAAAACCCAAAACCTTTAGTTCGTTCCGTGACTTTCAACCATGTTCTCCCCTTTCCACAAAGTACAAACAAATCAGTCAGCAACCATGACCTGCTCCCTTTCGGACAGAAATCCTGTGTCTTGACACAGTTACAACACACTTGAATGGCTCTTTTTACTCACGCATTAGATTCAAACAACATTTAAATGTGGCACATAGGGGAGCAGATCACCAGAAGCGACGCTTTAGCAGTGTTTTCAGTTACCATCCACTGCAACGAAAGGACAGTCAACAGCGTGCAGACAAGGAGAGGGGAAGACGTTAAACTTTTATCCCCCCCAAAAAGCTTCCTCCATCAGGATGTTTTGGAACGAAGCCACTGTTATGTCCCTATCACCAATGCAGCTTTATTAAAAAAAAAAATAAAAAAATCCCACCCACTAGATGAACTCCTTTAACAGGAACCCGTGTCCATCTGGACGGAGCTGCTTCCCAGCACAAGCGGCTTTTGTTTCATGGAGGCTGCCAGGTATTGTAAAGCTGAAATTCCTGTTTGGACTTATCTGGAGCACAAGTCCCAGGACAGCCGAGCAAAGGAGAAAAAAGCAGCAAAAATAAATACTCCGAGGGGAATGTATCAGCTGCCTCATCATTATAGCATAACCATACACATATTTTATTACTGTTTATTAATAAACAAATAATAATAAATAATTACTCTTTCAATTGTTTTTCTTCAGATAAAAAAAGCTATTCCATTGCTCAAGGCAAGATAGAACTATTGCTAAGTCTTCTTCTATTGTAAGATACTGTTAGCTTTCCATATCTCTTATTTGTTCTTCCATCTTTTGAATGTCGTGTCATGAATACTGATTGAAAAAACCCTTATTATGGCTATAAAGTGAAAGAAGAAACCAAGCAGGAAATATGCACTTAAAAGGGTGTTTTGATAAGTAGTGGGGATTTGCTGAAGAGTAAATGAGGGTGTTGTACAGCAACATGTTACTCTGATGCTCAGTCAAAAGGGGCACAAACATTTTGACATAGGAAAAGGTACACTCCTGTACATCTCCTAGGAAAAGGGGGAAAGTGCAAAAAGAAGTTCCAGGCCTAAATAAATTAATCTCACTTGCCTTTCCAGATTTGCTTCCTGCCTCACCAGAAGTCGTCTGCTTTTTTTATTTCTGTTTTCATTAATTTTATCACAGAATAGTTTGAGTTGGAAGGGACCTTACAGATCATCTAGTTCCAACCCCCCTGCCATAGGCAGGGACATCTTCAACTAGATCAGGCGGCTTAGAGCCCAGTCCAACCTGGCCTTAAATATTTCCAGGGAGGGGGCATCCACAGCTTCTCTGGGCAACCTGTTCCAGTGCCTCACCACCTTCACAGTGAAAAATTTCTTCCTTGTATCTAATCTAAACCTACCCTCCTTCAGCTTAAGACCATGTATTGGGTTTGTGTGACAAAGTTTTGGTAGCAGGGGGGCTACAGGGGTGGCTTCTGCAAGAAGCCGCTAGAAACTTCCCCCATGTCTGATAGAGCCAATGCCAGCCGGCTCCAAGATGGACCCACTGCTGGTCAAGGCCAAGCCAATCAGTGATGGTGGTAGCGCCTCTGGGATAACACAGTTAAGAAGCAGGGGAAAAAACCCCCAAACACTAGTGGCAGCTTTTGCAGCCAGAGAGAGGAGTGAGATGTGAGAAACTTCCCCTTGGAGAGAGGAGCCCACGCCAGAGCAGGTTTGCTGGCAGGACTTGTGACCCCATGGGGGACCCACGCTGGAGCAGTTTGCTCCTGAAGGTCTGCACCCCATGGGAGACCCACGCTGGAGCAGTTCGTGAAGGACTGTAGCCCGTGGGAAGGACTCACACTGGAGAAGTTTGTGAAGGACTGTCTCCCGTGAGAGGGACTCCATGCTGGAGCAGGGGAAAAATGAGAGGAGTCCTCCCCATGAGGAGGGAGAAGCGGCAGAAACACGACGTGATGAACTGACCGTAACCCCCATTCCCCATCCCCCTGTGCCGCTAGGCGGGGTGGAGGTTGAAGCCGGGAGTGAAGTTGAGCCCGGGAAGATGGGAGGGGTGGGGGGAGGTGTTTTAAGATTTGATTTTATTTCTCATTCCTCTATTCTGTTTTGCTTGGTAATAAATTAGATGAATTTCCTCTCTAAGTTCAGTCTGTTTCACTCATGACTATAATTAGTGAGTGATCTCTCCCTGTCCTTATCTCAACCCACAAGCATTTCGTTGTACCTTTTCTCCCCTGTCTAGTGAATGAGTGATAGAGCGGCTCTGGTGGGCACCTGGCCTCCAGCCAGGGTCAACCCACCACAGACCATTACCCCTTCCTATCACTACATGCCCTTGTAAACAGCCCCTCTCCAGATTTCTTGTAGACCCCCTTCAGGTACTGGAAGGCTGCTATAAGGTCTCCCTGGAGCCTCCTCTTCTCTCTCTAAAGGTGTGGATTAACTGGTCAAAGGGAAAGAAGATTCAGGACATTTTTCTCTGCTACGGAAGATATCTAAATTTTTTAAAAATTTATTGTTCAAGGACTTTTTTTTTTTCTTCTCCTTAAGTAAACCAGGGGTAGCTCCTTGTCAGGTGTTTCACAGATAGGTACCTATGTCCAAGTGTCACAGAAACAAGAAAATCATCAACAACCACTGGTGCACCCAGACATGAAAAAGGATATGCTGGCATGCTCTGCAGGTTTGCAGTGGGGAAGAAAGCTATTCTGTCTATATGAACATCTCATCTGGTTTTCCTGGGAAAAGATTTTTTTTTTTCCCCACTCATGAATGCATGAAATATTTATGTCCCTTTTCCTACAAGCCAGGGTAGGTCCAATACACACAAGTGTCATGAAAAGATGGATTTCCTTCTACCTTTCCTAAAACTGAACAAAGTGACATTTTCAGGTCTGTTGCATCCAATAACACCTAATTAAGTAGTAGTACCTCTTTTCTTTGGATTACTGCTAAAAGGTGCATCTGTATACTTTAAGTGTGCTTTTCACTAACAAGTTAACAGAAAAAACCATAATCAGACTTTTTTTTTTTTCCTTAAAACATGCAACTCCTCTCACGTGCTACTAAAATCTGATGGCTTAATGACATATCTCGTTCTACATCATTTAGCAACTATATGTACCCATACATGCCCAAACATTGTGGTGGATACTGCCTGAACATTTATTACATAGATCATCACATCCTGATGAAGCTGCCTTTAATATTCCAAATTTGTCAAGGCTGCCGTTAAAAAATTAACAAAACACTCCACAACATTTAGGAGAAACAAAGAGATCAACAAGGGTGTTATCTAACATTTTTCAGAGATGGAACTTCTTCCCCCTAAATTATGCTCAAGAAAAGGTTTATCCCAGATCACTACAGAGGTATGTCGCTCAGGGTCTCACAAACCACACTTGTGCAACTCAAGGGGTGAGATGGCTTTGAAATTTCTATGAAACCAGGCTGCTCCCAAACAATGTTCTGGAATATCTTTCCAATGGTATTCTTTTAACAAAAGATGTATTTCTCAAATCAAAATAGCTCTCTGGAAGAGTTTAGTGGCGACAAACCACAGTCCATTTCTACCTCACTTCTAGCAGTACATTTTCAGCCCGGGAATTCTCCAAAGCCGTGCTATGGCAAAAATGGGCTGGGATTTATTTCTGCTGAGACTGTGTATGAAGGTGGGCGTCTTCAGCTTGCTATTCCAGTATCAAAGTGGTCTTGTAGCACATATGTAGCTGAGAAAGCCACCCCAGATCCTGCCAACATGGTGCTCCTCACAACAATTTCAGTCCCGTGAGATAACAAAAATGAAGCTTGAGCTGTGCCCACATCCTTCACTTTGATGATGAATAGAAAATTACGTGCAGCCAAGCATACGACTGCTGGCCTGCCAGAGGAATCCACACAAAGCAATGAGCTAGACTTGAGGAAACTCTGTGCATCTAGATGGACACTGCGGGACTGGTGGAGAAAGCAGGGAGAGACGTTACCCAGAAATTCAATGGGACACAGTATATGCCAGTTGCCAGTCACCAGACATTAAAAAAAAAAAAGGCTGTTCTGTACATAAGAAAAGAGCTGGGATTGTTAAGACCTTCAAATACGCATTGCTGCTCACTTTTTCTTCCTTCAGGGTTCAGGTAATAGTCTCATCCTGGCAGATCTCTACAGTTTAACAAGTTTAAATTAGTTTTTATTTGTTTGGTAAGTGACCTTTAATAAAAGGGCTATAAACAAGATGAATGAGTGCAGATGAGGAAACTGTAAATCACATATGATGCACTGTCAAACAAATGCACCATAGTAGACTTCTCAAAGCAAAGCAAGCCTTGAACAGCCTGTACGTTTTGCACAGGACCCTTAGCATGGGCTGTCTTGTACTGGACTAAAGAAATGTGCCAAAATATCTTAATTTGTGAACTGCTTACTTGCCCAATGTGAGCATAGTAATAAGTCATTGTTATCAAAGAGGGGGCAAAGACACACAGGCTATTTTTTGTTAGTGTTTCAAAGAGAAAGAAAACGTACAGACTATGGACACTTACTGTCCTGCAGGCTGACATAGGACCTGTAGCCACAGCTCACAGAAATTGCTGCAGGACTTGTCTGCCGCCATCTCCAGAGACAGATGTCGGTATTACCTGGAAAGACGCAGACACAGCTGGTGGTACTGAACTTGGAGAGTCCCTTATCTAGCATCATGAATCATGCTCAAATAAATCCTTTTCATCTGGTCACTAGCAGAGGTAAGACATTCAATGAATCAAAGCTAACATCCACAGTGCAGTAGTAAAACAGAGCTAGAAATCCTTTCCAGCCTCTGGGCAGAGCAAGGATTTGTTTTCCCAACACCATCCACGGGCAGCTAATGCAGAGCTGAGTTTTGTTAGCTGTGGCTGGGTTTGACTCTGCTCAGATGCTCTCATTCAAGCTAGTGTTTTGAATATCACGCTTCCCCTTCACCCCCCAGCTCAATTTTTGGATATGCTTACTGTAACAGTAGGTATTCTGCTGCTGCTGTAATTACAGGGGCTGCGAGAAGGGCAGCAATCCTCTCAGAGACAAGCGGATAAGCACCTGAGGATCATCGCTTCAGGGTATAAATAGAGGGTGACTGCTGAATCGCTCCAAATTATATTGCCCTGTGGATGGAGGTGACCATGTCAGCCTTTTCTTTGGCACCTGCAGGTGTGACCCAAAGCACAAGAGAGAAGCAGCGGCCAGATCTGTCCCGAGGGCGAAGCAAGCAGGGATTTGGTGTGACAACAGGACGAATCTCAAAACCTGATGCAGAAAGCCATGCTATATTTTATGTTATCTGCTGAGGGAGATGGAAAGGTATTTGTTGCATTAATAAGGAATTCCTGGATGAGTTTTCCTACTTTGTTGGTAAAAATCAATTAACCTTCTTTACCAGACCACGGTCTCTTGATTTTTTTATGTGGAAAATTAGTATCTCTCTCTTGATAGGAAAACACAGAAACCTAGTTTGACTGAAGACTTGATCTTTAAAATTGTTATAACTGTATCCAGCTGCGTGAGTCAGCACTGCTCAGTCACCCTCTGAAGTGCAGAAAGAAAAAAACCCAAACCCCAACCCACACTAGCACCTCCCCATCTCCACCCCTCAAGACATTAACCTTCAACAGAACCTCCATCTAGGCACCAAAACAGCTCTCAGTTGTGGAAGCGTTAGCACTGCTATGATATATATAGAAAATATATAATATGTAAATATTAATAAAGCAACAAAATATTAATATATTGATATAATATATTACATTAAAATATATATAGCATTAACACTGCAGTACCTTCAGGCTACATACCAAATATATAAAATAAAAATCATGTCTCTGTGTGTATGTATATATACATTAAAAAAAATACTACTTTGCCTGGGGAGTTTCACAACTTGCAATTTGATCTGTAGCTCTCACACTGGACTGAGCTCTTCCGAATGCCTGGGGCTGCGCAGGGAGCGTGCAGTCGCGTGTACAGCCTAGGGATGCACTTGGGTAACACCTAAAGGCAAATGTCTGTGTCACTGGGAACCGACGGACATAGATAGTTCCTGATTTGCCTAAAGCTCATGAGCGAATGCTTCAAAAGACACCTTTAGAAAAGGCTTCTATGACTGTCGCCTCTTATCATGGCCAGTAAAATACCTGTTCAAAACTATGTGAAAACTAGCAGTCCAGATAATCATAGCATTTCTGGAAAAATTGCCAGTTTTGTTAAACTGGTGAACTCAGGGTCCATTTCCCATTTCAGTTTGTATTTTGTTTTAGTGTTTCCAGAAAGTTAGGAGCCTTCTTACTGATAGTTGGCGAGTACCGATAGCAAACTGCAGTACCAGTGTCGGGGGGGGAAAACTGGGGAAGCTGTCCTGGGTCTATTCAAGACCATCTCAGAAGGCACAACAGATGTTTTGAGAAAGAAAAAAGTGAAAATAAAATTTTCAAACTCTGGTAAGTGCTTGAAGGAAAATTAAACTTCCTAAATATTAGTTATACTTTTCATTATATGTAACTTTCCACTTGCAAGCTTTATTTTCATAATCTTCACTGTGTCAATGGAAGGGGAAAGAGTTATGTAAAACCCCCAACTCTTTTGTTGTCATACTGGGGGTATGACATTTTTATCTTTAAGGATCAGGAGGAAAAGGTTGTGTCCTCATGCTAAAGCAGCTAATGAGGCCCATGGGAACACAGCTCTGCTAACTTTCAGTGCTATTTACGTTGGAGTCACTCTTAATTTCCTGATCTTAGCAAGGTTTAAAAAGAAAAACATCGCTGATCAACCAAATTTTATCTGCACTCAGAGATAATATACACATTAGTACATACTAGAATTTGATATAGGACATAGCAAAACTACACACATTCATGTATATATAAAGGTACTTTCTTACGGCATCTGATAAATAACTGTTGTTTCAGAGAATGTCAAACAGCTAGAGGACACACAGACTTTTGATAAGTCTCCATAAATTTCTTTAGATATTTTTTTAGTTAACAATGGTTACATAAAACTGAGATTAAAGAAAGAAGTAGTTTGCCAAGAGTTTGATTTTCCCTTTTTAGAAGGCTACTGAGCAGGATTTCTGTTTTTGAAATACTAGCAATAGGTTAGGCATGGATAAATTTTCCACTGAGATAAGAGGAGCCTGAAGTCCAGTTTCCATAGGGCAGTGAAAGCAACCAACAAAAACTATGAAATGCAGTAAATGATGATCCTGTTTGGGCATAAAAAAGCTGTGGGGTGTGTGTGCGTGGGGGAATTAAGACCTGAAAAGTGATCCAATGTGAGAGATAACAGGTTTGAGGGGAACTCCTGACCACACAGAGAAGAATGGATGGCACAACAGGGACTGCTGGTTTTAAAACTTTTTATAAAAAGCACCTCTTCTAGGGAAGAGCAATACAGCAATAAAACACTCACTGTAGCCAAGGACAACCTTTGTATTATAGATGCACCCTCACAACACAGACACATGGTCTCTGAAACCTGCTCTACCTGATCTTTATGACTCTGAACAACAGCCTGTGTTATCATAGCTTTTACCCTGCCAGACGCATATCTCCAATCTTTTTTTGGGAAATTCATGCTAAGGCGAGGTACCACAAAAAATGAGATTTCATGGTTTGGTGTAGAGAGCTGCTTGTCTCCATCTTGCCACCTGAAGGAAGAGAGGGAGCAGGTAGGTGTGGAACAACAGCAGCCTGGTCACAAAGGTTAGGTGGCTTCAGCTTTAGGTAGAAAATGGGACCAAAAATAAAGCCAACAAACACATCCTAAAAGCATGGCTGGGCATATCCTGGGCTCAAAACTCAAAGGCAGATCCACATATCTGAATCTAGGTATGCATCAAGTTTGCGGATGTTTAGAATAACATAGGACATTGCTGAAATACTTTAAAGGGCTCTGCAGTGCTTGAGCAGCATTATCAATAGCATGACACAGCTGTGAACCACAGGGACTTTTTCCAGATATTAATATGAGACTTGCTCTTTAAAAAACATAAACCGGAAGGCAGACAATATTTGGCAAGGATTCATATGCTTCTCAGAAACAAGAAATACTTATCATCGGTGCCACAGAAATTAGAAGGTACTAAAAATTAAACAGAAGTATTTAGTAATGTTTGTCATTTACAAAGTGGTCTATTTACATATGAGCATGAAAATACTATATATATATATATAATGAACGCATTACTGTGAGCCTAAGGTTTGGACTTCAATATAATTTAATACCATGTCGTGATTTACACTGGGAGACAGTCAGAGAAATGGTTAAGCAAAACAGATCAATGCCTTTTATGAGGCCTGGGAATTTAATAAGCCGCAGGATAAATATTGACAAGCTGCAGACAGGTGGAACAGGTTTGTAAAAAGACATAAAGTGACTGTTCTAAGGTTCAAGAAACCTTGAAGCTTACTAACGTGTTGTACAAGATAAGTTCTTGGCATGTTCTCCTCCTGCTAAGTAAGGTCAATCAGGCTCAATCGGTGCAGAACGGGGCTGACTTTTAACGTTCTTCTGAAGTAATACTGCCATCTAGACGTAACCTCCTTACCCACGCTGCTGCTGCTGCTGCTCGCTTCTCGTTTAGGAGATGCTGCCAGTCCGATTAGAGCGTAGCAAAAGCAAAGCATGCCATGTGCGTGAAATATATCTGTAACCGAAGGTCTGAGTCTGGCCTCGGGCGTGTGCTACCGCAAAGGGAAGGACAGAGAGGCTTAAAGCCCTCGGTCCGGTGGGGGAAGAACGGGGTACCAAACTGCAGCGGGTATCAGAGGGAAGCTTCAAGGCAATGACATCAGTGGACTGAATCCCGTTTTGTACTAACTATACATGAGGAAAGATAAGACGCTACTGTGCGGCCACCATTAGTGGTTGTAGACCCCCACCTCGGCATACGTGCCCAGAGGCTGTGAGGCGCTCCGGGGGTGGGTATCGGCAACATTTTGTGTGCAGCAGGCAAGCACTTCTGTTCCTGCGGTCCCCTGAGGGACTGAGGACAAGGCAGTCTACAGTTCAGCTTGTAGAAAGAAACCCCCATTCAGACAAAACCCCTCCTATACAACTACATGAGAATTAGACATCTACACAGTTCTAAATATCTGCTGGGGCCCATTTAACTCACGGGGTCTGTACAAGAGCAGAGATTATATATATCCCCTTGTGAGCTGAAACACCTTGCCATGGGACATTTTCATATTTACATAAGCTGTTGCATTTTACTGCCGAGCTGCGAGTTTGCTGCATCCTGAGAAACTGCAGATTTGATTCAAGACTAAGTTTAAGATTTCTCTAGCACCACAGTTTCAACAACATGCTCTTCAGAAGTAAAACTGTTTTCATTCCAGGCAAACATATCCTCCCTAAATAGGCATAGGTCTAGATGGGAGAAGGAAAAGGTTACATTGATTTTTATAGCCCTTACCCTTTATCTAAAGGGCACGTAAGATGACAAAGCAAACCACCAAGAACTTCTATTATGAAGCTCTGACACTGAATCTCTTAATGCATGTTTGCATTTTCTCACTTGTAATATGGAAATAGCATTTAATCTTTTAATGCCTACAGAAGCAGCTCTGATTTGCACTACCTAGCAGCAGGAGTGCTGGCCCATCCATAAAGTCCCACGCTGTTTGCATGCAGAAGATGGACTGGAATTGTGACACCCTTTTCATATAAGGTTTCTGGTTCAGGTAC
Organism: Balearica regulorum gibbericeps; assembly: GCF_011004875.1. NCBI lineage: Eukaryota > Metazoa > Chordata > Aves > Gruiformes > Gruidae > Balearica > Balearica regulorum. The sequence continues at coordinate 110,057,407 of NC_046185.1, read as the reverse complement.
ATAAATAAGCAACGTAACTCCTATTTATTATGTTTATTCACTGCAGCTTATAAAAGCAGGGCTGAATCAACAGAACTATGAAATAGTCTACTAGACTTTAGAAAATTAGCTGATCAAGCTCCAAGTGTATAACTTGCACTGCCCTAAGCCAGAAACAAAGTGTATTGATCAGCAAATCCCAGACTTCGCTTGAGCAGGTAACAGTTAGAAAAACCATCCTGGTACAGGTTTGGGGCAGAAATTAATTGAAAACCATAACCAGGTAGGCAGACTCTCCACAGAAAGCAAGCTCATTCTCAAAATCTATTTAAAATTATATCCCTTTGGATTCACAGCAGAGTTCAAAGTTGGAAAAAAGACAGGAGCAAAAGCAGAGTTTCACCAACATTGGGGGGAAAAAAAAAATGAAGGATGATGGTATTTTACAGAGTCTGGGTCTTCCGTACTTCACAGTACTGTTGCAAAAATGGATGTAAAAAAATTACAGCTGCCATGAGTGGTTTGTGCCAGATTAGTGGCATCCTACAGAACCTGCAAATAACATTGGAGCTGCTGGAGGAGGTGGAATAAACACACAGACACCAGGAAGTCACAGAAATTGTTGAATATTTTTTTAGTGCCTGCAGCACTGCATAGTTCCATAAATAAAAAGAAATCCCCTGTTCCCAAGAAAAGGCCCGTTGGCTTTGCTATGACTTTTTTTGGCATTCAGTAGAAAAAGCCCACAAAAGGACACGATCCCTTTAGAGAGCTGACGTGTGATGTTTGCCCCCGCTACTGTAACAGGGCTGTGCCTCCCTCCTTTTTCAGGGTTTATTTCTCAGCTGTGGCAGGAGCAGCCTCACAGGCAGATTTCCTGCCAGTGTGGTCACACTCAATGTGGGAACATTGGATGCAGACAATGAGTGTTTAATAAAAGCTTACAAGTTGTGGGGGTTCCCCCCCCTTTTTTTTTTTTTTTAAAGAAAAACCAACTTGGGCTCATTTCATTGCTAATGCAATAATTGATTACAGTTCAAGTCAAATGTGGTCAAAATTCAAATAAACCTATAAAAGCCCTTTCTGGGAAGTTACAAGGCATCGGAGTGGCCAAAAATTTAAAGAAATAATCCCCTGTGTTTCTCAAGACAAACAAATGGCTAGCCCAAGGGTTGCTAAAGAATTCAGGGCAAGGCAGAGCAGAGGTGGCTCAGAGCTGTGTTGAAACGGAGAGCGTGTTGTCTACTGAACAATACCCTGCCTCCAGCCAGCTCATTGCTGTTATCTCCCATCTGCTGTGACTACCTCCAGGTAGGTAAGCATCTCAAGGACAGCCTTCCTGTAAGCTGCCTGTTTTCCAGAAAGAGAAAACATACGTCTTACATATTTAAAGATCAAAAGTTATAGAGAGAATTAACAATAGCACAGGAATAGCATCCTTTGTCTCTCAGTACCCACCAGGGCAAGTGCCACACAGAATATCCCAAGTATTGCACTACAAGCGTTACAGACCTAGCGTTGCTGTAAACTACAGCGACAAAACCAGATTTGATGGTTTATAGGGATTTCCTATCTCCAACTCTCTGGTTGGCTTCAGTGGAACTTTAAAGATTTTTCTCCTTATTTTGGCTTTGCAATAGTTTCTTCTCCTCTATTTTAATTGCCTCCAAAGTTATTTAATCATCTAGCTTCCTTCCCACACATAGAAGTAGGAAATTATGCTGAACACAGCAAATATGCATCTTTTTCACAGGTTTTAAAATGAACAAGTTTCCCATAAAGAGCAAGGAAATATTTGTAGAAGTCTTGCAACTCTCTTTCTTGTGGTTATTTGAATAACGTATGCAGATATTTTAAGAATGTGTCTTTGGAGAGAGCTTGTGTCTCAGGTTTTACTGTCACCACCTCTTGTTTCAGAAGTTTGTATTTTTCATACAAGTAAGTTCAGTGTCCACTGTTAAATGAACTAAGGATTGCAATTCCCTGTGGGCAAACGTCCACATCACTAAAGCCACTGCTCTGACCGGTATTGACCCATCAGCTGGAAACTGTACACATAAAACAAGGAATAATGCATTACAGAAATAAAAAAGATGGTCTATCCAGAAAAGGGTTAAAAACCCCCACCATTAGGGCACTGTAGAGAATCTGTATTTTTACTGTCAAGATGCATCTCTACTTTGGATAAATAAGAGGACAAATACTCTAAGCCTGGAAGCCTCAAGGAAAAGTGACTTCAATTGACAAAAACATAATACAAGTGTGGAAAGATGTCATATGAAATGGTATGTGTGTGGCAGGAGGAATTTTTTTTTTCCTTCCATCAGCTGATTTGCTAGGTATGTTCTTTACCTTAATATTGGGGTAACTCCGCTCAAGCCAGCAAGTTCCTACTAGCTGCTGATGCAAACCTCCTGAGCCCTAGCAGGGGCATGTTTCCATTTTTGGCAATGGGGTTATTTTCTCAACTGCCTATCTGCATGATGAGATGTTTTCTTAATTTCCACCTCCCTTTCATTTTCTGCCAGTTCTTGTGGTGAGGTCAAAATGCTGTGACTTGTCCCTGGGGTCTGGATTTGCAGACAGCACTGAACTTGACATGGTGCCGATGGCGGGGGGGGGGGGGGGTGTTCACGCATCCGGTAAGGATTTAATTTATATACTCTTACCAAAAAGAGTCAAATATTAAGTAAAGGTGAACCAGGGCAAAACAAACACTCAAACCAGAATATTTCTTTGTGTAGAACCAGAAATGAAGCAGGTAATTTTATGTTCCTTTGATCATTTTCTCTTTTGAAAGACCACTGAGAAATTTTTTGCTGGCATTCACCTACACCCTCCACACCACTGAAACTACCTGCTGCTACTTTGTACTATGACACCCACTTCTTTCATCAGGATTTTGCCATGGACTTGTGCATTTCCAGCAAAATGATACTTGGTACAGAAAGCTTAGTAGATGCCCAGGATCTACCTTAACATTCATTTAACTCCAATTAAAAGTATCGCAAGCGCTGCTGTGGTACAACCAGCATTCTCCTTGAGGGGTTCGCAACAAAGCCACTGTAGGTCATTGTCGGTTTCCTCAGAAGCCACCAGCGCCTCAAGTGCAGTTCCCACCCTGGAGCTCCCACATCGCTTGCCGGCCACGCTGGCACAGGAGGTGCTGGGGTTTCTGCACCCCCAGCTACGGGAGGGCAGGCACGAGTGTAACCCCACAGACTCTTGTCCTCAATAGCAGGGCAGGATCCCTGGGGAACCCCTACCACCTGCCTGTGGATCTCTCCCAGCTGATTCTTCCCCTCAGCTCGCCAAGAGATGCTGCATACCAGGGCAACCGGTATTTCACCATGAGGGCTGGAAATGTTTGCTACTGCAAGGGCCACGCAAGATGATGCGTACACATTTCATATATATTGGATTGTCCTTGCCTGTGACATTTTTGCTATACACAAACCACCAAATAACAGATGGTAATGACAAAACCTTGAGCAAAATGAAGAAATCAGCTGATGTGGTAAAAGCACTGGTCCATAATAGGACCCTGGATAATGAGACCATGAAGAGAGAGCACTTGGGTCACCCCATCAGATTACATCATACTCACCGCATCATTACACCTGACATTTCATCTAACCTGTTTAATACCTCTACTGATAGTATGTTGGCCACACTGCTCAGGATCAATTTCTCTTATTATTAGGCATTTTCCCCCCTTACTGTTTAACCCAAAGTCTGCCTCACTCTGGCCACTACAATGATTAAAAACCCCACCACTATTGTAGCAGGAACACCAACTCCTTTGTCCTATTGCAGTTATAGTTTAGAGATTAGGATGTCCTACCTACCTAACATTCCCTTCTGCTTTCAAGGGAATACAGTGTTTTTGTCCTAGGTTGTGACACAGATTTGTATTGTGTTGCTTGATACAAAGATGCTGTCTACTAAAGTTAAAGAGAGCTATATAAATAATTCAGCATGAAGAGAACAGAGTGCTCTGGAATCTTATCACACATTACAGTTATCACTGTCTGAAAAAAAATAAAATAAAAAAAATCTGCAGAACAACACTTTGCTAGCTGGGAAACACGTGCTACGATCTGGCTACCTTAATGCAGAAATCCACAGGGAATTACATGGCCTGAATTAAAAATTGATTATTTTTTCTTAGCAAGAAAATCCTTTAGATTTAACAAACCTTTCCTTTTTCATTGTCTAGAGGAACCCACAAGTTAGACAAAGACTCTACTCAATTCTCCTTTAACATGGCACTCCAGTCCTTCATCCTCCCTGGTACAAATGGACGGGGAATGGGCTGAAAGCCCAGGAAATGAGGAAGGGGAAAACAAGTTTCTCCAAGAGGCAGCACAAAACTTCTGAGGATCCTGCAAAGGAGCATGAGAGGTGTCTCTTTCCACTCAGTCTTTCATAGATTCCCTGCTTAAAATCACTTTCTTTTTTACATTACATGGAATAGGTACTAGGAGGGAAGGACAGGCATTTGGCACGTAGAGAGTTGCTGCCTAAAATCTGAGATACCTCATGGGAGAAAAGCCCGCTTGACATGCTCTCACTCCCAGCCTCTCACCTCTGTGTGAGTAAATACCTCACATGTCTGTGGCTTGACAGACTGACTTCATAATTCATTCTTGTCCAAGTCAAAAAGGCAGAAGTATTCTCAATTAGTTCTAAACTGAGTAGAATTAAAATTCAGTATCATTTATATTTTAATCTACCCAAGTTTTGACGGTTTTGGTACAGAAAGGAGATAGAAGACATCAAATCACACAGACAAGAACATCAGAAGAAATGATACTACAGAATCCAAAAGTTTTTCCCCCTCTCTTGTGGTAAGGAAAGATTATTTACATTCAGTATTTCAGCTGCTGAGGGTGTTGACAGAGAGAGTCAATAACTCAGATCTACTTCAACAGTGTGTAGAAGTCATGACTTTTCAGTGATGTCCTACTTACATGGACAGCATTAGTTTATATTTTCCAGTGGTCAGCTAATGTTGGTTTCTGATGCAACTTTCTCACTCATGATACGAGTTATTATCCAGCAAGGCAGCCAAAATTGAATTGTTTCCATGATAAATCCCGCCCACATCTGAGATTAGACATCACAGCTGGAACTGTGATTTTATAACTACTAAGCAGCAGTGTCAGCCAAAATAGTTAGAAGTTCAGCAGTGTGGTCTCTGTTCTCACAACAATATCTGTACCAAGCCCTGGGCTTTGCAGTGCCACCAGAGAGATGCTAGCCAGGCATCCTGCAGACCCTCCAGAAAAGTCATCCCTGCCAAGGAGCACAGCTGGTTTAACACAGCCCCTCCACCACCGTAGTGGGATTAGGAGATAATCCTTTTCCTCAGGAGTCACAGTTCATTTTTCCATCACAGACACATTTACTGTCAGTCTAAGATGCTGGATTACCGACTGCCTGCATCAGGCTGCCCATGAGACTGGGCAAAGCACGTATCAGAAATTATAATAACCCCCAAAACAAAGCCATAACTTAAAAAAGGGCAGTTTGTATCCAGCCAGATCACCTTCCTGGCAGTTCAGTTTAACAGCCTCCAGGCTTGTAAACCTCCTACTCCATTGGTAGTATTGACTGCAGTTGATTCATTTGACCCTGAAAGGCTGAAGAAATAAATCCTGTTTGGTTCACTGGAAACCCACAGGTGCGGAAAGCTGTAGTCCTTGTCAACGAGGGGTTTTCCCCAAGATGAGCTGTCAGTAGTGGCAGGAGTTAGAGGTCATTGATGGAAGCAGAAAGGGAAGACTTTCTTAGTAAGCCTCAAGCATAAGCCAAAGTATGATCAGTATTACCAGGTCTATGAAAGTAACAGTAGTCTTTAAAACATGGTCTGGCTAATTTGTTCCTTGAATTTTGCCCTCAAGCAGGGGCATCCTCGTTCACTGATTGTGCATGGTGTGGTGGGATCCTACCAGCCACTTGAGAAAGTGAAGACCCTGCAGCCTCTCAAGACGTGCATGTTCAAGGGAATTGGGGATTTTTCTCCTACAGGAAGGAGGGCACACAGAGACCATTCTCTCTTTCTAGTGTAAGAGCAACCCAGATTAAAGCCAAAGGACCTCATACAGTCTGACAAATTTCTGTGATCATCATAACTATTCTATTATTATTCCAAATAATTCTAAATTACTGTCCTCTACACAACAGCTGCTATGGCAGTATTACTCCTATGCCTATCTTGCTTTTTCCTTTCCTTCCATACAAAATGTCTAACTCAGCACTGCTCCAGCCCTCTTCATTTCCTCTCCTGGAAGAGTCATAGTACCAGAACTACCAAAAGCAAAATCAAAAGCAGTGCCTTACTATATTAATAAAGATGATTTGGCAGTGAGTATTACACACTCTTCCCTCTCCTTTTTAGTCAGACCACAGCAGGTTTCATCACAAGATGCCAGTAATCCGAATTTCTACCCACTCCCAAAGAGGACTTTTGAGGGAGTTTTGTGCCCTGGCCACAGGCAAAGCTGCTTCTGCAGCACTCCTTCATGGTCTCCCTCATCCCACCAAGCAAGCACCCAAGCTTCGGTATGTAAACTGTTAACCCCCATGTAGGGAACAGGCAGCGAGGAAGCTACCTCTCCTTCATGATACATAAGTACAAGGGGAATCTGTGTCTTTGGCCAGATATCTGCTTTCTCCAGTCCTTTTTAAATTATAAGACAAACATCAGCCTGCATCTATTACTAAATGCAAGGAAAAAAATAAACAGCTTCTGCTACATACTAGACTGATTATAGACCACAGGCTGCCAGCGATGGTGACTTGTTGCCTTGAAATGATTATCTAGGAAAGCCAAACACGGGGGTTACTCTCTGGCCCTGAGCACCAAACTTGTTTGTCTTCCTTTCCACTGAAGTGGCCAGGCCCAGCTGAATACAGGATTTCTCAGACACTCCATCCACGCTCCAAAAACCAGTACCCTCAGTTAAGAGGCACTTTGGAAATTTATACTGCCTCACAAGGTGCTGGCATATTTAACAGCAACGAGGAATGCAGAGAACAGAGTGCATCAGGTGTCTCGGAGGTGGGATATGGGAAAGATGCCCTCTTTTGAGAGTAAATACCAAAACTCCTGGCAGTTATCACAAAAGTCAACTACTTCCAGCATGTTGTGGAAGATCACCTTTTGTCTTCTTATTCAAAATAAGATCTAGAGAGCTGTACCCAAGTTTTATAAAATACCTCAGTGCTTGAGATACTGTCTCCCTCTTTCCCTTTCTCCCCCTCTCTCTCACACACATATGTGCACAGATTTTTGAGTACATGCCCCCTGTGCCAAGATGGACTCCTGTTTCCATTTTCTTCTCCTGACCAGATAACTCCTTATTCCTTTCTTGACATCACCTGACCTCAAGTAAAAAAAAAAAAAAAAAAAAAAGCACACTTATACAAAGGGATGACACTAAGATGTCCCCAGGTGCTGTATGCTATAAATCCATCCTCTGAAGGAGGTTCTCCCAGTCTTTCATTCCCTGGACAAGCAATCCAGCCAGTGCCTATCCCACTTGCCATGGGTCTCCCTGCATGGCAGGAGGTCCCGCAGCCAGAGCGGGCACACTGGAACAGGTCCTTCTTCATTGTGAATAGCCCTGAGCTACTCTGTAAAGGAAATCACCCTCTGTTTTGAAAAGATGAGACCACAAAGGCAACAACAGTTACAGCCAAGCCACCTTACAATTATTATTTCTTTTAAACCCTAGCTTTTATTCTGAATTGATTTATGCTGCTTCTAGGAAGCACCAGATCTTCTGCCCACCTCTGAACAAGGACCAGCTCTAACCTCTACCATTATAACGGACACATGTCTGCAGGGGAGAGACAGTACCCAACAACTCTCATTTCCTAACACTGTTTTCCTCAGCGCTGTGTTTGAGGTACCATTGTAACATTAAACAACTTCCACGCTCAAACACAAGAGCAGGCCACGCTCAGGAACTCGTAGGAATCATTTATCAGGCACAAGGATGAGACAGAAACAAGACTGCTTAGCATTACTCTTAGACATTTTATATGTCTCCATATTTTTAGGAAGCTCTCCACCCCCTTTCTTACTGATGCATAAAAATAGGAGTAGCTTTCCATACAAACACAAGACTCTCTCCTAATAAGCTCCTTACACACTCATAAATACAGAGGAAAACAACTCAGGTACGATTTCCTCCTACAGTGCCCCTGAATAAAACAGACAGTAGTACTTTACCCAATTATTCCAGCAGCTCCTATCCACTCCTTCAGCAGACAAAAAGCTTCAGAAACTTCATTCCAACCTAAGCACCTCTAATTCCTCTCTCCACTTGAAAGCAGTCCAGCAACTCCTCTCTCTTCAAATCCCCCTCCTGCTAATAAGCATCACCTGAGCGAGCCTCCCACCACAATGAAGCAGCAACTGCAGCAATTACACCACAGCTTCTGCTCTTCCATGTCAACTTGAGGGTGTGAATATTCCCTTGTTTTTACTCTGGGCTGCTGCATATATAATGCACCCCAAAATATTTTTCAGCCAAGTTTTACAGTGCTTGGAGATTATCATATACTTCTAATCTCTTGAATCAAGTGATTAAAAAATAATCCTCAAAATAAATTGTTAGATGCTCCCAGCACTCACAGTTGCAAAATTTGAAAACAAGAACCCTTTTGACTAAAAGCTTAGAATTTAAATAAAGACAGCCAAAAAGTTCAAAACACTTTAATTATTTTACAACTATCTCACTATTTTGTTTCATTTTAGTCTAAAGGCTCAAATCCTGTTTATTTTTTTAAAGGCTGCAGACCTCAACAACTGATTAGGCAATAAGCATTTTAAGACGCAAATCTAGAGTTTGCGTGACAAGCCTCTGACACAATACATGTACCCCAGGTGGCTGAAAGCCAGGGCTTGTAAAGGGACTTGCTGACATCAGGATGTCCCCCCCTGCAGAGAGCAGCTTGGACAAGCAGGATTCCTTTCGAGACCTCAAGCAATTCAGACGTTGATCCCATCAAGCTACCATATGTCAGAAGCAATACACCATTTAATTTTGTCTCCATGCCACAAATTCACTCTGCCATTTTTAACTCCCCATTAAATGCCCGCTCTTTCCCTTCAGCAGTGATTCCCACCATTTGTTTAACCCCTAAGTCCCTCATTCTGGACAAAGAACCACTAAGAGTGTCAAATATGTGCACGGACAGAAAGAAATTGAACCTCCACGACAACCGAACATCGACAACTGGGACTCTTTTTGGAAGGTCACGTGAGCTTGTAGGTGGGTCAAAACACGGTATGGGAAACACTTCAAATATTTGTTTAATAAATACGGTTTAAAAGAAGTACCAATTCTGCTTTTGAAATTTTACTCTAAAGGAAAGAGTACTCACAGATGACTCCAAATTGAGCTCAGCTCTTCAGCAAACATTACTCCCTTGGTTTGTCATTGGGTCAGACAACAAATCACACCTCTGAGAACCACTCCGATTCAGAGGAGTCCCAAATGGGCTTTGGTGGATGGCCTCTGTGAACTTTCTGCTTGGTCTGTGCTTCCCCCAGGGCTTAGCCCTTCCTCCAGAACAGTTTTCAGACTGACACTCTGTTGTTCTGCTTCTTTCTCCCAGTGTCTCCCCTGTTGCAAAGAAGACATCACTTGTTCTTTCAGGTCATTCCTCTGAGTTATTTTCAGTTTTGTTCATTCTTAGCCCTCTCCTGCTCCTCTAAGGGTTGTTGCTGTGTTTTTGAAAGTTCTTTCAGGATTTCCTGTGTGCTCTCTTGTTCTCTGACAGCCCTTACTTGAGCTTTCTCCCACTCCTCCACAGCTTTTCTTTGTGATAGCTGCAGTTCTTCTAGAGCCTTCTGAGCTCTCTTCTGTTCTTCTAATGCAGCCCTCTGAGCTCTTTCTTGCTCTCGTAAGGCCTTTCTGTGAGCTCTCCCCAGTTCCTCCAGAGCATTTTTCTGACCGATCTCCAATTCCTCCAGGGCCTTTTTCTGAGCTCTTGCTAGTTCCTGTAGGGCTTTTTCAACTCCCTCTTTTTTTTCCAGGGGTTTCTTCTGAGCTCTCTCTTGTTCTTCCTTGGCTTCCTTCTGGTTGTTGTTTTTTTTTTTTTAATCAAAAAAGCTACCAAAGCCTGCTGTTGAGCGTTCTCCAGTTCCTGCAGTCTTCAACTGGTTTCTCTCTTCTTCTTCCAGTAACTTATTCTGTGCAGTCTCCTGTTGCTCCAGAACTTTCCATGAGGCTTTCTCCTCTTCCTCAGCTCCATCTGTGAGTTTTTAAATTGCTCTTCCAACTCCATCTGCAAAGCAATCAGCTGTTGCTCAAGTTCATGGTACCACACTGCCTCCTGCAATGCTTTTTGTTCCAGACTTTTCTGTTGTTCTGTCACCTCCTGTGGTGTGTTCTCCTGCTCAGCTAACATCTTCTGCTTGACTTGTATCTGTTCTTTCTTCATGGCCTCTTCTCAAGATTTGTCCTTCTCCTGAGAGCTGTCTTGTTCCTCCAGGGCTCCTTTCTTAACTCTTTCCATATTTTTGGGAGCTTTGCAAGTTCTTAATTCTGCCTCCTTTGGTTCCTTCTTCATCCACTCTGCTACATCCGCAAAGTCATCTTTCCTTTGCTTTCTTTCCTGGACTCTTCTCTAAATTTCTGTCAGCATGGAATTGGTGTCTTCATTATAACCCAGTTGGCAGGCCAGTTCAAGGTCTCTGGCAGCTGTGCGCCAGAACCAGGAGCTGGAATGTCCTCCCTCACCAGTGGTAGGGCTGTGGAGAACCAGGGCCAATTTTTATTGCCTTGTCATAGTTCCTAATCGCAGCTATTGCTTTTCAGCAACCTCAGGTAGACACTGGCCTGGCTTACATATAAGACTGCAAGTTGTGGGTTGAACCTGATGCCATCAGAGAACAAGTCAATGGTTTTCTGAAATTCACCTGCTCTCAGTGCATGAAAGGCTTCCCTTTCCTTTTCAATGGCCTGCTTCATCATCCTGTTAGCTAGCTGCAGGTTGTCACCTCCTATTTTCTGAAGATCTTTAGCCTCTTCAGCCAATCCTTCATTTTCAGTATTATGTTATTGCCACATATATGTGGCAAGCTTCCCTGTTCTTCTTTCTGTTCTCTTGCTGCTGGACCTAATTAAGGGGTTAAAGCCAGCTGCAGGGTCCCAATGACTTCAGGAACTAGAATAGAATTTGTCACTTCATATATTGTATCATTAGTGGAATCCTGAGATGATAGCTTCTTATAGTTGTATCACACAGGAAGGAGTCCCTGTAATTTTTCTTCTTCTTCAATTTATATGCACATTTTACACATCCACAGGTATACGTGTGTGCATCTCTGTGTGTGAATGCCTGTTACAAAGAGTAGACACAGGACTGGAGATTTCTATTGTTTTCACATTTAAATAAAACCATGAGCCACAACTCATGCTTTGGTCAAGACATGCTTTGGTCAAGTATTTTCCCTTACAAATGAAAAATGAAAACTAAATAGCTTGTCCTGATAGTACACATGCCTGTGGGGAATATGAAGACCAAAAAAACTGTGCAGCACAGTTGCATGGGGTTTGTTAGGACATCCTTTGTTAGGACATTTTCCAAAACATTGTAAAACTCACTTTTTCTAAAGTTTATACATCTGCTTTTCAAGAACATCTTTATAGCTCCAAAGGTCATTGGAGGGAGAATTTAGCTGCATCCATAAGAGCCAAGAAATCTTCTTGACACACAGAAAAATCTTAGACTTACTCAAAAGATTGTCAAGCTGAGCCCTTGAACATCCATCCTTAACTTTCATACTAATTTGGGGCTGATGAGCCTCCTTTTCAGTTGGAGCCCCGGCCGATGTTTGTTCTTAGAGTGCATTTGGCTCTAAGGCATCCAACAGGTTCTGTCAGGCTGGGCTGGCACTGTGTGGCGCTAAAGGCAGGCAACTACTCTCCTCTCATATGATTCATAAAGTTTTTTAATGCTTTTTTTCACATAAAAAGTTTGTTGTCCCCCCCACTTCCATTGTTCCTAAAATCCACCTGTTTACTTGTATCAATTTCAGTAGCTTACTATCTTGTCCATGCTACCAACACTCAGGTCTCAGTCATTGTTTATTTCCTTTCACCCTTGCTTCTGATCTTCTTGGTGTACTGCTTCCCTTTTACTGAAACACCAAGTTCTGGAATCCTATTTCTTAACCCATGTTTTTCTTCACACACCGCTGTCTTTTATATTAAGTCCATATATCTTACGGACTTGAAAAAAACATGTGGACTTGAGGCTACATTGCTTTTGTGTATTTCAGTCCTTGAACCACCCTTTCTAATTTTGCTAACAGGTCAACTTAGAATTATGTGTGCACAATCTCTGCAATATCGATCAGTGTATGGATGGCAAAAACCAGCAAACCTGGAGCAAAAACGATCAGTCCAGATAGGCTCAAGAATTAACACTGATGCAACAGAAATTTGTTTAACCTGCCACATCTGCAGAACCCAAGCAAAATACAGTTAATCTAAATAAACTAAATCTACTCTTTTGTGTATCTTTTTCTCTGAAAAAAAAAAAAAAAAGTCTGTGGCTGTCACTGTTTTGAGGATAATATTGCCATCTAGTGAGAGAAAAGGGTCATTGTACTATTTACATTCTTAAGGTACAATACAGGACATTTTAGATTTATCTGTTGACATGGGCTCATGAAAATTGCATTACAGGAAATAAAATGTCTTCTCATGAGACTACTTTTTTTTTAAAAAAGGCAAAATGTTAACAGATTTTTCAGCAACACTTGAATATTCATTTGTATGGGAAATTTTATTATCTCTTCTGGACTTGCCTATTATACATATATACTAAAAAATTAATGTAAATAGATTTTGTCTTATGGAATATTTTTCAATAAACACTAATTTTTTTCACTGGTTTGCCATTAAAAAGCTGTCTGACACTGATTACAATAACAATTGATCAAATAAAAACAGGTTTCAAAGTTGATTTTGTTTCTGTTGTTTTATTGACTCCAAGAAAGGCTGATGGACACTCTGTCTGCCTCTTAAGTACTTTTTTTTTTTTTTTAATTCATATGTTATGATCATGCACTGATAAATCTAAGAAAATATAAAATACACATTTATGTATGCAGGCAAACATTCCTGGGCTAACACATCCAAAGAGATCTTAGATCAAGGTTGAAAGTCTCCAACTTCCACGCAGACAAAAATGTCCAGGCAAAAGGAGAGAACATGTCTGCAAGAAGAATAGAAGAATGGAGGGAGAGATGCCTTAATTATCTGTAGAGGAAAGACCTCAAATAAATCAGATACTTCTCTTATGTGTAACCCCTTTGTACTTCTGTGTCTCGTAGCACAAGAAACATCACAGTCAGCGTAGCTAGCAAAGGGAGGAGAGGAGTTGGCATCTTGCTAATACATGAGGCCAGGACAGTTACAACACAGGTTCGTTCCTTTGTTTTTTGCACTTTTGAGACCTAATCTGCTCCAAATGCTCTGCTTGGTGATCTTACGCTTACATTAGGCTAAAAATATTCAAAATTACAGTAAGTGGGGCGCTCGCAGAGGAGGGATGCAAACATGAGAGGTAAAGATGTGCTGAGACTCTGCATCTGACCCCAGCAGCAGAGAAATTTGGCTCGAGGTTCCCCTCTCTCCTCAGCCCTGGGGGAGCCTGCATGCATCCCTCCTGGCCTGGGGAACAACAGTGAAAAGGAGGGAATGCAAACATAAACTGTGTGGGGAATAAAATGCCTATAACTGTTCTGGGAGAAAAGCAGTAATGCTAAGAGCAAGTTAGCAGTGCCAAAACTTGCCTGAGACAATCATCGGGCAGAATAAAAAGTAACTGGGAGACTTTTGAAAAAGGCGTCAGCTTGAAAAGAAGCATAAAAGAAGCCCCCCCCCGGTTTGCAGCTGCAAGAAGTGGGACCGGAGCAGCGGTCGGGGGGGGTTGGCATAGCCAGAAGCTGCCCCATGTGGGCACTGCCACCTCCGTGCGCTGCCCCCGCAGCGCCGTGAGCATCCCACCTCCTGTGCCCCCCAACAGCGGGAGATGCTAGGTATGCCCCTGTAACCCACACTGCCATGGGGGTGTATGTAACCACGCATATGTGCCTAGAAATCCATAGGTTTTAGCGCCTTGTGCCTGGTATTGGCGTTACCAGTTGCACTGCTCATATTGATCCTGAAAGTTTAGTTCACTGATTGCCAGTTACTTGTCGTTAATAAATCCATAGGCCCCTTTAAGCCTGATTTAAACCATGTGAGTTGACCAGTTTTTCCCTGAGACAGCAATACTCTGTTCACCACGGTAGATCTGTGAAGCTCATTTGGGCACTCGACTCTTCCCATGCAAAGGCCGATGCATCTTCTCAAATGTATGAATTGCTCTGGGTGTCAGAGCACCTTCAAGTTTGTTCTCGCAGCATCTACACCCCATGGTATTTAGCTCCATGAAAGCAGTGGGTACTCAGCAATGCCTGAAATAAACTTCTGGCAAATACATATATATTTGTCACTCAATATTTGCTCTTTTAGTTTGACAAACTGTAAGAAGGATCCCCTGACAGAATTATGACTTCATAACTCACAGCTGTTATTTATGCTCTATAAAATGTCACCAACATCTGCTACCGTAGCTAAATGCAGTACTGCAATGCAATTTTAAGCTCAGATGTAAACAAACAAAAATTGTTTCCAAACAATGGCATAAAAGGCAATACAGCTCAAATAAAGCTAAGTACTTTAAAATCTAAAAGGGTATCAATCTGTTGAATTTTTATAGAATGAGATGCATATGAGAACAGAAAACTGCAGTTTTCCAAATGTAATTCTTATGTGTCTGTCTGAATAAATTCAAGGTTTTCAAGTGTTGCTTGTATTTTTCATCTGCTTCTATGCCATGCTGGCATTCCTGGTCTTCATGTTTAATATTCGGAGAAAGACAGGTGCCCCTTCACATAGTGCCTTAGGATCTGTCACCTCTGGGCACTTCAGAACTGCCACAGGCATACTGGCAGTCACATCCAGAAAGGGATGTCCTGGGACACCGACACCAGGCTCATGTCACGCAGCACTCAGGCTAGCAGCCACCCTGACCTGGCTGGCAAGAGGAACATACAGACTCGCCTTGGGGCAGCCAAATGATTCCAACTGTTCTTTCCAGCATCTGGAAATGGCTTTGAGCAGTCAAAAAGCATCAGCTCTTGCAATACAAACACCTGAAACTTAGAAACATCTTGTGAAATACTTCGAGAAAATGTAATTACTGCCACCGGGGATGCTAACCTAAATGTGCATTTCCAAACACACACAGTCTGATTCTTACAGTCTGCAACAGATCTCCACTCCCCATCTTTTGTTTTCTTTGGTACAAAGAAGTATCTCCTCTAATGTGGCTCACCTTGAGCAAAAGAACCTGTCCTGGTCTCCTAAATTCCAGTAAGATCTTCACTTCTTGTGCTTTTCTGAAAGGAGTCCCTGGAAAAATAATCAGCAAGGGACACTGGAGAAAGCATTGGAAGTCCAAAGGCTGGATGGTCAAACCTTGGGCCAGTCTGTCCATTTGTTGGGGCATATTGATAGCCAGTCTCCTAGAATTAAGCTTTACTGGGATAGGCAATGATGAGAACTTTTCCCAAATGTGCAGCTCTATCCGCATACCCCAAAGGCGTGGGCTGGTGCCAGAGAAGCCAGAGCTCAGTAACCATCCGAATAGCCCTGTTCTCCCTGGTGTCACGTGAACACTAAGTTGTATAGGAGGGAGCTGGTGCCAAATGTCATCAAGATCTTGCTAATGCTAAATAAGATCAGTGAGAAGATTTTCTCCACCTCTGGCAGATGGAAAAACTCCCAGGTGGAGGACAGCCAGGGAGCCTTTCACAGTATATGAGCGCTAGTTAACTTTCTACTCTGAAACAGACACTCCCCCAATGCTTGGAGATGCCAAAAGACTCCAACTACAAAACTTCCCCAGCACCACAGTTTTAGCTTGGCACAGGCAACCTATCAGCAGAATCAAGGAAGTCACCATTGCTAGATGACCTTTAAAAAATAGTATCTTGTAAACTCTAAATTTTCAGAGAAAAATCGTGAGAGAAAAATAGCTGCAGATAGCTTACTACCCTGAGGACCCATCTGGAGAAGCAGCATGACTTGAAAGTGCACAGGAGCCGACACATTAACCTCTAGATAGCCTATGTGTTCATAGACCTTGGAGCTGTCAGACACTCTGAGATTGCCTGTCCCCTTCCAAGGCTCCAGCTCCTGGAGCTGGCTGGGACAACACTGCACCAAACAACTCTTCCTGGAGATAGCCAGAAGAAGTTGGATTTTGGCAAACAGCACTAGCTGTGGCTAGCAGGGTAGCAATTCTACATAAGGTCTGAGATTAAGGGATAGAGTAGAACATCCTCTACTCCATGGACTGTTTCAAGGACTTGAGGGGGATATTTATTGAGGGTGCCAACATTTCAAGCAGTTCCAAGAAAGCTCAGCAGACTAAGGATGGGCAAGTAAAGATAATTCTGCTAAACAACCTGTGGGCATAATTAAGAGCCAGAGAAGACTGAAGAACTTTGCATTCAATGCTACATTCAAGGGATGGCAGAGAGTTTGAAACCAACACAGACAGTACTATAAGTGATTTAACAAGCACAATCTAGATACACACAATGCTTGAGGACTTGAGGACTACTAGTAAGGCAGGCCAAAGCCACATGACTAATTAACTGCAAATGAAAGACTGAGCCCAAACCAAACACCTAGGAATAATGCAGAGTCCTGGGAGCTCGAAGAAAAGAAAGCAGAAATGCTCCGGGAAACTAAGAGGAACTGACAGAGGAGCGCAATGCCATCCCCCTCTGTTTCAGCTGCATGGTGGGTGCATGCACATTTCAGACCTAAAAGACTGACATCACTAGTACAGCCAACAAAGACTATCTGGCTTCAGAGCCTGCACATAGGTACCCCTATAGCGCAACTCTACATATAGACACAGCACTTAGAGCAGAATTACAAATGTTTTAAAATGACATGAAGGAGACTCACTTCACATAAAAGACGGGAGTTATGTAAAAAACCTTTAATCTTACACTGTTACGGTCTAAAAGGAAGTCCAGCCCAACTATATTACAATTTATCAGTGGTTTCTTCTTAACAATTGTAAGACTGGAACAAATTGGTGTTTGCCATCTATTTCCAGAGTACCTCACTAGTCACATGAAATCTGCAAGTGACTCCAACTGTGGTTCCTTATCCCCTCCCATAAGAGAGGACATGGAGCCTACGACTGCTGTAGGAGAGCCCATGTTACTCAAGTCCTCTCAAGCCCTCCGGACCTATTCAAGTCTCATCCATCTAGAAAAGTTTCACAGAGATTATTTATTTGATAATCCATATCCACTGGTTCCCTCTCAGGCTGCAACCCCCCTGATAAGTGAGGCATTCACTGCTCTAGGGTAAAAGAACAGAAAAAGACATCTTGGATATTTTCTGTGCAACCAAATTTTGCAATTATTTTAAAAATCAGAAATCTTATTAGCACTGCCTCTCTCAGTCCGTGACAAGCTACAGACTGCTGGTAAGATTAGAATTAGAAAGCTGTTGATGCAATAAAAGAAAGTTATGTAATTGAAACTGTATATTTTAAAGGCCGAGGGTATCAATAATGCTGAACTGACAATAACAAAGATTTATCAGCCCTTGAAAGCCTTAAATCTATACAGCAGACAGAAGCCATAGATTTCCCAGCATTTGATATGGTTTTAATAGCTTAATAATTAATTCACAATTAATTACATCATGTTCAGTGGCCAATTTGTTTGTCAGGTTCATGTCTATAAATGATCTGTAGGAGTTTAAATACCACTTTATCCTACACTGCAGCCTCAGAGGAATAACGAGAACCTCTGCAAATGCATAGACCAGCCACCATAGATACCAAAGTCTAAGCCAGGATACTAACCACCAGGCACCTTTATCCTGCACCCAAGGTAGGCTAGGCTCCTGAAGATCCACCACCTCCTTCAGCTGAGCTATCTAAATAACCTGAGGAGATAGTTCGATACAGACAAATTACACTGCTGTACCCTGAGTCAAAGGATGTTCGACTTTGCAATTTAATTGCCAAATGGGCTTAACACAGAAGTACAGCAAGAAGAACCACATTAAACTGTGGTGGGTTGACCTTGGCTGGACACCTGGTGCCCACTAAGCTGCTCCATCAGTCCCTTCCTCAGTAGGATGGGGGGCAGGGGGAAATAAGATGGAAAAACACCCTTGTGAGTCAAGATAAAGGTAGTAAAGCAAAAGAAAAGGTTGCGCATGGAAGCAAAGGAAAAAGAAAACATTTATTCTCTACTTCCCATCAGCAGGCAATGCCCGGCCACTTCCTGCGAAGCAGGGCTTCAGTACACACAGCGGTTGCGCCGGAAGACAAACACCGTAAACAACGAATGCCCCCCTTCCTCCTCTTTCTCTTAGCTTTTGTTGCTGAGCAGACATCATATGGTGTGGAATATCCCTTTGGTCAGTTTGGGTCAGCTATCCCAGCGGTGTCCCCTCCCAAGATCTTGCCCACCCCCAGCCCACTGGTGAGGGGGGGAATGCTGGGGAGACAGCCTTGGTGCTGTGCCAGCGCTGCTCAGAGTAGCCAAAACACTGGTGTGTTATCAACACCTTGCTGGCTACACAGCACAGCACTATGAGGGCTGCTGTGGGGAAAATTAGCTCCACCTCAGCCAGACACAATGCAGAAACAAAAAGAGTTTCTGTACTTTGACAGCGTAGCCAGTCCTTTGCTGCTTTACTTTGCATTTTCTCTGGCTCCTCAGCTCAATTTCCTTCAGCTCAGACCTCTTACACCACCACGCTACACAAAATTGCACTTTTCTACTTACACCATACCTGAAAGTTCCCTGGCCTTATCGCTGTAGGGACACACAGAGTAACACTTCCTTATCTCGCTCCTACAGGTAGGATGTACTAAACAAGGGTTTCTTCCTAAGCACCTGACTTCTCAGAAGCTAACTAAGGGTAGTTAAGGGCAGGCTGTTCTTTTAAACTGAAAATCAGGCTTGGGGGCAAGTGGGGACTGAGTAGGCTGAAGGAATGGTAGCAGAATGGCCGCTTGTTAAGTGAGTTGGAGTGGAACAGTTATGAGCATGGTGTGTTTGTGCCTGGCTTGGGTAAAAATGTGAAGAGACTACATATGGCCTCTTTGGTCCAGGAAAATCTCTCAGGCGATGTTTTTCAGCGACACTGTTGTATTACATATGGATTATTATTTTACAGTATTAGGTTCTTACACATATATTTTTTATGCAAGAAGAGTGAAATATTAAATTCAACAAATAACTCCAAAGATGAGGAAAATAATGCTTTGTGATATCAATTTCACAGCTTGGCTCAGCATTAGGTTCTAATCAGGATTACAGCTTTTACAGGCCCAGTACAGGTATCTTCACTCCAGCCGCATAAACCCAGAATAATGAAAATTTATGATTTATACTTATGAAATACATACGAGATCAAGTTCTCTGTTGCAGTTAATAAGGAAGAGTGCTGTTGACTACACTTGAAAACAGTAATATTATAAATGCCAGTACCAAACAGCTGCCAGGTGCTTTTAAAATGAATTTTATAAAGGTACGCCAGATTTCATTCAGATTATGTGCCATGAATTCGCTAGAAGCGGCATGTGCAATCCAGTTAATATTGGAATAGCACTGTGTCCACATATTAAGACAGATGCAAGGTTCAAAGTGCAATTTGCAGATAATCATTTGGGCAAGATTATTTCATACTTGACTAATTTAGCTAACAATTTCAAAAAGGTGCTAATTAAAAAATGCCTGAGGCTGTCACTTGCTGCCAAAATTGCAGAGATGCTGCCATTGAAATGTTTCCATCTAATTATTGAAGAAAGCATTTGGACTAGTTCAGGAGCTGGAGAACAGACACAAACTCACCGCAGTGTTAGCAAAACTCACTTTTGAAACTTCCTAGATCTGATTACTTCAACATTTTGGACAGTTTTACAACACTGTAACTCCATGATTAAGAAGAAGTGACATCTGGGTAATAAAGGCATCAGAAAGTGCTAGATCCTCAGGTATTTATTTTTTTGAACCAACACTATCTTGCAGACTTCTGTTCTTTTCTCCAATGATGCAAGTAATTGATTTTTATCTTACTGGGAAAGGAAGTGAGAGAAATGAGATTTACAAATATTTCATTGCCTGCTTCAATTGCAACCATTACTGATGGGGCTAAGGAACTACCGGCAATTTTGTGCTGAAAAAAACGCTGGATACATTTGTACCAGTTGAACAGAAGATTTCCCAAATCCTTTTTAGCGATAAAGACTTGGAGCATTATAGGTGAGACAAATAAGCAGAGTAATCCACTGAACCCTATTATTCCCTGTACAGGATCAAATAAAACTCAACAAGACTGCTACAGATTTGGACAACAGAGAGAAACGTCAACGGCATCTTCATGCTGTGAAAAGCAGCTTCTCCCTCAGTGCTCCCACTTGTGTGTGAGGAGGAGTATGCACTCAACTAGTGACAACACAAAACTGCTTCTCTAATGACCAACATTTTCAGGTCATTCTCAAGACAACTTTAAAGGACCTACAGTTCAGAGACACTCTAACTCTGCTTGCTGAGCAGTAGGTCCTATCAAGGTTCCTCAGACTGAGCACACAGAAACCGAAATAGTCAAAAATCCCAGATCCATTCAAATTTCTTTGTAGGTAACACAAAGAGTGAAGATTGTGAAGGCAGAAAGGAGGAAAGAGGAGTATTAAAAAAATATCTTCAAAAGAGTAGGAAAAAGGTACATTAAAAAAAGAAACTCTGCAATTCTAGTTTTTTGATGTTCAAGAATGATCCCCATTTCTGTAAAACCTTCCAAAGCTGATTTTCAGTTCTGACATCCCCAAACTCCTCTGAATCCTTTAATGTCCAAGTTATTACATATTTAGAGTATGCTTCCAAGGCGCCCTTTGTGAAAGCATGTGCTGCCGGCGTCCCTGAAGCGTGCAGCTCCTGCACAAATCAGTGAAATGCCTGCTTTGGCATGGGCACTTGGCAAAATTCAGGAGAGATTGACAGCATTACAAAACATGAACCCATAAAATCTTAATCTGAAAGTAGGAACAAAGACAGGCAGCCAACCAACTCTATATAGATCAGTGGGAAAAAAGATGTTGAAAAACCTGAGGGGCAAGTTATCGCTCTTTTCAGTGGTAAGAAGGTTGTTTTCTGTCTGCCTGTCCACCTCTATCCTTTCAGCTGCTTACTCTGCCCTACCCATCAGATGGTTCTCACTCTCGTAAAGCGGTGGCTCTCAACTTCTTTCATCTTTTTACAGTTTTACAGCAGGCAAAAGCACCTTTTACCTCCAGAGAAAGAGATGGCATTCTGGCACACACTCCTAGCCAGCTGGGATTTTCAACCTCACTGGAGATGACATGTAATGAAATAGCTTTTATACCAAAATGTGTATCATGATAGCAGGACTGGGGTCCAGCTCAGCTGAGCCCATTACCAGGATGGAACAGACATCCTAAGCAGTTACTTCTGAGCCACAAACTGAGTTGAAAGCGTATTGAAACATCACAGACAGAAAATACGTGTGTAGTTTTAGTTTACTACACACATAAAATACCAATAAGGGGCAGGGGGCACGCTTCACAAACTGAAATAAGTGCAAGTTTGCCAAAACAATGTAAAAGAAGATATCATGAAAGTGGGACTTTTAATTAATGTTTTGACACTATAGCCATGCAATGATGAATGGCTTGTTCATGGTTACTGAACACATTGGTTGCTCTGTCATCTTGGCTTGAAGCAGCAGGGGCCATGTTCAAGCATACCTGAAAACATGCTGTGCTTGCACTTTTTGTTGTTACTTCTGTATCCACTATATGATTGAGTCTTATGTATAATACATGCAACCACTGCATATTTTTGAAAGCCATTTTAAAATGTCTGAAAACAGACAAAGCACCTGAAAAATGTTTCTGTTGACATAAAATACTCTTTTGCTACAAAAAGAAGACTATCACTTAATTTTTAATCAAACTTTGTCCTCAGGAGAAAAAAAAAATCATCTTAAGGTTAAGAATATCTCCAATTGTAGTTTGGTTTTATTTTTTTTTTTAATCTGAAGTGGTAATTACTATTTCCACAACTACTATTAGTGTTGCTATTATGAAGGATTGAGTAATTTGTTTCTTATTATACACAAAAATCTTCAGGTGGAAATTGCAAAGGCAGGGACAAGGCCTGTATCATCAGCTGCTATTTATCAGAGCAAGACTTAGAGAAAGCATTTTCTGCCCCCTGCCCTGTTTATCAAAGTTACTTTTCTTATTACTTTAGTTTTGTTGGATGAGGCCAGAAATGATGGGAGAATGATATTAACTGGCACAAAAAAACAAACCGTGAACTTAAAAATTGGCACACCTCAAAGTAGTATTGAGAAGTGGCTAAAAATAAGAGAAATCACAGCCATCAGTGGCAGTTGTGCTAAACCAAAACAGTATTACAAGCATTGAATCAGAGAAACTAGTAAGTACTCGTTTTTTCTTTACCTCTCAGACCTGGACTGAGCTGATGGAGGTACATCTATTCCTCTGTTAACTTCCCTATTTTACTTTTGCTATCTAGAAACCTTATCTTTAGACCTTCTTAGTCTGAGGTATCATTTAGCGATGCCATTTTAGTATACTGCCCCTGTTTCTCTCATATTGCATCTATCATTATACAGACACAAATCTTCCAAATGCTCTTACTCTTCAGGTCTTTCAAATTAAATTGAACTTGGACTTTGTTTAAAAGGTCATCTTTAAAATTATACACAATAAATCTAACACTGGTAAAAATCCATTTTAACAGCACTCCTCCCTCATCTCCACATTTCATCTCCATTGAATATTAAGCAGCACAAATCAAAGGACAGGGCTTGTTTACTGCTTCAGACTAGCGCCATACCCTTTCACAACCATGGCATTAAAGCCTGATCTAGTGGCATTTCTATAATTAATGAGGCTAACCCAACAACACAGACCAGAAACACTTCATCATTTCCTTCTGAACCCCGAATCTGAGCTATCATTTTCCTTCCTAACATTAATTCTTCATTTATGTTCTTCCCCTGCATCTGTACAGCTACTGAGGAGGGAAATCATCTTTCTTCCCATCGTAAATCATGCAGATGTGCTTATCAAGTCCAAACAGAGACGCAGGATCATTGAAGAGAATGAAATGCTAAAAATAATTTTTAAATGTCAGAAGCACATAGATATTCCAAAGGTTTCTCAAGATATAAATTAATCAAACATATTTATGATAATGTAAAATTAAAAAATAAAAGGTCCCATATATCTTAGCAATTTCTAAAGACTGAATTTTATAGTCATTTAGTCATCTAACAACACTGTCAAGTGATGGATCATTAGCACGACTTCAGTCAATGGGGCTACTGTGCTGCTGCTTTTGAAGGCAGCACTTCAACAGGCTGCTCTGTGCAAGGAGGTCCCCTAACACCTCTCCCACGCCATCAGCTTGCTTTCTCCCCTCTCTCTTCCTTCTCTGCACTCTTCTCTTTTTTGGGCTGTAAATCTCATGCTGCTGTGTGGTCTTTGTTCTGTTGCACCTGTTTTCTGCCCCAGAGCATATTCAGATGCCCACTGTCCCCAGTGGCCCGTCTTCCTTGTGTACGTAAGTCCATGAGCTGCCACCTTCTCAGTTTTCTTAGTCTTTTTCCTTGCCTTTGCTGCCTCTCAGGATAACCATTTCCCCTTCCAATTCATGAAGGCAAGTCAGATTCTGTCTGCAAAGACTGCTCTGCTCAAACAATCCATCCCTCCCAAGAACTCCTCTGGGGAAGTGACCAGGATGGGAAGGAGATAGCTCAGCAAGACTCCGTAACCCAAAGGTATCACTTTTTGTGCAGCCACAGGAGACCTGCTGGAATCACTACACCCAAGTATTTACTTCTAGAACATGGCCAGTACTCCTTAAAACAAGAATACCTGACTGCCAGGTCCCTCCCCTCTGGCACGCAGAGAGGAGAGCACTCCCGTTACCATTGAGTCGCTGCTGAGGCCAGGCAGCACCAGCCTCGCAGAAGCCTGAGCAGGAGCAGGCACTTTGCTCTTCCCAATTGCCTGGGGCTGGACCAGAGGCAGGGTCAGGAAAGCGGGGTTGCCTCCTGCAGGGAAACAGGGAAGCTTGGAGGCCCGTTCAGACAAAGCTACTGCTCTGTCCTCCCTGCACCCCTCGGGGATTGCACACGTGCTGTCTCAGCACGCAGAGGCTGAGCTTCCTCTCATACTGAAGGTGGTGTCTTTTCTCCTCTCCAGCTGACCCCACAACTACGTTTGCTGGAACTGCTGGCAGGTCTCTGGCTCCTGCTACCCCGCCATGCTCCGCAGGCAGCGTGGAGTGGGAGAGGCTGAAGCGGAGACGTATCTCCCTCCTTCTTCTAAGCATGGGCATACGCATCCAGATCCAGGGGGATGGATGCTATATGACAGGCTAATGTGTCAATAGTTAAAAGCAGATATTTATCTTCCATGTCCTCCAAAGGACAAGAAACAAACTACAAATCAAAATGCGTAAATAAGCAAAGTAAAACTGTCATCAAAAGAATTCTCACATCTTTGGGAGCATACAATAAGATGGGGAAAAAAAAAGATCAAAAAAAAGGGTGTTGGTCCAGTTTATGCAAAATGAATATCCACAAGCAAATCAGCATTAGCACACTACAATATAGGATAACAACTGCCTTTTTTTCTGTTGAGAGAATTATTTACAGCTTAGATATTGTCATAAATGCAAGTTTGTAAAACTGTCATAAAAACTTACATGTACAAGCACACCACCTTCTTCCCCAACCTTGCAAGAACAATAAAGAAGTACAGAAATGGCGTTTCAATGAAAAAAATACACCTGTCTGGAAGATGTAAACTTTTCATATCTTCTGTAAATGCAGATGACTTTTTGTAAATATATACAGGAAAGTAACATAGTTACCCTGAAGACCAAGTCTAAGTAACCATACATTAGTTCAAGGACTCTAAAAAAAAAAAAAAGTTGGAAAAGAGTTTGAGGAAGAGCAGCAAATGTTCTGTGTGCACAAAACAGGACTCTGCCTCTCCCCCAAGGTGCTGAAGCCCAAACTCGCAGTCTGGCAGGGAAAGAGAGCTCATCATGGGACAGTGAGGAACAGCTGAGACAGAGGACAATCCATATCTTCTACCCCATGGTATCAAACCCATTATAACAAGTCACATTTTTAAGCCAGGCAACACATGCTAGCATTCTCCAGAATGTTTCTCCCCAGGAAATATAAAAATAGAGATTTTGTGAGTATGTGTGCAGGGAAACAGCAAACCTTTATTGCAGCAAATACTTTTTAATCATAATCTAATGTGACCAGAAGTCTATGTCATGAATTGTTTCATACACGTGTGTCGTCTTCTTTCAGGTTTGGTTTGTTCGGGTTTTGTTTTTTTTCAGTAGTTGCCATTTGGTTACAGGAACCTTGGGCTGTGGAAACCATTCCTCTGCAGCGATGGTTAACAGCTGGAAATGTGAGTTTCCTCTCTTGGTAAAGTCTCCAGCATTTATTTGTGACATTGAAGGGAAAAAAATCCACACAAACCAAAACAAAACTAACCAAAAAACCACTAAGGGCAGCCTTCACATACTGACTTATCATGTAAAACACCAGCAACCTGCTCTGCCCCACCAGGCACTGTGCACCTTGGCTATCAGGCCCTCATCAGCTGCTTACCTTAGGGACCTGCCTCTCCCCGAGTGGTGAGACTGCTCATCCTTGCAGATTGCAAACTGGCCTCAAAAACAAGAGACAAATGATAGGCTTATCTGTTGTGGGAGGCCTAACAGACTCTGTGAGCTTTCCGTACTGGTGTGCCAATGGAAAAGGTCCAGAAAAATTTGGCCACCAAAATTACAGCCCCATCAGAGACATATTGTTAGATGAGGTCTGATTCAAAGCAAAATCCAATTCAAAGCCAGGCCTTTGGAGAAAACTTGTAGAGGTGCCCAAGGCAATAACCCTCCAAAGCCAAAGAGAAAGCTCATATTTGGAGGAGATCAGTAATACTGAGGGACCTGTGCTGTGGGCAAAGACAAGGAAGGCGGCTGTCAAAAAATCCCTGGAATATCCAACAACCCCCTGCTGTGGTGTGATGGTACTTTATCTGTCATGAAGGCTGTCAGCAAAAAGAAGTTAAGCCCAGAAAATGCTTTGTGCACATTTAAATCCAATAGTGAGTTGAGATCAACAGAGCTTGCCTAATATGGCTGCAAAAGCCCCACAGCCTGACTGATGAATAATTAATAAGCTTTCAGTCCTCAATACACACTCAAGGGTGGCAGCCAGCTAGGAAAAGAGTTCTAGACCAGAATTAATATAAAAAATTAAGGATAAAAATCACTAAATGTTATCTTTGTTTTTCCCTTATCTGTTACATGATCTGACTTTTCTTTCAAAAACAGCAAGAAAGGACACACTTTGCGGAGTGACAGACTCTTTTACCTCCCTATCCATGGAAGTGAAGCGTTGTACATTATGCCTGTAGCGCTGAAATGCAAAAAGCTTTCCCGTTTTTAAGCACTGCACTGCACACTCCTGTGTACAAAAAAGCCACAGGAGTCGATGTTTTCAAAGGCGATGAAATCCTGTAGCTCGCAATGGCTTCAAGATTCCTACAAATCAATAGATGTCTGACTCACGGGCAATCACAAACTGAACAGATTTTTCATGCTGGTTTTTTTCCCCTCCCTTCACGGAAAAGCATTTGTTACAGATTTATTGGTACCATCTCTTTACTTCCCGCTACAAGGCCCTTTGGATCCTATGGCTACAACCGCACGGAAAAGCAAATTCACAGCCAAACGCCCACAGAAGGGCCGCCTGGATAAACGAGAGGGCGGATCAACCAGCACAGCTACCGCCGTCCCCGGGCCGCAGCCCCCGCCGGGCCCCACCGACACCCTCCCCCCGCGCTGTGCGCCGGCTGCCCGCCCTGGGACGCTGAGGCCTCCGCCCCAGGGGGCTGCCGGGGCGCCGCACCGGCGGGAGAGGCCGCGCCGCTCCTCTGCCCAGACGGCCAGGCCAGGCCAGGCCAGGCCAGGCCGCGCCGCTCCCCCCAGCAGGACCCGGCCGGCCTTGACCGCGTGCGGCCGCCTGGCCGCCGCCCTGCCGGTGAGGCGGGGAGCCGCGAGGAGGTGACCTGGGAACCAGAAAGAAAAAAAGCCAAATAAACGCCCCACACTCAAACCCGTACTTCTTTTTCTTAAAACAAGCCCGCCCCGCCCCACCCACCAGGCAGGGCCGCGGCCGCGCGCACGACGCGGTGACGTCACCACCGCTGTGCGACGTGGCCTTCGCCCGGCAGCGCAACCGGTAAGGGCCGCGCGGGGTTCCCGTCTTCTCTCCGTCGTGCGTGGGGCGCCCCTCCGCCTGAGGAGACAGGGGCTGAGGGGCTGGGGAGCGGGAGAAGGGTTTCCCGGGCCCGGGTGCGGGTCCCAGGCCCAGCTTCCCCCGGGAGGTGGGGTGTCGGGGGCCGAGGCTCCCCTTGGAGGAGGCCACCGGCCCGTGCTGCGCGTCCCGAGGCGGGGTGGGGGAGTGGGGGCAGGGAGCCCGGCCTCGGCCGCGGTGACAAGGAGGGGAGTCGCAGGAAGGCGTGAGAGGGTCTGATATGGGGACCCTCGTATCGGAGGCCACGTACTGATTAATGACGGCAGATCCCTCTAGCCTTGTGTTCTGCGTGGGGTGGCAGCGCTGGCAGATGCTTGAGATTAGGCCGTGGTGATTGCCTCGGTGCTCACCAGCCCTCCAGCAGCTTTTAGTTTGGGGATGTCTTGAAATGGGTGACTTTTGTCTGTTTTGGTGCATTCAGTAGTGTTCTCAGAAACACAACATAGGATATAAGCTGAAAGCAAACTGTGATGGAGCTGTTGGTCTCCTATGCTGAAAGGCATAATTTTTCATAGTTTTTGCAGGCAGTGATAGGACCTCATGTTTATGCACTGATACAGTGTCTTTATTTTCTGTAAAGTGGAAGTATCTTTTAAAGTCCAGTTAGGTTGCAATATGGCATTTTAAGCTATCTTAAGTCTTTACAAATTTTGTAGGTAACTGCTCCTTCTGTAACTAAACATTTCTGTCCTTCAGTATATGTGGCACCAATACTATACCCATTCATCTTTGCAGGTAATCATGGATCAGGTAATGCAATTTGTGGAACCCAGCCGTCAGTTTGTAAAAGACTCCATAAGACTTGTTAAAAGATGCACCAAGCCTGACAGGAAAGGTAAAGCACACAATAAATCACAACACAGTCCTTATTTTGTCTTATATCTTACCATGTACCTTTCCATACGTCACTTCTGTTGATTCATTTGTTGTGAATGTTTCTCAGTTTCCAATATGAGATTTAAACCTGAGTAGTTGTCCAAATGTTAATGGGTTTGTGGTTCTGGATATAATAAACTTGAATGCGTTCTTTTCTGGTACGTATGTAGGTGTCTGAGTAGTACTAAAACTCACCTTATGAAATAGGCTAAGTAGCTGAAATCAGCCATTTTGAGACAGGCAAGTAGTATTTTTCATGTATTAGGTAAACTGATCTGAGAAGAACTTGCATACATTTTGAAAAGATAAATGCAGCAGTCAAGTTTGACTGACTGCAGTCAACTTGGGGGAAATTCTGGAGGAAACTGCTTGTTACATGATCTTGGAGGAAAGACTTCATTTTAGGAGACTTGCGCTAGGGATGGTTTTTGCAATGCCCTTTCAGTACTTCCCAGTTGTCAGTGACTGCCTGATTGGGACAGGAAGAACTTTGTTGCTGGAAGTACAGAAGAGCAGGTTTGTGGATTTTCCCAAAGCTATTAGAGAGAAGTTATAACTACGACCAGAATGCAACTGGTTGTCCTTAATGGTAGTAGTTATGATGCTTTATTCACGTGCTCAGGGTGAAGTTTACTGACATCTTTTGAGTTCAGTAAGGAACTTTGTTCATTGTCAGACTGGCAGGGTTGTGAGGGGCTGCTGACCTTCTTAGTCCACTTCATGGTTGCTGGCTTAAAAGAATTGAGAATATCACTTAAATACTTGATTTTTGCAGGGACTACACATGCTGTCTTCCTGTGACAGACATAAATGCAGCTTTTTCCATTTTTGATACTGTATTGGGGACTATTTTCAGGGCTTGTAGGGATATGAAGGAAAGATAATGGAATAAATGTTCCATGAATTGTTATGGACTGTGGGTTTTTCTTGTTCTGCTTATTATTTTAAAAAAATTGAGATTGGCTTATGTTTTGTGGAAAGCAGCATCTTCTCTCTTAGACTCTCATCTGTCTTCTGAAAAAGTGGATTTGTTTCTCAGTGTCAGTGCAGTTTGTTTCTGAACTGCTTCCTGTGCTAGCATTACCGTTTTCTAAAGAGAGATCTCTCCTTTGGTCACTGTAGTGCCTGTCTCCTGTATGCCATACACGAGGCTTCCTAGACTAATGTTTATTTGTTTTTGCAGAGTTCCAGAAGATTGCCATGGCAACAGCAATAGGCTTTGCGATAATGGGATTTATTGGTTTCTTTGTCAAATTGATCCATATCCCAATCAACAATATCATTGTGTAAGTAAATATGACCTTCAGTCTCACTAAATTTTATGTTCATTGTTACCTGTTCAGTTTTAAACAGAGGATGTTAGTGAGCCCTACAGGATATGTGTTGCTTTAGTATCTGTGTGTTTCACATGTTGGTGTCATATGACAGGTATTCCTGATAACGTCCTTTGAATCAAGTAGGTTGTTAATTTAGCATGCTGCAAAACATTAGATATGTAGTTTTTCAGATTTGAGTATTCTGATTCAAAACTGAATGTCAAATATTTTGATTTCCAGTTCCTCAGTGTGTGTTTGACCATAGAACATTTACCTTACTTGGATCTTACATACTCTTACTGTTTCCAGTTTATAATTTGGTTATCCAACGTAAATGCATGGACGGTAAGGTAGAAAAAACTGTGTGATTGTGCTGGAAGATGACAGGGCACAGAACAAAGGTGGTCTTGTTTAATTTTCTGGGTGCTAGATATGTTTGAAACTGGTTAACGTATAACTGCATTCTGTAAAATTCCTTTTAGACTGAACGTTGCAGCATGAAAAACGTGATCCTTAAGTTGACTGGTAGTTGTGGTACTGACATACGAACACTACCAATTAAAACTCCTCAGATTCTCCAGAGCTGATGTAATTCCTTTTCTAGCACTGGAACAGGTTAAATACTATTCTGTGACCGTGACATGTGGCTTGCTTATACCTGTAAGAGTGGTCCTGTAGACAAGGAGAAATGTTTGAAAATAGGAGATAAGCTGTAACAGTAGTAATATTTGTCCTAACAAGGCAATGGTGGGAGGATAAATTAGACTTCAGATGGGATCACTTGATTAGTTGAAACTGATTACTTTGCTCTCTCAACAGAGGCGGCTGAGTATTCATCATGAAGAACAAGACATTGTGACACTTGCTGCAAAGATTTCACAGCTTTAACTTGTTTGGTATTAAACAACCTCAGTTTGGGTTTTCAAACATTCTTGTCATCTTACTCTTCTTTTAAAGTGTATGCGATCATACTTGTCTACATTACAGGCTTTTTTTTTTTTTTTTAAGTTGTAGTAGAGTGGGTTTTTTTGTTACTTCTTTCAACAGTAATAGAATCATTCAGGTGGGAAGGAATCTTGGGAGGTCTCTAGTCCAACCTCCCGCTCAAAGCTCCGTAGGTGTTGCATTCTGACGAGGTTGTTCAAGGCTTTGTCCAGTCGGGTATTGAAAACCTCCAAGGGTGACAACTGTACAGCCTCTCTTCAGAAGCTGTTCCAATGATTAATTTACTGCTTAGTGAACAGCATTGTTCCAGCAAAAGCAGACAGCAAAAAACCAGCGTTACTGTATTCTCTCAAGTGGTGATTTAAAAGTCTAGCGCCTGGCATTCTTGTCACTAATTTCTGGAATCACCATCATTATCCCGAATTCCTTTCTGCATTTGGAAATCCTGTTAGGTTATATTATGTACTTCACTGGAAAAAAAACCTACATCAAATAAAGAACTCGCATTGCCAATCCTTATTCTGGTGGCACAATTACGAAAGCCAAACTTAGTTGGTTACTAAGATGTACAGTTTGAGGTTAATTTAGTTGTCAGAGGTACTAATCAGTCCTTCAGCAAATCAACAACTTGCTCACACTGTTGGATAGGGCATACCCCTGTTTTGGATACGGGTTCTGTAACGCAAATGCACATAGAATTTTTATAAAGGGCTCTGCATTTGTTGACCTGAATTTTCCATTATTAAATGATTGAATATTTTGATTTTAAAAACTAAGCCTGCAAAAACTCTGGTAGATGCAATGTTCTTCCTCAGACTGAGACTGAGAAATTTATTTTTCACTCCAAAAAGCTTGTTGGTATTTGCATTTGGTATTTGCAGAAGTTACAATGCTGCTTCTATTACAGACTTTGAAAGCACTTAGTACTGGGAAATCTGATACTGGTGTTACAGCAAAACTGAAGCTTCTTCAGTAGACAAACTTGTTTCAGAAGTAGAGAAGTTCAATTATTACTCTCTGTGAGAAATCTTCACCAGCACCTACATATGTTACAAACCAGGACAGAAAAATGAGATTGACTACTCTTAGTGCTACCACCTTTTAAGATAGTTATACTATGTGCAACTGTGTACTCTGTTTCCTTGTGGTAAAAGGGGAAAAAAACAGTTCAGTATCGGAATAAAATACTTTGTAAAAATAGTCTGAACTAACCAGAAAAGCAGTAGCAGTTTCTTTACATTCCCTTCTGTTTATGATTGTATTGGGTGGCAGCTCATGTGTCTTCTGATTGAGTGAGGTACCAGAATGAAATACTCAGTTATTGCTGCTAATCTTGATTTGATCTCAAGTGACTTTTATTTCAGACTTGTTTTCCATTCAGTACATAAAATCAGTGCTTGCTTATATCTTTTGCAACAGCTTTATTATCTTAATTCAGTGAAATTTTGCAGTAATTTGGGTTGAGTCAGATCAGAAAAGGCAGCTGTAGCCGATCTTATCTTTTGATAGACATCGTCCATAACAAAGGCTTGTCCGTCTCAATGGTTACGATCCCAGAGTTGTCATAGGTGTTGGAAGTACTGACGAGTGTTCCAAACTTCAGCACCTGGTTAGCTATGAAAAATAAGAGACTTAGTGGTACTCTTGAAACAAATGCCTTGATGTGCATTTATTGTAAAGACTGCTGCTCCCACAAAGAAGGAAAAAACAGCTGATAAAAATCATGTAACCCAGCTAAACAACATCTAAAATAGCTATGTTAAATATTAACTAGAAGACTCGTATGAGACTATCCGATGACCTCTGGAGGGAATAAATTAATACTTAATCCCCAAATTAGCATTTTGAGTTTACAGCAGATTATTACAAAAGCAGATTGTCAACTGTTCCCCAGAGTTTCACATCTGGAGATTTGTATTTCATTAGCATCAGCTCAAGTACCAGTGCTAGACAAGGTATTTAAAGTAAAATGAGGCAGAGGATCTTGCTGTAGTTCCAAACACGGGATTTGCTTTAGCTCAGCAGCAAGCCTATAATCTCTTAAAATGTGAGCAGTTCTAGAGCAAAGACCAGCAGTTAAAAGTGGTATTATTTAACAACAACTGCTTTGAAGTAAGTAAGTGACTTGCATCTTCTATTGCATGTCTAGTGAGGGAGGTGTCCAGGTGCATTAGAAACCAAGTGGCTTTACGCAAACAAACAGCTAATGCCAATTTTAGGAGAGTTTAACACAGCTAACAGTGCAGTTGTAATGAACATTTTGAAATATCCATGAAGTTCTAAACAACTGGTCTATATTGTTTTAGCTGGCATGTTTTAAGGGTGACAGAGGCTTCCTAGAAGCTGAGACCAATGATAAAAGCTGCGCCCCAAACAAAAAAAAAAAAAGCAATTTAACATTTATCTTCCATTTCCTCCCTTTTGGAGATAGCACTGCTTGCATTTTGCAAACATATGAACTGCCCCAAAGGCACTCTAAGACTAGTCAATTCTGTATTAGTCCTTGCTCGTATAAAGGTTCAGAGTAGGAACGCTAAGACTATCCTTTGTTTTAGTCTGTAAAACAAACCATTGGTGCCAGGGAGTTACATTTCCATAAAGGACAGAAGGAGGGCTGCAGCTGGGGAAGGCTGTTCAGGCAGTCTGCGTGGCCTGTCACACAGGCCTGTTGTGCCTGAATACTGAAAGAGGAATCCTCTGGATTTGCTATCCTCAGCCCACTGCAAATGGAGATCTGTGATCAAGAGGTGTGCAAAACAACATATTAAGCTCTATTTTGTGATTTGCACAGGAGACAAATATTCCAGTTGTGGATGTGAACATGGGCTAAACTTAGGTGTAGTAATGTATTATTACAATGCATGTTACACTGTCTACCCATTGCTGGAAGCTGCACAGGAGGAACTGATCTTGCCAGGCTGTATGGCTTGAAAATGAGAGACAGGCTAGTCTGACAAAAGGCAGGACACACAATGTGGTTCAGTGTCTCTTCTGCCACATCTGTGCTTGCTGCTACTTTTTCCTGCTCCCACTCTTGTTATTAGCCTGAAATGAACTGAGGAGAAGGTTTCAGCTGTTAGCTGTATTTGGCTGGAATAAGAGAGTAACACCTGAGTTTCACTACTGCTTTAATCTGAAGAGTCCTGCCATTTGAATCTCTCAGGAGTTTAGAGCAGAACTGCAATGCAGTGCCTAAGTTCAGCAAGGAGGAAGGGCGGGGGGGGGGGAAGGAAAAAAAAAAAAAAGAGGTACTGTACTAGATCAATTATGTACCTAAAATAAAGGTGCTAGATTCTACCAGGATGATTTTGGATGCACAACAGCGCTAGGCAGGCTCCTGGGCAAATGCCAGGAGACACAAGTTTTGGTGTTTGCTTTTGGAAGAGACAGCAGGGGCTGATGGGGTTATGCCTTGCCAGAAGCTGATGCACTGGACTAAGTTGCCAGAGAACCCAGATTTCACCTTTTGCAGGTAAACAGATCATTTAAGGAAGATGAGGTAACACATGGGCAGAGTTCTCTCTCTGTGTAAAAATACTCCCAAAATACTCTGTTAAGTGTTACGGTCAAGTTTTTCCAGTCAGTTTTAATTAGGAAAGAACCTTAAATAGTTTAAAATATTTGTTGACACACAAATTATCCATTTTTTGTTACTATATATTGAAGCTTGAAGAGAGGAGGAAGAACTTTGTGGATCAGCTCTTCTATATAAACCCACTCATTTAGTATCATTTATTGCTTCTTGCTCAAAACTGTCAGAATCATTCTTAATGTTTCAGCTTTGCATATGAAATAATGGCTCTGTAGAAGGCAAGAATTAAGAACAACATGGCAGCTTAATGAAACAAAATCTAAAGCAGTATTTCCTCATGCATAAAACTAAGTGAAAATCTTGCTTTTTTTTTTTTTTCCTTTAAATAAACAGTTCTTGCCCACTAGGTGGAGCCTTTTATCTTTCTCTACCAGCTTTTCTTCTGCGCAAGGATCACCGTTTGAAACGCTGAAGTGAAAAAAAATGCAAAACCTATAAAACAGTACTGCTGATTCACGTGGCTCAAATGGACCAATTCCAAGTACTTGGTTTCAAAACCAGCCAACATTTCAACTAACATAATTAAAAATGCATGCTTTCCATTCAATAAATGAACAGTAATTAAAGTGAAAAACTAGGTTTAAGCCAGTTAAGGAAGTAAGAGGATGTACTACTTCTAGGAAAACTTCCTGCTGAATCATGCATTATGGTGTGAAGTTTACAAGGTCAAAGAAGTGGGAAGTTTTATCAGTTCATACCTGATCCATTCCCTTTTTTTAAATGGCTTTCAGTCTTATTTGTTAAGTCCTAGCAAGTCCTTATGCCTTGGGGAAAAAACCTATTACAATTCTTCCTCCCCCTTCTTGCTATTGAGATTATTTTTCTGAAGTGCATTCCAAAGAAAACAATTTTATTTTCTAATATTTAGTATTAAAGTTTTGATAGGTACCAAAAATTATTTTAATAAAGGATTCCACATTGAGATTTTTTTTAAAAATCTAAATCTCAAAAACCCTAGGATTTTTAGAATTCTCTAATTAAAAGAAATTTTACATTGAATCACTGCAAATTTTCTTGTAGACAAACAGTAGTCTTTTGTTTTTCATGAGAACCTTCAAGAGCTGATTTGGATAAAACAAAAAATGACTCATTGAAAACACCACACCTCCCCCCCCCTGCTTCCAGCAGTGTTAGACATTTTTTTCCCCTGAAGTTTTGCTTAGTGCTTTGGTTCCAATCGAACTGTGTTTACTGATAGTAGACTGTTGATGAGAAAAATACCCTACCCAGCTCCTCCAATGTAGCTATACTATTTTTCATTACTCTCCATCCATAATGTCAGCATGTTTTGGTGGCACTGAGCTGAGGTGGCCATGCCTTCAAGGAAAGCCATGGGGGTCACGGGAGGTTACATGAGAAGGTAACTAACTAGTAGTTCTGTGGTGTGGTTTGAAGTCTGACAACTCTGGAGTTCAGAACTAAAAGCAAATTCTATTCCTGCCTTTTGGAAAGAAAAAAAACCCCACAACAAAACCAACAACACCCCCCCCCCAAAAAAAAAAAAAAAACCAACCCCAAAACCAATACCCAAACAACAAAATCTATTATGAGACAACTTTTTATGGTGTGCCCTGTATTCTTATCAGTAATGAAAGATTCTCATTTCTGTCTGATGGACTGCAATATATCACTAATTCAGACTTATTTTGATGTGGTAGTGGAGGAATGTTTTTCTAGCAGATTTTATTTTGTTTAGCAGGAGGTTGAATGTGTCAGGGTGTGAGAATTTTGGGAATAAATAATTTAGAGAAGAAATTTGAGTGCTCATAGGTGAGCTTCCCAAAGGAGCATAATCACAAACATCTTTATTTCTTAGACATCCCTTTTGCTGATTAAATTATATGACAAAGGACCTTTGCCCTGTAATTGTCCCAAAGGACATTAACCCTGAGTCTGCCCACTTCCAATATTTTATTGCTCATCTTTTGATACTTCTTTTTTTTTTAAATACACAATTCTGAAGATGCTGCGTAGAAAATGTTAATCTCGGACATAAGATTTTGGAAGTTCATGAATCTTATGGTTGCCAGAACAACATTTAGAAATGTGAACCAAATGCACGCTAAAACTAATCAACCAACAAAGCCCAAACCTAAAAATGTATTTGAAAAACTTTTACCATATTTATACCTCCACCATGGTTAGGAATTTTATTTTTTAGTTGGCGGTGCTGAAAGCGAGACCTAAGCCTTGCTTGCAACATGTTCACCGTTGTGCTGCAGGCCTTCAGCCTGGAAACTGAACAAATAGTGTGGACTCTCATTATAACTAGATTGGGCCTTGTCGTGTTAGGCGCTGCAAAAACAACTAGCTCTCAATATCAGGTTACTCCTCTTAGCTGTATTCATGATGTAGTAGACTTATAAACATTATTCCTATGACTTCATTGTACTATTTAAGATACTTATATATAAAGTTCAGTCCAGCAGAAGAGAGCTTGTATCAAGGTTTCATGTACCTTAAGCTGCACTTAAGAAGGGCTTGAAGGAGGCTTATACAGAGAAAAAAATTCTTAAATGTATCATACATGGTGAAAGCAAATGACCTCATTAATTTGAAAGACTCAATTGAACAAGCAGGCCCTCTGTTATTTCTACATCTATACCAAAACCACAGCGGGATCTGGTCAGCTGAGATGCATTTAACTGCAGTATCCAATGGTCATCCTGGAAGAGAAGATAACAAGGTGCAAAGTCTCTCCTTACCAGAAGTAGATTTAGTAAAGGAAGTGATTTTGATGTGAGAATGGCAGAACAGTCACTCCTCATGTCTTTATGCAAAGACATTTAGGCAAATGGAAGCCTTTTGGAAAGCCCTTGAATGCAGTGGCATAGCACAAGGGTCCCCACTTCATGGGATTTCACCAACAAGTCAGGGTCTTACTACTGTGACCACAAATGACTGAGAACAAACCAGTCACGATAAGCATGTCCCACATAGATACCGTGATATATATGCTATGTTTCTTTTTCTCAGCTGTGTTTCTCAATTACTTCCTGAAATATGTAAAGTCATACCGTGCCGATTTCCACCACCAAAAATAGAAATAGGTACACAAATACAAGCAGATTGCCACTGCTGGCATGGATGTTTGGAATATAAAAATAATTAATTATTAATTAAAAGCCTTATTAAAGCAAATGTAATCCTCTTCCCCCTAGGCAAATGCTGCATCAAAATGATAGAAAATTAAGATCAATAAGCTGAAACACAAGCTAAAGTGAAATATTGAATTACCATTTGGTATCCTATTACAGTTTATCTGGAGAGGATTTCCCTGAAGTTCTGTGTTAGGAGCAAAAATCTGCATTTAAATGGAGATGCATTAGTAATGCATGAGCTAGTACTTTGCAGGTCACTCTGTGTCTGCAGAACAGCAGCATTAATTTTGCTATTTAAAAATAAAACCCAAATAGTTTATAGCCTGATTTTCATTTCATTCCTCCTAGTTTTACACTTGTGGTTAGACTGACTTCACTGGAGTTAATCTTGATTTACACTGATGTATACAAAAGAAAAATTGGGTCCTCGATCTCTGTGCAGTGGGAACTGCAAAACTGGAAGTTGCAAATAACAGTAATTTACAATAAAACACGAACTATTTTCAATATTGACACAACACCAAAGTACCATAAAAGCTTTCCGAGTCTAGTGGCAGGGGACAGGTGAGTCTGTCATGGCACAGATCCCTTTAGGGCCAAGGAGAGTTTTGAATAAACAGAGATTGCTTTGGGCAATTTTTATAACAGTTGTAACTTTTGATACCCGGTTTCATAGCACAGAACAATGGTTTTGTAATCTCGACGGATCCATACGAGCGGGCTCGCAAAAGCATCGAGAGAATACAGGGTACAGGGGGCCCATCAGGCAGGGCCAGGTCATTTGCTGGCAGAGACTCTGGGCAGGGGCTCTGCAGCACAGGCTGCCTGGCCTCACATTGGTGGGAATTCAGGAGGTGATAACAAATCACTGGCTGTCAAGGCCTAATGATTTCATTTAGAAAGAGAGAAAAATATTAACAGAACTGTGTGTTCTACCGTGGATAGAAACCACCCATGTTGGGTGAGCCTTCAGAAATGCAAATGGCTGTCAGAAGTTTTCACATTTGTTTCCTGTGCACATTTTTTCCCCACATATTTTTCCAACTTTATAATCACGGTGGTACTACAAGAATAGCTCGAACTCCTCCTGTCACATCACCTGCTTGGTGGCAATTTAAAATGATAAGCTGATAAAAATGATGCTAAGAAATAGAGTGCTTTCTATCCTAATGTCTCTGCTTCACCAAAATCAACAAGAATCATTAACTGCAGGAAGTTTCTATGGCTATTAGCAGCATTTTAGCACTACTAACAAGATGTGCTCCAGTGTTTGTTCAAAATCACTTTAGCCTCTTAAAGTGGCCTGGAAAGTATGACACAGAAACTGTATATATTATTTTCAGTAGTGCCTTTCCAGTCTAGATATGATAAAGCTGTACCAACACTACAATAGCAGAATTGATTTACCAAAAATGTAAGTATGAAGAAGGTCAGGGAATGAGCTGGTCTGGGAGATTGTTTCACTAAGCTAAAAAGCCAGGCTATCAAGTAATTTGAAGAATTTAGTTTAACCAGTAAGAAGCAGAGTGTTTACTTCATTTTTGATGCTTTCCAGTAAGTTTGTATAATGTTTATGAAGCTAACAACTCTGAGGGGCTGTACAAGTGACAGGAACTATTAATAATAGTGTTAAAGCACTGAAAAAACAGCTGCAGAAATAAAAGTATAGCTTCAGTTTGACAGTCACTACTGTAGAGATCTTGCATATAAGCTAGTCAAAATGTTGCTATTTTGGTCTGTCTCTGTTTGTGTTGTTGATAAGAGATAAGATAAAGAACGCTATTCTTATGAGAAAAAGGGGCAAGAGTAATGCTGAGATGCATCAGTTAAAGAATTGTCTTAGTTCTAAACATCCATTAGACACCTCATAGCACACATCATCCTATTAGGCTGCCATGCTTTAGAGACATTACTTAGTCACACAAAACTGAGAATGGCAATCTGTTGCAATGCTGAAACCCGAGATTAGCCAAAACCAATGGCGTTCTGTCTTGGCATGTCCGTCTGAAGCTCTGGTTTGACATGACAGCAAAGAACCTAAAAATACTCGCTATTTTGAAAGCTGCTATACTGCCAAGTTGATACGATGCACCTAATTGTGAAATATATTGAATTTGTTAGAGGAAGATACCCAAATAATCCTAGCAAATGACCACACGCAGTGCTGCAGAAAGGAGTGAAATTCCCCCTACATTCTTTGTGACTGGGCTTTTGGAGACAGGGAAAGAGGAAGGAGAGGCAATCTTTTCCTGACCCAAATCTCCAGGCTAGTAGACCACATCCATGTAGTCAGGCTTTGAACAACTTGGTGCCAGGAAGCTTTTCAACACAACCAGATCCAGGACAGACCTTCATCAACACCTTGCCCCTAGCTGTAGCATTTCCCAGCACTTCATATAAAGTGAGAAAACCCCACCCTCTCACAGAAATCCATCTATCTATCCTTCAATAAGTTTTAAAGTGTGATATTAGTTAACCAGAACACATAGTTAATTATTTTTTCTGTTCTATTCTTTGGAATCCTGATAAATCCTGTCACATTTAGATTCATAAATTCACAAGAAGAGGCAGTAAAAGAGGCTTTTAAAACACATGCATAATACAAGTCTTCCAGCTTCTGCATGGTACCGTTGTTCCCATCGTTTGCAAAAATGTGCAGATACAATGATTATTCATGTAACATCCAAACTGGGCCTGTAGCTGAAATATGGTTCTATCGATATTTGCTCAGTAAATACCTACACAGCTTGGGTTAAATGGGGATCTCACTCATCCGCTCCGTGGAGGAGAACAGCAGCACTGCCATAAACACCGCACAACGGTTTCAGCCAACCTCTTCTACTGCCTACCAGTGCGTAGGAAGAGTCCCCAACGTCAAGCCTGCCATTCAGTTTAGCACTGCTCTGCTTCATTTCTCTGTAGTGAGGATGTGATTTTCCTAAGGGAGTTGATCTAAAGCCAGTCCCTAGCCAGCCCTGAAAAACAAATTTAAGCAGGCTAGCTTTTCCTCTTTATCACTGCTGCCAGGACTAGCTCAGCTTCATATCCAGAGCCCTGATCTGCTGTACGAATTGCTCTGTCACTGGGCTACAGTGCCAAAATTAAATTAAATATAATTTGACAAAGCTCTGTAAAGGCTCAGTCCTTAACTCCAGCTTCTGCCATGTTTTGTAGGGGCAGGAAGCAGAGCAGCCGAACTGTAGCGGGCTGGAACCAATATTTGCGGCAGAACAAAGGTGGTTGTATACAACGTGCAATGTTAAAATAGTGAAGATCAAAGCAGATCTTCTGAACTCTGGGAGGGGTTCAACACACTGCAGATTTAAACTCTTCCCCCCCCAAGTCCAGCCCCCACCAGAACTGACCCAGTCCACGGCTGCTCCGTTCAGACTCCTGGGTGGCCCCCAGGTGCCACGTAGGTACCGCGGACTCTCTCGGCCACCAGTTGCAGAGTTTCTTGCTCCCAGACCTCACGTCAATCAAATTGCCAGACCAGGCAGACTGTTAAACTGTGCCAGAATAGTGGATCTGGTGCTCAAAGAGCTCCTCTGACCACAAGGAAGCGAACAGTTGCCTTCACCTCTGAGTGCTGGTCAAGGTGCAAAAAAAGATGCTACCCTCTGTGTGCCCTGCCACACTGAATCCCAGGACAGCCGGTTGTCCAGTGGCTTGCAGAGGGCAAGAGCATCCCTGGTCTTGAATGCAAGAAGCAGCCCCTCTTAGCTACTAGCACTTTATTACAAATAACTGACTTTGATCAAATTAAATCCCTGACAAATAATTTTATTATGCAAGCTTTAATAGCGAACGGCACCATTTCCTGAAAGAGTTTTATGGAAATATGATATTACATTTACATGGAAAAATGAAAAGAACAAACTAGAATATTCATCCTTATGCACAAAAGGCATCATCAATAAAGCAGCTGTGCTTTTGTCTAAAACATTTCTCTGGAAGCGGGTAGTTATTATTTTAAAAACCCACACTGATCTGCTCCTGACAGCTCACAAGGTACATGTTCATCTACTTGGTCTCCCTGACAGCTGATCTATTCTGAGCACAGGTGACTAACTAATAAAGTCTATTATACTTCTAATAGAAAAGTAATTCCATTTATCTTTCCCTTTCCTAGCAGCACTGCTTCCTTTCACTGTGTTGGGGTGGGATGCTGTAAGAAGTTTCTAAAATGTGGTTATTTTCACCCCTGCAATTGCTGTGCATTACTTAGAATTTTAGATTGCTCTGTTTCTTCAGGAAAAACAATTAGACACAGATAATATCACCCTGAGGATGAAGCAAAAGCATTTATTTCTGTTACAAAATGTCCCCCTAGATCTGCATGTGAACAACTAAGCTTTTTGATTTTTAATTTTATTACTTTGTCTTTCTGTTAACAAATAATTAATATGATTACTAACACCCTATGTACCTCTAATGTCTATACTATTTCAATTATAAAGCCATTACTGATACTTATTAATTCTATTCCATTTATCTTCAAACTTGCATGGTAAACGTAAAACATTTGTCAACAGTCATGGAGCTGCAGCTCCTCCAAACTCACTCACAGGAATCCAACAAAGTTTATCTGCTGCCACCTCTAAGACAGAACATGAAATTCAACAGGAGACTGCAAACCACACAGGTTTTAGTTCAGAATCACTCAATTGGATTTGATGGCTCTCCACGTCCTCCAAAGAATAAAGGATTTTTTGGAAATAATGTTGCCCACTATGTCTTTGCAATCTTCCTTTATTCTAAGCTATAAAATGAGCGTTTTTCTTTTTCTTTTTTTTTTTTTAAATCCAACAAAAAATGTAACTTACAACACGGCAAAGCCTATTTTAGCTAGTAATACCCGCTTCTTCTACTTCACCCACCATTAGAGCACTTTGCTTCAGGAAGGACATGGAGTGGTATCCACCATGTTTATGAATCAGTAAATCAGTGCATGTGGCTCATTTAAAGTTTTTGTCTGTTTGCTCTTACAGTCTTTGTCTGGATGCAAGATTCTGATTTGTTGTTGATGCTGCTGAATACCAACAACTTCTATATAATGTTTGTCCCTGAAATTAAAAAAGGGAGATTCATCATTAAAGACAAGTCCTAAGTCTCATTGACTGTCAAAGACTTTGAGTGGAAAACTAGCTACTGAGGATCTTTTAGTTAGTTGTGCACTCTGGAAAAGTCCAATTGATTTCAAGTAATGATTTCCAATATGAACAATGCTTTTCATGTTGGTGTGCTTCCTCCTCCTGACCTTTGCAAAGCCTTTTTTTCCCTGTCGTCCCCTCCTTCCCCTTTTGCAAACTGGCTAACGATTCATCCTCGACATTCAGAAACATGTCGTGCGCTTCCAGGCCCTGCGATTGTTAAGGATTCAGTGGTTTGGGGGAATATTTCCTCCTGCTGCTTCTCCTCTGGGGAACACTACCGTAGCAGGGCTAGACCATGCTTTCTGCTGGGGCCAAGTGGAATTAAAGGCTTCTGCATTAATCATGCAGTGCCGTGTCAGGCACTGCCCAAGCCAGGTGATGTAAGCTTTTGACCCTCAAACGCAGGGACCAAATGCACTGCAAATTAATGTAGTGCTACATAGTGCAGTCAAAGACATTAAAGTTTTAAGAGTGCAATTGATTATATGTAGTTCAACTTTCAAACACATTGGTCAAGATGGATTGCAACAGTCACACCATGGCACAGTGATGCATGTCAGCAGGCTCTCAGTTTTACTGTATGGAGGACTTGACATTGGCTTTTAACCTACCAATAAACCACACCTAACACACTGCAAGAAGTGGGAAGGAAAAGGAATTACAAATCCAGCAGTCATATGTAAAATAAAAGACCAGGCCAACTACATTACAGCTTGTCTACTTCTGCCAACACCAACTAATTTCCAGCACTTGGGGTTGAAACACCATGATGGCTGACACTGCTGAGTAAGGAAATACATCCTCAAACAGCCTCTTTTCTTAGGCCATAGGAAGCTTCCATAAAGTAAATGAGATTTATAGCCTGGGATGTTCCTTATCTCACCTGAAATTACTGTCATCTTCAAACATTTGTCATTCCTCACTAATTATCAGTCTGACGTGTATTGTAGGAGAAATATTCCTAAGTGGCTATGGAAGCCACTTTTCTGAATTTAATTTTGAACTCAGAATCAAACTTATTAAATATGATTGGCTCTTATTTGACGTTGGTTTTCCCATCCTGGCCATTTGGTGTACTCAACATTTTCCACTCTTTCTTGTTTTGTAGTCACTTCACAAAACGTATGATACCTAGTAGAATTTCACAGGAATTAACTATCTGGCCAATTACTTAAAATCACCAGATGTGAAATACTTTTTAAGTTTGCTTTCAGTAAAATTTTCCCTATTTGCAAAATTATCTTGGAGGAAAGAAAAACTTTGCTAAAAATTACTATTAAAACATTTCTGTTAGTTCTAGAACCTATGATAGCAGCTTAAGTTCACATCTTTCTTGAAAGTATCTGAAGGATAAAAAATAGCACTGTAAAAGGTTCCTGACTAACCTGCCACCTACAGCAGACTAATGTAACTTTTTAGATGTGTGGCATAAGTGTTAGAAAAGGAAATAAATACAGTTAAAAAAAGATAGGAGTATGAGTGAGTATCTCTTTATCCTGGGGAAAGAATCACAGGTGTAAGAGTTTATTTCCTATGTTGTTTCTAAATTTATTTTAACTAGATATGTTTGCTTAAAATTGGAAAAAAAATCCCAACAAACGGAATTTCTACTTTCAAATAAGGCAGATCAATAATAAAGCACACAGTCTTTCCAAATTATAAGCATTCCTTTAACTACTGCTATGGGGTTTACTACCAATAGTTTCAACAAGTCTGCTGCATAGTGTGTTAAAAGATGGATGTAAAGATGGACTAATGC
This sequence comes from Balearica regulorum gibbericeps, assembly GCF_011004875.1. NCBI lineage: Eukaryota > Metazoa > Chordata > Aves > Gruiformes > Gruidae > Balearica > Balearica regulorum. The sequence continues at coordinate 110,013,147 of NC_046185.1, read as the reverse complement.
TCATAGGAAAAAATTAATATAGCTATAATTCTTTCATTTGAATTCTTCTATGCTACATTATTCTAAATGTTCTACTATACTCAAATAAAAAATCTCTCTGATGTCTACATGCTTACAAAGCAAGCAGAAGTACCCAAGAATATATTGACACATCTAAAGATTGATCCTGGTATATTCCACTCAGAGAAGACACTTTTCATAATTAACCAAATGCAGAAATCTCAAATCAAGCAAGACCTACAACTCTATTTCATCTCTTGGAAGATGTGGAGATAGACACATATTCCTCCTGATATCATAACTTTAAGAATATATCACTACTTATCACTACAAGACGTATCCAGTGACATGGAAGAGGCCAATGTATCTCCTAGGTAACCCTCCAAATCTAGAGATGTATCATGCAAGATTTGGACCCAGCATCAGGCTTGGTGATCACTGAACAATTACAACTATTTTGTAATTTAAGGCATGGCCACCTATCGAAAGGTGTCTCTGTTGTGGAATAGGCAGCACTGGTCTTACAGAAACAGGAAGGCTTGTTTTAAAAACACCGAAATAGTATCAAATGCATGCCCACTACAATGCAGATTTCATGACACCAAGGGAAGCACTTTGAAGCAAAAAAAAACAGCCAGGAAGAAAGTCTGATAAAGGCTTAAACTTTACTGGAGGATGGGTTTAGAAAACACAAAGTAAAACACCAACATTTCCAGGAAGAGCTGGCAAACCTTGCATGGTCTGTACTGAACTGATATAGATGAGCCCTGCAGCAATGAGGTCAGTGCACGGCAAGAGGTTTGTCATGTCATGTGCAAGAGTGAAACCTGCATGATACAGATTTTGAAGTACAGGACTCATTTACAGGTACATAAGCAGAAAAGAGAGCAATAAAGTGTCAAGCCTAAAAGCTGTGAGCAAAAAATGTAGTTATATGACTTCCAACATCAGCAGCAGCCAGGTGGATAAATCTCTGCATGCTGCTTTGAAAGGGTACCCATAAATAGTCATAGGATTCTCTGACAAAGCACAGGACCTTTAAGGCAGGTCAGAATACTGCAGGAAGCTCTTACTCAAATATACCTGAAGTCAGTCAGCCATAAAGGACGCCTTGCAGATGTCACACACACAAACTATACTGGAAGTGGACTGAGGGGCTTGAAAACAATGCTGCAGAACAGAAAAAGTCCCTCAAATCTATCATTGTGGTAGAAGGAAGGAACACTACCAAAAATTTCACAGTAGAAAAAACATCTCATGGAAAGCTTGCCTTGCTATAGCACTCTAAACCCACTAAATGCACCTTGCTGGCTAACCTCTGTTGCCCACAGGGAAACACTCCTGTTAAGAAGTTTTGTTCCCTCTCTTGGATCATGGACTTCAAAAGTCATGGGATGCCAAATGCAACACTGAGACAACTCCTGTAATTTGTAGAAGACGGAATGGGCAATATCATTGATGTAGCGTAATGAGCCGTTTCCCTCCTCCCTACTGTGATTAATGGTGTGGATAGGAGGTCTGCTCGCTGAGCTGATAGACGTGATTCTGGCCCTGGAGGCATGCCCTATATATAGCGCTGTGTGAATATATGCATGAGAGATTGGCAGGCAGAAGCAGCTCTGGGAGCCTTTGTTATTGTCCAGTTTACTCTTTCCTGAGCTCCTCCAGCTTGCACAATCTGTATAGCCTGTGGGAAGGCAGCTTTAAAATTGGCTTACTTGATGCTGCTCTTCTTGATGCATATGATGCAAAGTAATGTGACAGTGATTGACAGCTAGGGGGAAAGAGGAGAGGAAAAATGAGTTAAGTCAGGGTATTGTGTGAAGGAGCAGAAGGGAGAAGGAAAAAGTAGGAAAATGCCTCATTACCACAGCACGTGTGCAGTGGTGGAGATAAGAGTTGCTAGTTTTTATAATAATAATCATTATTAAAATCAGTTGACACAAGTTTATGATGATATAAATAGTACCCCACTGAGTACTGGATGTTTTTCTTCAAAACTTAATCTTCCCCAAATAGAAAATAGTTAATAAGTTTAGGAGTCTGCCAGTCTACTCCCCCTTCACATTTTGTGAACAGGTAATGTAATCAGAATAAAACCCCCAGGGCCTAGTCCTATCTACACTTCCATTGATACACTATGCTCCTCATGCATACATTTAAGGAGAGCCAGAACTTGCCTGCCAGCTTCTCATTCCCTTCTCCCTTATACTGTGGAGCCAATTGTAATTTTTATTGAATGATGCAATTTCATTGCAATGTACTGGGCAAAAGTGTGCCGCTGCTTTTGTGCTTTATTAGTTCAGGTCTGAAAACAGAAGAAAAAGCTGTAATTGATTCCATCAGCCTTTTTTGTATTGAAACAAAAGGTAACACCCAGAGAAACTTCCTTCTACTAGAAAGATGAGGAACTCCAAATTTGGAGTCGCTCACTTTTTTTCCTTTAGCAGATGGTACGTGCCCAACAGAGACATCCCACTTTAGTTTATCTTCAGCAGAGTGATAAGTTCTGGACCACCTGCATGGAAAGCTGAAGTCTTTGAAAAAAAAAAAATTAACAAAAGGGGTAATGGTATCAGCTTGAAGACACTTGTGGCAAAACCAGAAATATTAAAATACATCACAGAGGAAAGAGCTTATTTGAACAAATCCCAGCTGGCTCTTATTCTTAGTGCTGAGTAAAATACCCTTTTCCAGAGCTCCAGGAGACATGCTGGAAACACTACTTGTCACTTGTATTTGGAAATAAAGTTTTACAAGCGTCTCATAAGAATATGCCATGCTTGCATTCAGCCTAAAGGAACTAGCACCATTAGCAAACAGGTTATGCTGTAGTTTTCCTTCTGTTGCCTATGTGCATGCAGCTCTATATAACAAAGTCATAGGAAACAAGGTTAGGAAATGACATGCACAGCAGTTGCGCCTCTGTTAATATAGAAACCTTT